>NC_047103.1:26255377-26598377 GCF_902500255.1 Thalassophryne amazonica | reverse complement strand
TATTGGACAGATATCGAAACAAAATTTTGGATCAGCACATCCCAAAACTACACACATAACTGTGTATAAAGTAGTACAGAGTTTACTATATACTTTAACATCTATCTGCATTGCTTTTTGTACTGGCGCTTACATTATGTGAACATACACACACACACACACACCCAATCCCTGGTTCAGTTTGTCACACCTCCAGATCCTTTCTATCTACCTTCCTTGTTGCTGCTGTAGAAGCACTCTGCTGGAGTCTTCATCAGCTCTTCATATGTTCTAGCTGTCTGTGGTTTTCCCCTCATAGTCTGACGTGATGCAGCTGTATCGGTTTCCACCATCAGAAACAAACCAACCAACAGGATTCGTCATCAGCTCCAGTATTCAGCCTTTAAACAGTGCTTTAATGTGTTTCTTTAAAAAATATGATGACTACAGTGTATCCAGAACATATTCAGAGCTTCAGTTTTTCCACATTTTATGTTACAGCCTTATTCCAAAATGGAGTAAATTCATTTTCCTCTCAAAATTCTGAACACCACACCCCATAATGACAACATGAAAAATAGTTGTTTTTTTGTAAATGTATTAAAAGTAAAAAAACTAAGGCATGCATGTAAGTATTCACACCCTTTGCTCAGTTACAGCAATTACAACCTCAAGTTTTCTTGAATATGACCCACACCTAAGCCTGATTCCATCAGATCTCAGAAGCTAAGCAGTGCGGGACCTGGTTAGTACTTGGATGGGAGACCTCTTTGGAACACCAGCGGCTGTGTGTTTCTCCACGTAACACTGGAGTTGCGTCAGGAAGGGTATC
Organism: Thalassophryne amazonica; assembly: GCF_902500255.1. Classification (NCBI taxonomy): domain Eukaryota; kingdom Metazoa; phylum Chordata; class Actinopteri; order Batrachoidiformes; family Batrachoididae; genus Thalassophryne; species Thalassophryne amazonica. Next base: position 26,597,566 of record NC_047103.1, on the reverse strand, counting down.
CGGTGTAAAACTTGTGCCAAATATAAATGTGGATCTGGTTCTATCCGCTGTGGCGACCCCGAACACACACACACACACACACACACACACACACACACACACACACACAAAAAACACAGGGGAGCAGCCGAATGGACAACAACAACCTATCTTTGGGCAGTTTTGCCCATTCCTCTTGGCAGCACTTCAAGCTCCATCAGGTTGGTTGGGGCACGTCGGTGCACAGCCATTTTCAGATCTCTCCAGAGATGTTAAATCAGATTCAGGTCTGGGTTCTGGCTGGGCCACTCAAGGACATTCAGAGTTGTCCTGAAGCCACTCCTTTGATATCTTGGCTGTGTGCTTAGGGTCATTGCCCTGCTGAAAGATGAAGAGTCACCCCAGTCTGAGGTCAAGAGCGCTCTGGAGCAGGTTTTCATCCAGGATGTCTCTATTGCTGCATTCATCTTTCCCTCAGTCTTTACTAGCCTCCATGTTTCTGCTCCTGAACAACATCCCCACAGCATGATGCTGCCACCACCATGCTTCTCTGTAGGGATGGTATCTGGTTTCCTCCAAACATGACACCTGGCATTCACACCAAAGAGTTCAATCTTTGTCTCATGAGACCAGAGTTTCTCATGGTTTGAGAGTCCTTCAGGTGCCTTTTGGCAAACTCCAGGTTGGCTGCCATGTGCCTTTTACTCAGGAGTGGCTTCCGTCTGGCAACTACAGTATTCTACCATACAGGCCTGATTGGTGGATTGCTGCAGAGATGGTTGTCCTTCTGAAAGTTCTCCTCTCTCCACAAAGGAATGCTGGAGCTCTGACAGAGTGACCATGGGTTCTTGGTCACCTCCCTGACTCAGGCCCTTCTTCCCCGATTGCTCAGTTTAGACTGGTGACCAGCTCCAGGAAGGGTCCTGGTGGATCTGAAATTCTTCCATTTACAGATGATGGATGCCACTGTGCACTCTTAACCTGAATTAGTTGAGTTTACTAGAAAATTGCGTGGAAACCCGTTGCCTTAAACCGCTTTAGTTTTTACACAAGCTAAAACTAATCAGGTTAAGTTGTATTAACAAATCACAGTAGTAGTTGCTACTCAAAATCATTAGTTCACATAAATGGTTTCTCATTGGTATATAAAATAACTATTTTAAGTTAAACATACGTAAACATATAACAAATAACATAATAAACATTATTAATCAATAGTTAAAACAATTTCTTAATATAAGTAATGTCTTCTCTTGTAATTTAACTACTCCATCTTTATTTTGAGATTATAATGCATTGTTTCAACAAATGTGTATGGAAGGAAAGGAATTAAAGAATACTGTGGCGAGTGGTGTGGAAGAACGAGACGCTCTGAGCTTTTCTGCACTCTGCCGCAAGGAGGTGCCGTTTTGTTTGCAACCCCAACAACACAGAAAATGGTGGAAAGCATCAAATGCAATACACTTTTCACTTATGGTGGCAACAGACACTTAACTAAACTCAACTGAACTATTGAACACAATAAATCAGTAACACTAACCACACTGTTAAACTAACATGAAACACATTAACAACACTTAAAACTCTCAAAACCCTGTACTCCCATGATGCACTGCAGCATAACAGTTCACAGTCTTAGCAACCGGCCTGGCGATTGCTACAATACATTTAAAAAAAATTACGAAGGAAAAGTAAAAACAGGAAAAAATGCATTAAAACTGTACTGTAAAAAATGTGACAAATGTTTACTAAAAAAAGGCAACAAAGTGACACATAATATAAATGAACAGATTTTAAGTTCTACAATTTTGTTTAAAAAGTATTTAATACATTAACTAAACCTAAACAAAAAAATTAAGTGCATGTTAAAAAAAGCAACAGTTGAAATGTGTTTGATTTAGTAATAGCACACCAAATGATGAGTTATATTGCCAAAAAATAACTTCAGTTTAGCTGACGTGTTCTCACTGGACCACTCTTTGGGCGAAACTAATTTCCAGAAAGTTATCAACAAATAACTAACTTGAAGCCTAAATTCCACTTTCTTTAAGTCAGTGTTTCTTTCAAAAACCCACAGCCAAGTGTACACTGCGTACAGCGGAGAGAAAAAAAAAGAAGCAGCAGCACTTAAACACTGAGCTATTTTCAATGAATCGTCTTTTGAGCAGAAAGTTATGTGTTGCTCTCAAAATCCACAGGTTTTGAATTTGAGCACAGGAAGCCATGAGCAGAAGCAGCAGGATGAGTGGAGTCTTCACACTTGACATGGTTGCTAGGTAGAATTTAAAATGGGCCCCTCCCCTCCCTTACAGAAACTTAAGACAAAAAGTTAACTCTGCTTAACATGATCATTGCACCGAAAATTTCAGTTGAATAGTGCAATCAACTAATTTAGTTTAGTAATGAGAATGCTTTTTTACAAAACACGAAAGAATAATTAATGATAACTCAGAAATTTAAGTTAAAACAAAATCTGGGTTAAGAGTGGATGCTCGCTGAGACCTTCAAAGGAGCAGAAATGTTTCTGTATCCTTCCCCAGATTTGTGCCTTGAGACAAACCTGTCTCAGAGGTCTACACACGATTCCTTTGACTTCATGCTTGGTTTGTGCTCTGACATGCACTGTAAACTGTGGGACCTTATATATAGACAGGTGTGTGTCTTTCCAAATCATGTCCAATCAACTGAATTTACCCCAGGTGGACTCTAATTAAGCTGGAGAAACATCTCAAGGATGATCAGTGGAAACAGGATGAACCTAAGCTCAATTCAGAGCTTCGTGGCAAAGGCTGTGAATACTTATGAACACGCGATTTCTTCTGTGTGTGTGTTTTTAAATATTTTTAATAAATCTGCAAAAATCTCAAACTTTTTTCACATTGTTATCATCATGTGTAGAATTTTGAGGAAAAAAAATTAATCTCATCCACCTATCGATGAACTGTACTCCAGTAATACGGTGAAACTCCAACTGCTTCCAAAGCACAGGTTGACCATTGTGGTCACATTCCATAAAATTGTCGGCCAAATGTTGATATTGTGTGCCTTCCACGTAAAACTGGGATATTGTTATACTATTGCGTTGGAAGTCTTGTTCAGCACGTGCACCTCAACAGAAGTGTGAAGTGTACAGATTTTGGTGTACGTCTACGACCCGCTTCCTCAATGCAACCAATTGTTCCTGCTCTGCCTCTGTGAAGTATTAAACTCCAGATCGAACAAAATAGTTAATACTAATCTGTGGCCACCTTATGTCCACTGCTAATCATACAGCAGACGGTACGGGCTAATGGCAGTGCTAAAGAGACCGCCAACAACCTCGGATACCCTCATATTTATTATTTCAGGTTACCCAACAAGCATCAGTGGACTTGGTGGCCACCAGGACCCTGCCAACAGCAACAAGGCTTCACAAACTGCTTGCAAACAGGTTGCGTGCCTGAACGAGCCCAAAGATTGTGCCTATCTTGCTTTCATAAAAATAACTGCAAATTATTTTATTGAATGATGTCAACAGGGGACCAAAATAGGCATCTCGCTGGTCCTCAGCTGAGCCTATCAGAGTCCAAAATTTCAAAGCTGAACATGCAGTAGATTTTATGGTATTAGTGATGGAAATTTTGCAAACCAAGCCAAAGATTGATCGATTCCATTAAGCTTTTCCTGCTCATTGGAGGTAATAAAGGCAGCGCTTTTCACTTGGTGTCTGCTCAAGGACAAACGGAACAATACTACAAACACAATTCACCATTAATAAATAATACCACTGAAATATACTTTTATATTAAGAATGTCACTTTCTTAAAGATAAAAAGTTAATAAATAAAACTGCTCATCGTTTGACACACAACATTAACAGCCCGTGATAGTAAAGATTTATAGCGCCACCAAGTGGAGAAAAGCTTAGTTACACTTGCAATAGATTGCACCAGTCAGAACCACTCATGCACACACAGAGTCAATATGTTTTTAAAAGAGTTCATAGGGTAACCTGGTCCCTTCACACTGAGGTGTCATTTGCTCCGAGACCAATAATGCAAAACTATATAAATAAAAATACAGTTTAAAATAAAGCAATTTTCTGCATGATGGAATGTTCATTAATTGTTTCATACTTGATCAAAGCTGGCTTATTTAAGCAGAAAGTGATTTTTTTTTTTCTCCAATTCCCATCTGTTTTGCAGCATTTCTATAGTTGGAAAAGTTAACTGCACTTTAAAATGTCATGCATTCAATAACTGTTGTTATTACTCTGGCTGCTTATTAAATATTAATATGAAGTTATATGCACATTTCTATTTTTTACATGACCATTTAATTTGGATGAAAGGTTTGGTTTGAAAGGTCAAACACAAGGTCATGGCTGTTTGACTTTATCTCATGTCAAGGTCACCCAGAACCGCATCTTATAGTATCACCGAATCATGAAAAATTAATATTTTGTTACTGGTGTTTTATTTGCCTAGAAATTTTGATAATATCCCACCGATACACATGGTAAATAAATAAAATATAAAACCTGCCTGTCTCCCTTTCTAAAAAGAAAAAAAAAGAGGGAAATTCCATTGGGGAAATCTGCTGTGCGTGTGTGTGTGGGGGGATACTATTTGCAGTATCAGATATACCTTTTAATAATGGTCAATATACCAAAGCTGCAAACCTATGGTGTATTTTTGCTCAATATTCTGGTTCCTCCTGCACATTTCTGCACCTTTTCCCAGACGAGCAGTTTTTTTTTTTTTTGTTTTTTTTTGTGACCACGTTCACTTCATGTGCTTCAACACGACGAACTGGTCTGAAATCATTTCTGCTTTTCATTTCACTGTCTTTTATGTAACTCACTTCACTGTGGAATGAAAGTGCAATTCATGAATATTCTATTTTGCTGAATTATAGAGGCTGTGTGAGTTTGCAGTCAATAGAGGGCGCTGTTGGACATTCAGAAATCTTAGATTGTTTATTTGGGATTCCTTCACATCTCATAGCTGTAGCGTATCACAATTCATAATATACTAATGAAGGTTTCGTAGAATTATTTTGGGGGCAAATTATTATCATTCAATCAGTCGCTGTACATAAACGAATACATATAATGAATTTTGTCTTCTGCATTTTACCCATCCTAATGACAGTTAGACACATCTGCCATTCTTTTATAAACTGCTACTGTGAACATGAATTAAAAAGACAAAAAATAATTACTGAATGTTTTCCAGTGTCATTTTCCTTTTTTCCCTCAGAAATGAGTGATATGAAAAGTTTTTTCAGCCTCATCACTGACATACAGAACGATTACTGCCTCTGTCAAGGAGTTTGTCTTGTTTTCTTGCCATTTGCTTGATTGTCAGCAAGATCTTTCAAAAGGCCATTAACAAATTTCAGTTGATTCAGTTTGCAGATCCAGATAAAAAGGTGGACGTTGGATTTGATTGTTTTAATTTTGATCTTTGAGCCGATTCCTTTGATTCTTGTGCTGTCTTTCATTTATCACTCATTTTTGGTACCTATAATCATAACTGCTACAGTAAAACTTACAATCAAAGGACGGTGAAATATCCTGCTCACAAACAGATAACCTGCAATGAATCAAGTTCATCACTTTAGACCAGCGACCAAGATCAAAGCTCAGTGATCAGGATCAAAGTGTATCAACAAAGATAAGAGCGCCAAATCAAAGATAATAACAATAAGTGACCAGAATAAAGCCGAGCAATCAAGAGTATATGTAAATAATTGGCATCAAAGCTCAGTCAGCAACTGCCAGGATCAAAGATGAAATGAGGATCAAAGTCCAGTGATCAGGATGAAAGCTTAACCATCACTATCACATGCAGTTGTATAAAATTAAACATTTTCAACTTTTTCCTCTTGCTGGAATGGCAGACAGCTTGGGTTATTAGTGCAGCAGATAACAGAATATTTGCAGAGGAATCTTTCAAATCTGTATATACCTTTTGGTACATATTTTAGAAAAATAACATTACCATTTGAATTTTCAATAGGGGACCAAGTAGAGGTCAACTGAAGAACTGCATAGTGCAAAGAGTTGGATGAGGGTGACATGACCTGGATTAATCAGTTCATTCATATGGTGTGAAATGCACTTTATTTTGAGTCTTTGTACACATCACAGTCATATTTATAACACTTGATTGCTAAACCTTTACACACAGTGATAGTGCAGCAGATAACAGAATATTTGCAGAGGAATCCTTCAAATCCAGTTACAAGCACCAACGTTTGACTGTGTATACCTTTTGGTATATATTTTAGAAAAAATAACGTTAGCTATTTGAATTTTTAATAGGGGGCCAAGTAGGGGTCAATTGAAGAACTGCATAGGGGTAAAAAATTAGTTCAGCCAATAATTTGCACCATGTTTTACCAAAACTGGAGCAACTTTAACTTTTGACCCCTGTACAAACTGAAATGGACCTTTGTCACCATTCTTGCTGTTTTTACCCCATAACTCCAGAACATTCAGTTATAGATAGTCCAAACTATACCTTTTTGGAATCATTGTCATCAGATACATAATGTGATATCACTTTCAATATGATTGGAACATTTTTTAATTTTGACCCTGTGCAATTCCTCAGTTGACCCCTACTTGGTCCCCTATTGAAAATTCAAATGGCTAAAGTTATTTTTCTATAATATGTACCAAAAGGTATACACAGTCAAACTTTGGTGCTTGCAACCAGATTTGAACGATTCTTACAGTTATCTGCTGTACTATATGGATGATACCAGCATATGATTGGTGTTTGACAGATTCCCGAATGTTTGCTGAAAATACCTTTTGATGGATGATATTTGCTTCTTTCCTTTCTCGCAGCAGCTCCTGTTTAAGGAGTGTTTTCACCAACATCCGATAGGAAGTTGGTCATTTTCTGTGTCCTTCATTAGAGAAATGAGGATCTCAGAAGAGCCTAATTGGCTCAGTTATTGTGTAAGTTGACTTGTTTAGGCATCGTCAGAAAATCTGAGACTGTTTGTGAGAACGTTTATCATGTTCAAGACAAATTATTCTTTTGTGTTTTTTGTTTAAATCAAAAACCAGTATCCAAATATTAAGCCTCAAACACCGCAGTTTTTTTCAGTCAGAAAATAAATAATCAGACATTTGAAATTTGCAACAGAAGTTGAATTTTATTGGAGAGCCAAACATGATTACACAGCATAGCAAGTCTGGCAGTCAGTTTCTCCTCATCCGTCATCTCGGTCGTCATCAGGTCTTCGGCATGCTGTGCCCTCAATCACCACGCGTTAGCGTTAATGTCGGGCAGAATTCATCGACACATCTGCAGGATCCGGGAAGAGATGAGTGGCCAGATGCATCGTCTCACACCCGTGTGAACAGGAGGAGCCCAGTGAGAAAAATCACATTTCCAGGAGGATTAACACCAGCCATTTGGCCACATAGTGAAATGCATCCTGGGTAGCGATACGCAGCACATGGTTCTGCTGTGATAAAGTGTTCCGTTTTGTTACAAATTTGCATGGACTGAAACTGTATTGGTCGGCTATGAACTTAAATTTTCTTCCTTAGAACCTTGTAACAGAACCTTCAAAACATTTTAATAAAGGCATTATCCTGCTTTTTGGCACCATCTGGTGGTAACAAATAGCACTACCCAGTCTGATGCCCTGTAAACCAATCAAGCATTATAACCATCACGATACACACACTTCCATACATCCTCTATGTTGGCACAGATGTTAAAAAAGCATCCACTAGATGGCAGTGCAGGCCCTCTTGAAAGTTTTCTGACAACACCAAACATGACAACAGTGGAAGAGGTTGTAATGTTTCTGCTGCAAAAGAAACCAAAGCGTAGGCAGCAGTACAGACATGTGGTCTGTAGTACAGTGAGTAAAATACTTTCCAACATGATTATATGTGTTCTGTACAGTTTGCAAACTTAAAAAGAAAAACCTCTTACATCTGACAGCCAATTCTGGAAGGGTGCTCTGTGCCTCCAGTCACAGAACAAGACTCGAAACCCTCTTAGCTGCCTGCCTAGCAACTGATTTTATCATGAAAGATTCAGGGTTCACTTTATTTATATAGCTCCAAATCACAGCAAACCTCCCTCAAGGTGCTTCACACAAGTAAGGTCTAACCTTACAAACCCCTAGAGCAAGCACACAGGTGACAGTGGTAAGGAAAAGCTCCCTCTGATGTTGTTGAGGAAGAAACCTCAAGCAGTCCAGACTCAAAGGGGTGAACCTCCTCTTACGTCATATTAATAAAAAACATTTTTAACAAAACAGGGGAACATCAATTTTTTTTTAGTTAAGTCCACGCAGACGTCCAAGATCTCCCCCTGCTCCCCCAACCAGTTTGTTGGGGGGTGGAAATTGGGTCTTCAGATCCAGCCTCCAGCATAGTCCATCTGCGGTCCAGTCAACAGCGGAGTTAGTGTTTAATTTTTGTGAAATACAGAAAATGATTAGAAATTTGAACAGTACTTCCTCTAGACTTTGCACACTTCTGAGAGTTTTGCACAGTATCAGAATTCCAATATGGTCCAAGACCAATTCCAGAATGTTTTGACTGTGTACTCTCTGAATAGCCATATTCCAACACTCAAAAGTATCTTATTTGTGTCCTTTTGTTTCGGGGTTTGTCCCCCTTGAACTTTGGCTGCACTGCTACGTACTCAGCCTGATCCATAAGCTTTCAGCAAATGGACACAAATGGGGATGAAATGTACACAGAGTGCACACAGCAAGCATCGTCCGTGTACATATTTAACACTGAGCGTCAGTGAGCCTTCAAGCTCAAATGAATGCAGATTTAATCCCATCTCTGCTTTCATGCCACTTGGTCTAAAATTTAATTCTCTATAGTAGTTCCACTATGGCTCTGGATCTTGATTTGGCACAAGTTAAGATGCTGATATGAAACTGAATTGAAAACAGCCATTAAATTAAATTAAAATAAACACTCATGTGGGGAAAAAAATGTTAACTCTCACCTGACTTGCTTTACCACAGGGAGCTTTGGTGGCCCTTGCTCACTGGTGTGCTCTCACAGGTTGGCGCAGAGCTGGTAACTTGAAAGCCTCTTGAGTCCACTGTCCAAGTACCAGTGGTCTGAGCACCCAAGGTACTTGGACTCTAACATGACAATCTGATTGGTGGAATTCACATCATGCCAAATTTGACTAATTAATAGTATACATCCAACTTGTTTGTGAACCATGCCCAATTTTGTGCTCAAATTACACACTGTCTAAATAGCAAAGTGGAGTTGGACAAGCCCAAAATCTTCAGTGTAGATTTTTACACACATACTGTGTACATAAGGGGGTTGGGACGTGTCTGCGATAGGCCACGTGAGCTTTTGTTCCCACTCATTGTCCAGTCATTATGTCCTTTTTGTGTGGCTCAGCAAATTGCAGGCACTTTCTGTGGAGGTTCACAGTTTCCAGAAATACACGAGGCATGAAAGCTTCAGGGAGACGTGATGTGATTGTGTCTGCACACTGTGAGGTCCTCAGTGTGGCTGGTGGAGGTCCAAATCTGTGTTTGTGCCAGTGACCTCAACGGATGATTACCCATCATGCCCTAATGTAATTATCAGTCTTTTTTTCTTCTTCTATCACTGACCCAGCAGATTCCTCAGTTTTAAACATTTGCAATGAGTTGAATGAGGGTGACATGATGACCTGGATTAATTACTTCATTCATATGGTGTAAAATGCACTTTATTTTGAGTCTTTGTACATCACAGTCATAGGACTTGCTTGCCAAACCTTCACACACAGTGAGACAGTATGTTGTCCTCCACATCAATTGGGTGGAGACCTGCCACTGATCAGAATCAGAAAAAGTTTTATTGCCATATAAGTGAACAAGTTCACAGCATTAGGAAATTGCTGCGGTACTTGGTGCTAACATAAAAGCCAAAAAAAAAAAAAAAAAAAAGAGCAGTAAAACAAGTAATATATAATAAAACTTTACACTATAACAATGTTACAAAATGTACAGAATGTATCAGCTAAGATAAATATGTAAGATGTATATACATATACGCATCCATATATACAGTGAGGAAAATAAATATTTGAACACCCTGTAATTTTGCAAGTTCTCCCTCTTAGAAATCATGGACGGGTCTGAAATTTTCATCTTAGGTGCATGTCCACTGTGAGAGACATAATCTAAAAAAAAAAAATCTGGAAATCACCAATGTATGATTTTTTTTAAATAATTTATGCTGCAAATAAGTATTTGACCCCCTACCAACCAGCAAGAATTCTGGCTCACACACACCTGTTAATTTTTCTTTAAGAAGCCCTCTTATTCTGCACTCTTTACCTGTATTAACTGCACCTGTTTTAACTTGTTACCTGTATAAAAAACACCTGTTCACACACTCAATCAATCACACTCCAACCTGTCCACCATAGCCAAGACCAAAAAGCTGTCTAAGGACACCAGGGACAAAACTGTAGACCTGTACAAGGCTGGGATGGACTACAGGACAACAGGCAAGCAGCTTGGTAGAAGACAACAACTGTTATGATTATTTATTAGAAAGTGGAAGAAACACAAGATGACTGTCAATCTCCCTCGGTCTGGGATTCCATGCAAGATCTCACTTTGTGGGGTAAGGATGATTCTGAGAAAGCTCAGAACTACACAGAAGCACCTGGTCAATGACCTGAAGAGAGCTGGGACCACAGTCACAAAGATTACATTAGTAACAAATGATGCTGTCATGGTTTAAAATCCTGCAGGGCAGCAAGGTCCCCCTGCTCAAGCCAGCACATGTCCAGGCCCATTTGAAGTTCACCAGTGACCATCTGGATGACCCAGAGGAGGCATGGGAGAAGGTCATGTGGTCAGATGACACCAGAATAGAGCTTTTTGGAATCAACTCCACTTACCACGTTTAGAGGATGAGAACAACCTCAAGAAAACCATCCCAACCGTGAAGCATGGGGGTGGAAACATCATACTCTGGGGGTGCTCTTCTGCAAAGGGGACAGGACCACTGCACCGTATGGGGTCATGTATTGTGAGATTTTGGCAAACGACCTCCTTCCCTCAGTAAGAGCATTGAAGATGGGTCATGGCTGGGTCTTCCAGCATGACAATGACCCCAAACACACAGCCAGGGCAACTAAGGAGGGGCTCCGTAAGAAGTATTCCAGTCCTGGAGTGGCCTGGCCAGTCTCCAGACCTGAACTCAATAGAAAATCTTTGGAGGGCGCTGAAACTCCAAACCTGAAAGATCTAGAGAAGATCTGTATGAAGGAGTGGACCAAAATCCCTGCTGCAGTGTGTGAAAACCTGGTGAGGAAACGTTTGACCGCTGTAAGTGCAAACAAAGCTACTGTACCAAATATTAACATTGATTTTCACAGGTGTACAAATACTTATTTGCAGAAGTAACATACAAATAAATTATTAAAAAAATCATACATTGTGATTTCCGGATTTTTTTTTTTTTTTTTTTTTTTTTATGTCTCTCACAGTGGACATGCACCTAACAATAAAATTTCAGACCCCTCCATGATTTCTAAGTGGGAGAACCTGCAAAATCGCAGGGTGTTCAAATACTTATTTTCCTCACTGTATATATATATATATATATATATATATATATATATATATATATATATATATATATATATATATATATATATATATATATGTGTGTATATATAAAGCAGGAACAGATGCTGTGCAGAGGTACATGTACAGTGACAGTGTGGTAAGCAGTGTGAGGTAAAAATACATGTGCTACACAAGAGGTGGAGTTTGGCCTCTGGAAAGAAGCTGGTCCTAAACCTGCTTGTGCAGGTACCTGTATCTCCTGCCAGATGGTAGGACAGTGAAGAGACCATGATTCGAGTGAGCGGCAGATCTGGTTTACTTCAGATGTTTATGGTAAATGTCGTGGTTTGAGGGGCGTTGGGAACCAATAGTCCTTTGGGCAGATTTCACAACCCCAGTGCTTTGCGGTTGGCAGCAGTGCAGTTGCTGTACCACACAGAAATACATATTAAGGATACTGTCAATGGTACTGTCAGGTCCATCAGGATCCTCAGACACAGATGGGCTTTCTTGAGAGTCTGTAGAGAGTGTAGGCGCTGATGCGCCTTTTTGACCAGGGCGTAGGAGTTGAGACCAAGAGAGCTTTTCTGTGATGTAGACCCCAAGGAATTTGAAGCTTGGCATGCACTCTACTACATCTCCGTTGATATGAAAGGGGATGTGTGTTTTGCTTTGGGCTTGATTGAAGTTCACAATGATCTCCTTGATCTTCTGGGTGTTGTGTGCCAGTTTATTGTCTTTGCACCACGCAGTCAAGTGCTGAACCTTAACCCTGTATGCTGTCTCGTCCTTCCCTCTAATCACACTCGCGACTATGGTATCATCTGTGAACTTGATTATGACATTGGAGCCATAAACAGGGATGCAGTCATGGTTGAAAAGAGAGTAGAGAAGGGGACTCGGCACACAGCCTTGTGGCATGCCAGTGGTCAGTGTGATTGTGGAGGAGGAAAGGCTTCCCCATTTAACAGCCTGGGGTCTGTTTGTTAGAAAGTCTAGAATCCAGTTACAGAGTGGTTTATTGATGCCAAGCTGACTAAGCCTGGAGGGGATAGCAGTGTTAAATACTGAGCTGAAGCATCATAATGTGTGTGTTAGAGCAGTGCAGGTGGGTGAGGGCAAGGCGGAGCGCTGTTGAGATGGCATTCTCAGTTGATCTGTTGCGATGATTGACATGGGTCCAGGGAAGCAGGCAGCCTCTCAAAGCATTATGCAGTGACAGGGGTCAGGGCAAGAGGGCGGAATTCATTCAGTTTCTTGGCTCTGGAGCGTTTGGGCACTGGAATTCTGTAAAAACAGTTGCTCTCAAAATAAGTAAAATAAGTAATAATAATAACTAAAATAAGTAAAATAATCCAAAATCTAGCCAAATTGTCTTGTATTAAGGAAAAAAAAAATCTGCCAATGGGGTAAAAAAAATTACTTGGTTAGAATTGTCAAAACTAGCAAAATGTCTAGGCATTGAATAATCAAAATGTGCCTTTAAATCTCGACAGAATTCTTATTTTAAGATTATCAGCTGTCTTAATATAAGGAAAACAATCTTGTTCCTTTGCTTGGATGATTTGAAATCTATTGCCTTTCCTTGTTACTGGTTAAATACAGCTTGATGTTATCTGGAAAAACGTATTAAGAAAAAGTGAGACACATTTTCCCAAAATAAGACTTTTTTTTTTCTTGTGTAAAAAAAAAAAAAAAAAAAAAAAAAAAAAAAAATGCTTGACAAGATAATTTTTCTATTTGGACAAAAATTAAATAAAGTTTTCTTTTAAAAAGTGTTTTTTTTTTTTTTTGTTTTTTTACTTTCTTAGATATCAGTTTTTGTAGCGAATAGTGAAATTTCAGCTCTTGCAGTCTTTCTTGGTTTTAGAGCTAAAAACAATATAATAAAAGCAGTTATGAGTGTTTTACGGGTTTTTTGTTGTTAGAGTTGACTTCTCAGTTAGCGGATTCATTAAAGCTTTAGCTTAGCTTTGCTAACTACTGGAAATCCAGTCTGTTTAATCATCCCACATTACCGTGGTGTCGGATGTGTAACACTTTAAGTCATTGTCTGGTCAGAAAAATCCACCCGCGACAAAGAATCCACTCCTTTAGTACTAAAACGTGTTCAAATTGTAACATGATGCAACTTTTGCATGTGTCCTCGTCTGAGCTGCTTCCCTTGAACGCTTCACTTCAGTTGCACCGTGAGAACAAAGCTGCACGTGCAAACTATCACATGAAAACCAATTATGAACACGTGCACTCCGGGCGCCAGTGTTTGCGATCCTCGCTGTCATAGCAACAGCGGAAAACCCCTGTGTATCAAATTTTGCCAATTTCCTGTGAGTATAAACGAGCATCTCTGTTCTGTTCTGGCAAACAGTATGAGAAACAAAGACTTGAAAAAAGAATGGGGGGCGGGGGGTTGTAAGGTTGTTTTTTTTGTTTTTTTAATCACTAACATGGACTTTGACTGTTCTCACGCACTGATTTTATCTCACACACATAATTAGCAGCTGGAGGTTTGTTTTGTCTCGTTTACTGACTCTGATGTTCTGTTTTTCCACCCTAAAGACTACAAGCATGAACTCTGTGTGGATTTAGAAACATATCAAACTTATCTCATAGTGGATATTTGAAGACATTTTTTTTTTTAAAGTAACTTAAATTGTCCTCTTTTTGCCTTTACATTGCTGTCAGAAGACTGTAGTGAGTTCAATACATTTCACAGAAATTATACTAGAACGGCACTCTTTAACGTGTGTAACTCTCCCATGGGACTTAAATTGTGGCAAAGAAACTTTCAAAAAATGGTGGGATTATTTATTTATTTGTTTGTTTTTGTAGTAATGGGTCATCCGTGGGGAACTCGGAGTAGAGCCGATGTTTCTTTGTGTTGAAAGTAGCCAGCTGAGGTGGTTCGGGCATTTGGTTTGGATGTTCCCTGGGCACCTAGGGAGGTGTCCACCTGGAAGGAGACCACCGGGGAAGACCCAGTACTAGGTGGAAAGATTATATCACCACACTGGCCTGGGAATGCCTCAGGATGCCCCAGTCAGGTGGTCAATATGACCAGGGAAAGGGAAGTCTGGGGTCCCCTGCTGGAGCTGTTGCCCCCGCGACCCGATCCTGGATAAGTGGTTAAAGATGAGTGAGTGAGTAATGGGTCTTGAGAAGCTGTGGTCAAAGTGTTGAACGTCCAGAGAAATTCATTTATCTCTGCAGTGATGCTCATGCCTCAGGGTCCTCAGTCTTTGAGATCGGGAGGTACCGAGGAAGCACTTATGGAGTCATGAGGTCCTTGGACAGGGTTGTTTGGCAATGCCGATGTCTTTGCAGGAGAATGAAGGTCAAAGTCTCTCAGGTCCTGGTGCTTCTCTTACAGTGTGGTTGTGAGATTTGGACACTAACCAGCAATCTAAGGAGATGACTGGAAGACTTTGGTAATCAGAATCTTTGGAGGATCGTTGGGTACCGCTGGAATGACACTGGACAAACTGCTGGACATTATGGACGATGCCAGTCACCCTCTGAACACCATCATCAGCAACCACAGGAGCCTCTTCAGCCACAGACTGCTCCTTCCCAAGTGCAGGACCAACAGACTGAAAAAATCTTTTGTTTCTCAGGCCATCAGACTGTACAACTCCTCACTCAGGGGGAGGAGGAGTAACAGGAACAGAGAGGACAGGAAGGAGAGGAGCAGTAGTAGCCAGTAAACCAGTATTGATCAGTATATCTGGTATTTATGTTGTATGCTTATATTTGTATTTTTTTTGTTTACTTTCACTTTTGATACTCTGTGTGCTTCTTACCCTGTGTGCTGCTATACAATGCTGCTGGAACCTCAATTTCTCCGAGGGCGTCTTTCCAAGGGATCAATAAAGTTCTATCGAATTTAATCTAATCCAGTTGTTATTTAAGGAGGTTCAGATACAGAGTACCACCTGCATGATGAGGGAGCCATGCGGTGCATGTCACAAGTACCTCATTGTTGAGGGCTTCCAGCAGCTGGTTAAGGCTAAGGAGACATTCATGTGTTGATTGTGACAGATCTCCAGCTCCAAACCAAACTCTTCTGGAGTGTTTTCACCGTGCTACACCTCTGCCTTAAAACCAGTGCTGATTAATCACGTTGTGCATAACATGGAGGTGTTGAAATCTCTGGGCACAAACTGTGTTGAGATTAGAGGTGGGCGGATCGATCCTAATATCGATACCAACGCTGGTATTGATATTGAAGGATCCTCGTGTAAAAAGATCGATACTCAAGCTTTTTTTTCTCTCCCGCACGCACTGACTGCTGCGCACTCAGATTCATCTCTGTCTGTAAGAGCTGCGCTGTGTCACACAACACGGAGCAGTGCACCCTCTCCCCTTTGGTCTTTTGTTGTTTCGCCATCACGTGGCTCAGCGGCACCAGCCAACAGCCATGCAGGTAGGCTCAGCCTGGCCCACCCACTCAGCGCTCTCCTCGAGTCAGCCCTCTACCTCAGGAGATTTAGTTTTAAGTTGTATTGAGTGATATTTTTTAAACAAAAATGTTGATTGTGATAAATAAAGTATTTTGTTGTCACGTACAATGTTTGGTGAAATTCTGTCCTAGGTCTTTTGGATCCTTTGGATCTATAAAGCTTAAATATGAAAAAGTATCTATCGGCGATACTGGGCCTGTATTTACTTGGTATTGGATCGATACCAAAATTCCCGGTATCGCACACCTCTAGTTGAAATACTTATTCTGGATTTAATTGCGGATGGCAAGCCACCTTACAGCTGCATTACCACCACCTACTGGCCTGGAGTGTGTAAAGATTGGAAGTAAAATAAAAACAAATGGAAAAACAGCTTGTATTTATTAGTTTATTTTACTAATGTCAGTAATTGTCTATACGTTTCTCCCAGTGCTTCTTCTTGGTGATTCTTTAGTGTGAGGTTAAGCTTTATTCCTTTAAATGCTTCACTGCATTTTTCTCTCTCGTCCTGGTAGAAACTGTGATTCCACTATCACATGCTGAAGTGATCCTGGTAACGATGTGGACATAATCCAGACCAGTATTGTTCTGTTCTGTATGTCCTTTTCTAAGATGGTTAATTGCTTCTTTCCTTCTGTTTCTTCCAGAACGCCCACATGCTTTTGAATAGTGTTGAGGTGTCTTCCTGTATCATTAACATCTGGCCTCCTGACACACTTTTTTCCAAGTGACCCTTTGCTACCGTTTTGACCTCTGCCTCAGATAATGACATTTGCTAATTTAATTTAACCTTTACTTTACCAGGTTTGTCCCATTGAGATACATTTGCAAGGGAGACCTGGACAATTCTAAAGTTTTCAATCCACCTAACCTGCATGTCTTTGGATGTGGGAGGAAACCGCAGCACCCAGAGGAAACCCACACAAACAGGAGGAGAACATGCAAACTCCACACAGAAAGGCCACAGGTGGGAATCGAACCCATGACCTTGTTGCTGTGAGGCAACAGTCTTAACCACTAAGCCACCGTGCTTATGTGCTAATATGCCTACATCCTCATTTCTTTCCACCCACAGATGACCAGGAACCCAGAAACAAACATTTAATCTCTTACTTGTCCAGGTTGGGGTCATGGCGACAGTAGACCAAACAACTCATCCCACACCTTCCTAATGGTTCCTGGTGGATTGTGAGGTGTTTGCAAGTCATTTAGGAAATATAATCCCTGTAGCATGTCCTGGGTCTTCCCCTGGCTCTCCTCCCAGTGGGACATGCCTGGAACACCTCCCCAAGGAGACACCCAGAGGGCATCCTCACCAGATGCCCAGTCCACCTCAACTGGCTCCAACCAATGGGAAGTAGTAGCAGCTCTACTCCAAGTCCCTCCCAGATATTCAAGGTTCTGACATCTCGGAGTGTAAATCCAGACACTTGACAGAGAAATGATTTCTGCTGCTTGTATTCGTGATCTTCTAGTTTTGGTCATTAACCAAAGTTCATGACCAAAGGTGAGGATAGAAGTGGAAGTTAACTGGTAAATTGAGATACCTTCTGGCTCAGCTCTTTCTTCACCATGTCAGTCCCGTACAGCGTCTGTAAAACATCACACACCACCCCAATCTATCAATCTCACACACCAACCTACCCCGACACCCAGAGACACTTCAACTCCTCCACTTGAGGCAATAACTCTCCCCTGACCCAGAGTGGACAATGCGCCTTTTTCTGCCAGGGGTCCATGGGCTCACATTTGGAGATCAGTCCAAATTTTGACCTTGGCCTGTGAGTTTCACTTTTAACTGATTTTTTTCTAAAGTCAAATCACATTGTCCTTGAATGACCCTCGGTCAATCCACCAAATTGGTTCAAGAGTCTTTGTTTTGTTCCCATGCAGCCTCACGCTTAAACGCTGCTCACAGGTGTAATAATAACCACGTTAAGTCCATAACCCTGTGATGCTCCTGCAGGGGTTGCAGATCAAGCAGCAATCTGACCTTAATTCTGTCATGCTGTGGTTGTTATTACATACTGCCATGACAACATGCCACAGGAAGAAGCCCGCTCATAGTGTTTCTTGATCTAAATTCCATTGTTGTTATGGTTTTATTTTTTTTCTTTCTTCCTGCAGCATGATCATGATTTGCAGAAATTAGCGAGTGAATCACATGTGAGCTTTGCTGGGAAATGTGTTTTAAACCAAGATGTGGTCAGATAGCTGAAAATGATCATTTTTGGTCACAAAGTGCTGCTCTTTATAACTGAAAGAACCGTGATTCAGTCAGAGCTGTGACAGGAATCAAGTCGTAGATCCTGTGATTAAAAAATATATTCATATGAAAGAAACATTAAGAACGAAACTGTAATGAAACACTTCCTGACGAGAAGAATAATAATAAAAGTGGGATCAGTTGAAAGAGCAAAAAAGACCAGAGTTAGTAACATATCTTCATTTATCTACTCGTCCAAAGGTGCTTTTTGTCTTTTGGTTTATTTCTTGGTAATGGGACCCATGAGTATGAAGACCGTGAGGGCTACAGCAATCTGTCTTATGACCTTGATCATTACCTCAATGACTGACCTCTGGCTGACCTTACCAGAGCAACTCTGGAACCCCCCTCAGTGTGTGCCATACATAGTCCAAATCAAGTTGAAAATCAAATTCCTTGACCAGGGTCAACCTCCACAGGCATTCCTACATTGGTAGAAATCAGCAAATATTTAACCAGGTTAGTCCTATTGGTTAATCCCAAAGGTCTTCCCATTGAGATTCAATGGGAAGACCATTGCAGGTCACAGGAAACTCATTTGTGCCTAAACTAAATTCATTCATGGGTTTAAGATTCAAAATGCCGTCCAAAATGGCCACCAATAGACCCTTATCATTGAATCTCTGTGATATTTAAGTTGTTTATATGTTGTTTAAAGGTGTTTTAGTGAAAAACCCTATTTTGTCGGCCATCTTGGATGCCATCTTGGATAACTGGCTTGAGGCCAGTTTTTATTTTTGGGAACATCCTGATTGTGTTTTGGGGTCATCTAAGGAACCTAAAAAAGTTGGTTTGGTTTAGTCCTGGGGGTGGGGGGTGCAAAGGTAGTGGGCGTAGCTCCCCTAGTATTTTGCAATGGAGACCTGGTCAATTATAAAGTTTCCACCTAACCTGCATCTCTTTAAGTGTGGGAGGAAACCAGAGCACCTGGAGGAAACCCACGCAAACATGAGAACATGCAAACTCCACACAGAAAGGCCACAGGTGTGAATCGAACCCATGACCATCTTGTTGTGAGGCAACAGTGTTAACCACTAATCCACCGTGCTGCCAGCCCAACCTGGGAGATGTAGGCCAACAAGCAAACATGACCTTCACCCCCATGACTGTTTGGCAACTTTGCAATATTCTGGAACCCACTTCAGTATGTATATGCAAATCTGAGTGGAAATACGTAAAATTTGACCTTAACAACTGGCGCACTGAGTCTCTGCAGTCTTCCTGTTAAGCTTGTCTCATGCTGGTTACAGCTCATGTAAAAATACCTTTTTAATTTGCTTTCAATCGATGGTGCCTTTGGGGTGTAAATATTATTTGAGAAGCATCTGCAGCTCCCATGGAGCAACACTGAGCAGGAACATGAGTACATCAGGATGTTGGCCTCAGCCTGGCCTTTCTCTCTCAGGAACTTGGCGATTTAACTGGAAGCATTCTCTCCTCCAGAGCCGGCCTCCCAAAGGACAGTATCCATTTGGTCTCATACCCCAAATACCAGATCTGCCTGTGCTTCCTGAGGTGCCTCAGAGACCCTTTCTTTGGTCACAGGTTTGCTCCGCTAGCCTTTGATACTTGGTCTCATGAAGCTGTTGATCAGATCAAGACTTGTGGAATATGAGACTTTTCCTTGTTAGGTAGCCATTAAAATCTCATGTGATGGAACACGAACATAGTAACACCAGTGGGTGGTTCTTGACGTTTCTTGACCTTTATTTTTTGAATTATTACGTGTGAATTCATTGGATGGCTGCATATAATCAACTCAGAGTGTATTTTTGATATGTTTAGAATTTTCCACACAATAAAATATTGGTAATGTTTTGGTAATATTCACTTTATTGGGGGAAAAACAAAAAACAGAATGTTGAACTGAGCTGCCTCTTCCTATT
Organism: Thalassophryne amazonica; assembly: GCF_902500255.1. NCBI lineage: Eukaryota > Metazoa > Chordata > Actinopteri > Batrachoidiformes > Batrachoididae > Thalassophryne > Thalassophryne amazonica. The sequence goes on along the minus strand of NC_047103.1, from coordinate 26,577,401 downwards.
AATCTAACAGCTGCAGTGGTTTTTCCAGCCGTCCTTCACCATTAGTTTTGGAGAGCGTTCAGCCTCGTTGTTCCAGTCATAAATGGAAAAAACAGGACGATACCAGGACATCCATGAGTGCTACAAAGATGGTCAGACTCCCTGCAGGAAATGTGGGAGGCTTCGAAAGATAATAGGAACCCTCATTACCTGTAAGTGATATCCCCACATTGCCCAAGTCAGACTGAAGTATGTCGTACAATCAGCTGGAAATCCAACATCATTACAGAATGTGGATGTGATCAATGTAGAATTTCTGTGTGTGTATGTGTGTATGTGTGTGTATTACCTTTGGCTGCTTTCAGTGATGCCGGTATTTGGTTAGACTCTTTCTCTCAGATTGTTCTGTCTGAGTTATTTTCATTAGTTACTTCATCCAAACCATCAACATGTCTATTAGACCCCATTCCTACCAGGCTGCTCAAGGAAGCCCTACCATTATTTAATGCTTCGATCTTAAATATGATCAGTCTATCTTTATTAGTTGGCTATGTACCACAGGCTTTTAAGGTGGCAGTAATTAAACCATTACTTAAAAAGCCATCACTTGACCCAGCTATCGTAGCTAATTATAGGCCAATCTCCAACCTTCCTTTTCTCTCAAAAATTCTTGAAAGGGTAGTTGTAAAACAGCTAACTGATCATCTGCAGAGGAATGGTCTATTTGAAGAGTTTGTCAGGCTTTAGAATTCATCATAGTACAGAAACAGCATTAGTGAAGGTTACAAATGATCTTCTTATGGCCTCAGACAGTGGACTCATCTCTGTGCTTGTTCTGTTAGACCTCAGTGCTGCTTTTGATACTGTTGACCATAAAATTTTATTACAGAGATTAGAGCATGCCATAGGTATTAAAGGCACTGCGCTGTGGTGGTTTGAATCATATTTATCTAATAGATTACAATTTGTTCATGTAAATGGGGAATCTTCTTCACAGACTAAGGTTAATTATGGAGTTCCACAAGGTTCTGTGCTAGGACCAATTTTATTCACTTTATACATGCTTCCCTTAGGCAGTATTATTAGACGGCATTGCTTAAATTTTCATTGTTACGCAGATGATACCCAGCTTTATCTATCCATGAAGCCAGAGGACACACACCAATTAGCTAAACTGCAGGATTGTCTTACAGACATAAGGACATGGATGACCTCTAATTTCCTGCTTTTAAACTCAGATAAAACTGAAGTTATTGTACTTGGCCCCACAAATCTTAGAAACATGGTGTCTAACCAGATCCTTACTCTGGATGGCATTACCCTGACCTCTAGTAATACTGTGAGAAATCTTGGAGTCATTTTTGATCAGGATATGTCATTCAAAGCGCATATTAAACAAATATGTAAGACTGCTTTTTGCATTTACGCAATATCTCTAAAATTAGAAAGGTCTTGTCTCAGAGTGATGCTGAAAAACTAATTCATGCATTTATTTCCTCTAGGCTGGACTATTGTAATTCATTATTATCAGGTTGTCCTAAAAGTTCCCTGAAAAGCCTTCAGTTAATTCAAAATGCTGCAGCTAGAGTACTGACGGGGACTAGAAGGAGAGAGCATATCTCACCCATATTGGCCTCTCTTCATTGGCTTCCTGTTAATTCTAGAATAGAATTTAAAATTCTTCTTCTTACTTATAAGGTTTTGAATAATCAGGTCCCATCTTATCTTAGGGACCTCATAGTACCATATCACCCCAATAGAGCGCTTCGCTCTCAGACTGCAGGCTTACTTGTAGTTCCTAGGGTTTGTAAGAGTAGAATGGGAGGCAGAGCCTTCAGCTTTCAGGCTCCTCTCCTGTGGAACCAGCTCCCAATTTGGATCAGGGAGACAGACACCCTCTCTACTTTTAAGATTAGGCTTAAAACTTTCCTTTTTGCTAAAGCTTATAGTTAGGGCTGGATCAGGTGACCCTGAACCATCCCTTAGTTATGCTGCTATAGACTTAGACTGCTGGGGGGTTCCCATGATGCACTGAGTGTTTCTTTCTCTTTTTGCTCTGTATGCACCACTCTGCATTTAATCATTAGTGATTGATCTCTGCTCCCCTCCACAGCATGTCTTTTTCCTGGTTCTCTCCCTCAGTCCCAACCAGTCCCAGCAGAAGACTGCCCCTCCCTGAGCCTGGTTCTGCTGGAGGTTTCTTCCTGTTAAAAGGGAGTTTTTCCTTCCCGCTGTCGCCAAGTGCTTGCTCACAGGGGGTCGTTGTGACCATTGGGGTTTTTACGTAATTATTGTATGGCCTTGCCTTACAATATAAAGCGCCTTGGGGCAACTGTTTGTTGTGATTTGGCGCTATATAAATAAAATTGATTGATTGATTATGTGTGTGTGTGTGTGTACAATCCCAGTTCCAATGAAGTTGGGAAGTTGTGTAAAATGTAAATAAAAACAGAATATAATGATTTGATAAGATATTTAATGTTCAAACTGATAAACTTTATTGTTCTTGTGCAAATATTTGCTCATTTTGAAATGGATGCCTGCAACACATTTAAAAAAAAAAAAGTTTGGACTGGGCAACAAAAGACGGGGAAAGTTGATGAATGCTCAAAGAACACCTAATTGGAAACAGGTGAGTGTCATGATTGGGTATAAAAGGAGCATCCCCAAAAGGCTCAGCTATTCACAAGCAAAGATGGGGTGAGGATGACCACTTTGTGAACAACTGCATGAAAAAATAGTCCAACAGTTTAAGAACAATGTTTTTCAATGTTCAATTGCAAGGAATTTAGGGATTCCATCATCTACAGTCCATAATATAATCAGAAGATTCAGAGAATCTGGAGAACTTTCTACATGTAAGCAGCAAGGCCAAAAACCAACACTGAATGTCTGTGACCTTCGATCCCTCAGGTGGCACTGCGTTAAAAACCGACCTCATTGTGTAAAGGATCTTACCGCATGGGCTCAGGAACACTTCAGAAAACCATTGTCAGTTAACACAGTTTGTCGCTACATCTACAAGTGCAAGTTAAAACTCTACCATGCAAAGCGAAAGCCATACATCAACAACATCCAGAAATGCTGCCGCCTGCTCTGGACCCGAGCTCATTTGAAATGGACAGATGCAAAGTGGAAAAGTGTGCTGTGGTCTGATGAGTCCACATTTCAGATTGTTTTTGGAAATGATGGATGTCATGTCTTCCGGACAAAAGAGGAAAAAGGTGTGTTAGTGCCTATGGAATGGGCAACTTACACATCTGTGATGGCACCATCAATGCTGAAAGGTACATCCAGTGTTGTGTGGGCTGCCTGAAGAGGAGGTACTGCTGGCCCACCACCAGAGGGTGCCCTGCCTGAAGTGCGGGCTTCAGGCACGAGAGGGCGCTGCCGCCACGGACACAGCCGGGGGTGACAGCTGTCACTCATTATCTCTTGACAGCTGTCACCCATCTACTCTACATCATCTCACTCCATAAAGACCGGACATCATCTCCACCTCGTTGCCGAGATATCATCTACCTGTGAAGGTAATATCCTCAGCCAGAAACTAACTGTGTCCTAGTCTGAATTCATTTTGCAGCTGCTTTCCTGTGGAGTGCCTTATCAGTGAGGTTGGCGTAATCCGCGATGGCTTTGCTTCACACCCCAACCAGATAAGTGTTTGACAGGAGCTGCACGAGTGTGTATTAGAGGTGGAGGTGACTTTCCACCTCCTGACTGTTTTTGTTACTGGGTGTGCACACACCCACATCTCACTGTTTGTGCTCCTCGCCAGCAGTACCAGATCCGACAGTCGGGGACGGTGATCACCTGGGAATTTGGGACTTGGCGGCTCCAGTATTCACCGGGTTCTGTGGCGGTGGAAATCGTGTGGTTCCGGCTCTTCTCAGGACAGACGTCTTCTATCCTCGAGCCTGCCCACGTCACTTTTGTGGATTGACTGCTATCAGATTCTGAGATTGTCTGTATATTCGATGTGCACATTCACAACATTAAATTGTTACCTTTTGGCTCATCTATTGACCGTTCATTTGCGCCCCCTGTTGTGGGTCCCTGTCACTACACTTTCCCCAACATCCAGGTTTTGGAGCAACACATGCTGCCATCCAAGCAACGTCTTTTTCAAGGACGTCCCTGCTTATTTCAGCAAGACAATAACAAGCCACATTCTACACGTCTTACAACAGTGTGGGTATGTAATAAGAGTGCAGGTACTAGACTGGCCTGCCTGCAGTCCAAACCTGTCACCTATTGAAAATGTGTGTCGCATTATGAAGCGCAAAATATGACAATGGAGACCCCGGACTGTTGAACAACTGAAGCAAGAATGGGAAAGAATTCCACCTACAAAGCTTCAACAGTTAGTGTCCTCAGTTCCAAAATGCTTATTGAGTGTTGTTAGAAGGAAAGGTGATATAACACAGTGTTAAACATACCCCTGTCCCAGCTTTTTTGAAACGTGTTGCAGGCATCCATTTCAAAATGAGCAAATACGAGGTCTATTAGAAAAGAAACCGACCTTATTATTTTTTCAAAAACTATATGGATTTGAATCACGTGCGATTACATCAGACAAGCTTGAACCGTCGTGCGCATGCGTGACTTTTTTCACGCCTGTCAGTTGCGTCATTCGCCTGTGGGCAGGCTTTGAGTGAGCACTGGTCCATCCCTCCCGTTGGAATTCCTTTGTCTGAGAACTTCCTGAGAGACTGGTGCTTTGCTTGATCAAAATTTTTTCAGAAACTGTAAGACACATCCAAGTGGACACCATTCGAGAAATTCAGATGGTTTTTGGTGAAAATTTTAACGGCTGATGAGAGATTAAGGAGTGTTACTATCACTTTAAGGACAGCCAACAACGCCGGACAGTGCGCCGGGCCCCGAGCCGCCGTCATCAGCCTGTTTCGAGCTGAAAACTTCCAAATTTAAGCCTCTGTTGACCCAGGACGTCGTGAGAGAGCAGAGAAGTTTCAGAAGAGGTCGGGATCAGCAGTTTATCCGGACATTCCACTGTTAAAGGAGATTTTGTAATGAAAGACGTGCGGACGGATTCGCGCATCGGCACGCAGCCGCTCATCGCACGGCGCCACAGAAAAACACCTCCGTGTTGATAACCATTCGTAAGATTCAGGCGGTTTTTGATGGCTTTCAGTTGAGTGAGTATCTGAGAAATTGTTTAACAGCTGGGCATGTTCAAACTTGTCCTGTGAGACTTCCGACGGGAGGGGTAGACCAGTGCTCACTCAAAGCCTGCCCACAGGCGAATGACGCAACCGACAGGCGTGAAAAAACTCAAGCATGCGCACGAGGGTTCAAGCTTGTCTGACGCAATCACACGTGATTCAAATCCATATAGTTTTTGAATAAAATAATTAGGTCGGATACTTTTAGAATAGACATCGTATTTGCACAAAAACAATAAAGTTTATCAGTTTGAACATTAAATATCTTGTTTTTGTGTATTCAATTGAATATAGGTTGAAGAGGATTTGCAAATCATATTCAGTTTTTATTTACATTTTACAAAACGTCCCAACTTCATTGGAATTGGGGCTTTGTGTGTGTGTTTGTGTGTGTGTGTGTGTGTGTATATATATATATATATATATATATATATATATATATATATATATATAAACGCAACACTTTTGGTTTTGCTCCCATTTTGTATGAGATGAACTCAAAGAGCTAAAACTTTTTCCACATACACAATATCACCATTTCCCTCAAATATTGTTTACAAACCAGTCTAAATCTGTGATAGTGAGCACTTCTCCTTTGCTGAGATAATCCATCCCACCTCACAGGTGTGCCATATCAAGATGCTGATTAGACACCATGATTTGTGCACAGGTGTGCCTTAGACTGCCCACAATAAAAGGCCACTCTGAAAGGTGCAGTTTTATCACACAGCACAATGCCACAGATGTCGCAAGATTTGAGGGAGCATGCAGTTGGCATGCTGACAGCAGGAATGTCAACCAGAGCTGTTGCTCCTGTATTGAATGTTCATTTCTCTACCATAAGCCGTCTCCAAAGGCGTTTCAGAGAATTTGGGAGTACATCCAACCAGCCTCACAACCGCAGACCACGTGTAACCACACCAGCCCAGGACCTCCGCATCCAGCATGTTCACCTCCAAGATCGTCTGAGACCAGCCACTCGGACAGCTGCTGAAACAATCGGTGTGCATAACCAAAGAATTTCTGCACAAACTGTCAGAAACCATCGCAGGGAAGCTCATCTGCATGCTCGTCGTCCTCATCGGGGTCTCGACCTGACTCCAGTTCGTCGTCGTAACCGACTTGAGTGGGCAAATGCTCACATTCACTGGCGTTTGGCACGTTGGAGAGGTGTTCTCTTCACGGATGAATCCCGATTCACACTGTTCAGGGCAGATGGCAGACAGCGTGTGTGGCGTCGTGTGGATGAGCGGTTTTCCGATGTCAGTGTTGTGGATCGAGTGGCCCATGGTGGAGGTGGGGTTATGGTATGGGCAGGCGTCTGTTATGGACGAAGAACACAGGTGCATTTTATTGATGGCATTTTGAATGCACAGAGATATCATGACGAGATCCTGAGGCCCATTGTTGTGCCATACATCCAAAAACATCACCTCATGTTGCAGCAGGATAATGCACGGCCCCATGTTGCAAGGATCTGTACACAATTCTTGGAAGCTGAAAATGTCCCAGTTCTTGCATGGCCGGCATACTCACCGGACATGTCACCCATTGAGCATGTTTGGGATGCTCTGGACCGGCGTATACGACAGCGTGTACCAGTTCCTGCCAATATCCAGCAACTTCGCACAGCCATTGAAGAGGAGTGGACCAACATTCCACAGGCCACAATTGACAACCTGATCAACTCTATGTGAAGGAGATGTGTTGCACTGCATGAGGCAAATGGTGGTCACACCAGATACTGACTGGTATCCCCACCCCAATAAAACAAAACTGCACCTTTCAGAGTGGCCTTTTTTTGTGGACAGTCTAAGGCACACCTGTGCACTAATCATGGTGTCTAATCAGCATCTTGATATGGCACACCTGTGAGGTGGGATGGATTATCTCAGCAAAGGAGAAGTGCTCACTATCACAGATTTAGACTGGTTTGTGAACAATATTTGAGGGAAATGGTGATATTGTGTATGTGGAAAAAGTTTTAGATCTTTGAGTTCATCTCATACAAAATGGGAGCAAAACCAAAAGTGTTGCGTTTATATTTTTGTTGAGTGTAAATAGCCCATATGTATGTACATATGCAGCATGATTTGTGTTTGGACTGAACTTCCGCAGGTATGGTGACTGAAGGCATTGAGGGGAGCGTCTTTGGGAAAGCGCACATGTACATACACACTAGATTAAACCATCATACACATGAAAGTTTTTTGTCTAAGATTATAGTTGAATTCTGTAATAGATAAAAAGAATTATAAAGGATTCAAGGATTCAAAAGGAGTTTATTATCATCTGCACATAAGGAACATGTTCCCTGCACAATGAAATGTGTTTACTGCACGTTTACTCATCCTAATTACCAGTTAGGAGCAGAGGTCGCCTTTTAGGGCGCCCGGGGACCCAGCTCCAGATGTATATCCCTGCCCTAGGTCACGAGTAGGGCTGAGCAAACCTTGACCGGCCTCATGACACAACAAACAACAACACACATAAGCCGGTCCGGTACATGAACACACATAAAAGCACACACAAGTAAAGAATTGGGAAAAGAAAAACCTCCACTGCTGCTGCGCTGAACTCACGCAGCACCACTGGAGAGCAAAAAAACAAAAAACAAAACATAACACATAAGCACAGAAAAGCAGTCATAACAAAAAACAAATCACAACAGACGAGAGACGACAGCCAAGACTTGGATGTGTCCAGTGTCCAGACAGACAGCCCCGAAGGCTGCACGTGAGGCGCCATCAACAGGCCTTATCTGTCCATCCTGGGGGGGGATCCCAGTTCTGAATCAGTCCACCAGAGTCTCAAGGTCCCACAGTCAACATCTCAGGACTAGAGAATAGAATTAAAGAGAATAGATTAAAATATATTATAGATTAAAATAGAAAAATAGAGAATAGATTAAAGCTTTAAATTATTGCAATTATTGGAATCTTGTTAAGAATTCTAGCAATAATAATTAAAGCTGAATTCTGTAATAGATTAGATCTATCCATCCATCCATCCATCCATCCATTTTCTTCTGCTTTATCCGGAGTCGGGTCGCGGGGGCAGCAGCTCAAGCAAAGCCGCCCAGACCTCCTGATCCACACACACCTCCCCCAGCTCCTCCGGGGGAACCCCAAGGCGTTCCCAAGCCAGCCGAGAGATGTAATCCTTCCAGCGTGTCCTGGGTCTTCCCCGGGGCCTCCTCCCAATGGGACGTGCCCGGAAGTGACCGAGGAGTGACCGAGCTCCTCACCCTATCTCTAAGGGAGCGCCCAGCCACCCTGCAGAGGAAACTCATCTCGGCCGCTTGTACCCGCGATCTCATTCTTTCAGTCATGAGCCAAATCTCATGACCATAGGTGAGGATCGGAACGTAGATCGATCGGTAAATCGAGAGCTTTGCCCCCTACTCAGCTCTCTCTTCACCACGACGGTCTGATACAGCAACCGCATCACTGCAGACGCTGCACTGATCCGTCTATCGATCTCACGCTCCATCCGTCCCTCACTCGTGAATAAGACCCCGAGATACTTAAACTCCTCCACTTGAGGCAAGGACACTCCACCGACCTGAAGAGGGCAAAGCACCTTTTTCCCATCGAGAACCATGGCCTCAGATTTGGAGGTGCTGATTTTCATCCCGGATGCCTCACACTCGGCTGCAAACCGCCCCAGTGCAAGCTGAAGGTCCTGATTTGATGAAGCCAACAGAACCACATCGTCCGCAAACAGCAGAGACGAGATTCTGTGGTTCCCAAACCAGACCCCCTCTACACCCTGGCTGCACCTAGAAATTCTGTCCATAAAAATAATGAACAGAACCGGTGACAAAGGGCAGCCCTGGCGGAGGCCAACATGCACTGGAAACAGGTTTGACTTACTACCGGCAATGCGAACCAAGCTCCTGCTGCAGTCGTACAGGGACCGGATAGCCCTTAGCAAAGGACCCCGGACTCTGTACTCCCGGAGCACTCCCCACAGGGTGCCCCGAGGGACACGGTCGAATGCCTTCTCCAGATCCACAAAACACATGTGGACTGGTTGGGGCGAACTCCCATGAACCCTCAAGCACCCGATGGAGCGTGTAGAGCTGGTCCAGTGTGCTGCGACCAGGGCGAAAACCACACTGCTCCTCCTGAATCCGAGGTTCGACAATCAGTCGAATTCTCCTCTCCAGTACTCTGGAATAGACCTTACCGGGGAGGCTGAGGAGTGTGATCCCCCTATAGTGGGAACACACCCTCCAGTCCCCCTTCTTAAACAGAGGGACCATCACCCCGGTCTGCCAATCCAGAGGCACTGTCCCCGATCGCCACGCGATGTTGCAGAGGCGTGTCAGCCAAGACAGTCCCACAACATCCAGAGACTTAAGGTACTCAGGACGGATTTCATCCACCCCAGGATCCTTGCCAGCGAGGAGCTTTCCAACCACCTCGGTGACTTCTGCCTGGGTAATGGATGAGTCCGCCTCTGGGTCCCCAGTCTCTGCCTCCTCTTCTGAAGACATGACGATGGGATTGAGGAGATCCTCGAAGTACTCCTTCCACCGCCCAACAACATCCCCAGTCAGAGTCAACAGCTCCCCACCCGCACCGTAAACAGTGCCGGTGGAGAGCTGCTTCCGCCTCCTGAGGCGTCGGACGGTTTGCCAGAATCTCTTCGAGGCCGACCGATAGTCCTCTTCCATAGCCTCCCCGAACTCCTCCCAGACCCGAGTTTTTGCCTCTGCAACCACACGGGCTGCGGCACGCTTGGCCTGCCGGTACCTGTCAGCTGCCTCTGGGGTCCCACCTACCAACAAAGATAAGTAGGACTCCTTCTTCAGCTTGACGGCATCCCTTACTGCCGGTGTCCATGACCGGGTTCGGGGATTGCCGCCGCGACAGGCACCAGAGACCTTGCGACCACAGCTACGAGCGTCCGCATCAGCAATGGAGGTGGAGAACATGGTCCACTCGGACTCCATGTCTCCAACCTCCCCGTGATCTGGGAGAAGCTCTCCCGGAGGTGGGAATTGAAGACCTCCCTGACAGAGGGTTCTGTCAGTCGTTCCCAGCAGACCCTCATGATACGTTTGGGCCTGCCAGGTCTGACCGGCTTCCTCCCCTCCCTGCGGATCCAACTCACCACCAGGTGGTGATCGGTCGACAGCTCTGCCCCTTAAATTATAAAGAGAACAGATTAAATCTTTAAATTATTGGAATGTGGCCCGTATGTATGCAGCACGACTTGTGTTCGGCGTGAACTTCCACAGCGATCTTGCAATTGACACCAAATTTGGTATGGTGACTGGAGCACCAAGGCAGATGTCTTTGGGGCCCTTGTGCTGAAAGAGCACATGCGTGTGTCTATGACACATTTCTGGACTTTAATCTTCTTTCTTTTAATCTTCTGTGCTTTAATCTTCTTCTGTGCTTTAATCTTCTGTAAACACATCTGAAGCTTTAATCTATAATCTTTGCTCACCCCACCACTGGTGCTACCTGTGGAGGAGTTTTTTTTTAACATTCTATTTTGAAATTAACAAAATGCTTCCAAAGGAGTTGAGTTTGGGGAGGCTAAACCCAGCTGCTAAAAAAGGTGAGAAGAAAGAAACGGGTACCCTGATGCCCTGTACACAGATGTACAGAAGTGACATCAAATTAAGTTACACTTAATTTGAGTGTGTGTGTGTGTGTGTGTGTGGTGTGTGTGTGTGTGTGTGTGTGTGTGTGTATGTATGTATGTATGTATGTATAAAATGGTAATAATAATTTTGGTAGCTGACAAACTTACAGTGATGTATGTAAATGCAGTGAAGTCCAAAGATGAGTACAAGAACCACCCATTTTCATTTACACTTGGGTCCTTACGTATTTGGACAATGACATTTTTTGTCCCAATGAAGCTGTGAAATGAAAAATGACCATGTGTTTCTGGTGTCGCCCCCCTCCCCAAATTTCAGAGCCGAGGCACATATAGAAACTGAATGAATGAATTCAGATGAGTGAATACAAATCATCCTTTTGCTATCTTCTATGGCTGTAACTGGAGAAACTGTGCAAATGATCGTCTTTTGTCTGCTGCACCACCGATCACAACTTCATTGTGAATTGAAAATGAAGGATTTTCACACAAGATCATAGATCAATTATAGGCTCGGGTCTCCCATGTGCCTTCTGGCAAACCGTAGCTGAAATTTTATCTTATTTTTCATAAATCCCTTCTCTGTGCTGCTCCACCGTAAAGCTCTATAGCTGGTGATCCCACAGACAAACATTGCACTATGCACTGCTTCACAGAAGCATCTAACTCTTTCAGCTGTTTGGGCATCTTGGTGCTTCCCTCACTTGTTCTTTTTGTTTGTTTGTTTTTAAATCATTGTCCAAATAATCATGGATTGTAAAGTCTCCTGGATCACAGCCACTTGGTTCAAAAAACTCCTGTAAAAAACAAAACAAACTTTTGAACTCTGGAAACTTTGTGTTGAAGCTCGGTGCTATCTGCATGCTGTTTCATTTAAAACTTGGCAAACGTTTCAGTGAGGTGAACAAACTGCCTGAAATGAAGATAGATGGAAAGTGTCACTTCTTGTTCTTTCAAGAAACTTTAAAAGGCACTTTAATGATGTCAGGAGGCAGAGCGGGTCACCCGGTACGCTTTGAACGAGGCTGAGGAAGTGGGTCGACTGATGTTAAGAGCAGCAAGATGAGGAGAGAAGAAAATGGTTCAAGACCAAATTATTTCCCCTCCTTGTCACCTCCAGCTGCTCTGTAATGCTGGAGTAAAAACAAAGTTTAAATAATGACAACAAATTCACCTTTTACACAGCACTGACATTTATCCAACATACCGCTCCAATCCAGCTACTTAACGCTTCTTCCCCACTCACTAAAACACTAAAAAACAAATGTAATACCTGTTAAAAAATGTTCCATATTAGGTTGTGTGACATAATAAAAAGTATTTTTCAGCTATGATAAAAATTTCTATTGATGCAGCCTATGGTAAGTTAGCAAGCTAGGCTATGCTGGGTGCACTGTTTAGCCTAGCTGGTGCTAGCTAACGGTTTCAGCTTTCTCTTTACATGTTAGGCTGTTCATCAAACATTGAAGATGTTTTCTAACACTAACTTTTATGAGGTACTTAAAATATTTCCCTCCTCTGGCTAGAAACAGGGAGATAATGCCACATTTTTGCTGACATTCAAAGAGGTGCATGATGGGGAGTGAACTTGGCCCCACGTTACTGCAAGTAGAAAATATTTGAATTTGTAGTAAAAGAATTAACGTCTGAACACCATCCACCTGAGCTTAAATTTATGCATTGCTACTGCATTCTATATTTATATAAACTCTGTAACCATACGGTAAGCTAAGGGCAATCTGACTAGGGTAGCAGTCCACCCGGGTGACCTTGACCTTCACCCAAATGGCTGACCTTGCCGGGACAATTTTGGAATCCATTTAAATGTGTGTCATACTTGGTCTGAATCTGGTTCTAAACCAAATTCCTTGGCCTTTGCCTGCTTTTTGGCATTTCTGTCAAACTTGGTCTATTAATGCAAGTTGAATCCAAAATTGCCCTTAAAGAATTAATTTTGGCAGACACGACCTTGGCCCCAGTGATGGACCATTGGCAAATTTCACTTTGCTGGGCAATTCTGGAACCCATGTCCATATGTCTGCCATGTTTGGTGCAAATTGGAGTGAAAAACTTGAATTTTGACCTTTAACCCTAATGACCATTGCCCAAATAATTGACCTTTACCAAATTTATCCTCACCTTAGTAATTCCAGAACCCATCTCCATTTGCATGCCAGGTTTGGTGGAAATTCTGACCTTTTGACCCATTGACCATGACCTTTGGTGACACTAATCCATCATCCACCTACAAAGTTTGATAAAAATCAGATTTAGGATCTGGGAGGAGCAGGGGAACAGCCAAAGTACAAAATTTAATAATTTCATTCTAATTTGCACCAGATGTGGTGCACCCATGGGGGTGGTCGATTCTGGAACTGCCCAGACATGGCGCACACATGGGGTGGTCGATTCTGGAATTGCCCAGGTGAGGTCAAATTTTCCAGTGAGCAATCATTAGGGTCAAAGGTCAGATTGCCATAGCCCTTACTGTCTTCATGTCCATTATTACTATTACCTAGTATGACTGAAAGTGTAAAAGATGAACAACCCCTGTCATGTCTAAGATTTGTTGTAGGTTTGATAAACATGAGGTCACAGGTTAAGGTGTACATATTAGAGGTGTGCGAAACTGGGAATTTTGGTATTGATCCGATATCAAGTAAATACAGGCCCAGTATCGCCGATATCGATACCGATACTCTTTCATATTTAAGCTTCATAGATCCAAATGATCCAAAAGACCTAAGATAAAATTTCGCCAAACATTGTACATGACAGCAAAATACTTTATTATCACAATCAACATTTTTGTTTAAAAAAAATATCACTCAACACAACTTAAAATCTCCTGAGGTAGAGGGCTGACAAACCACAATACAAGGGTGCGCTGCTCCGTGTTGTGTGACGCAGCGCAGCACTGCTCTTACAGACAGAGAGTAGACTTTGATGAATCTGCGTGCACAGCAGTCAGTGTGTGTGGGAGAGGAAAAAAGCTTGAGTATCGATCTTTTTACATGAGGATCATTCAATATCAATACCAGCGTTGGTATCGATATTAGGATTGATCCGCCCACCTCGAGTAAATGTATTGATTAGATACACACGTGCACACAACGATCATTTCAGCTCTGTGCAGTGTTTCAACACCCAGTTGAATGGAAAACCACCTGTGTGGTCTCATTAGTTCTGTCAGCTGCATGGCCTGTTTTTCCTGCTGCTGTTTCCTGTCAGAGGTGGACTGGAAAACCCTTCTGAAAAACAAGCAGATAATCTGATTTTTATCAGGAAGAACAGCTCTGAGTTTGAAAACATCATTCTGTTTTTGATCAGTTTCCTTTGTTCCAGTTCATTCCAACAGATAACCACTGCAAACTGATGAAAAACGGATGTTTACGTGAGTCACCCTGTGTGTGGATTTCCTTTTATCTCTGTCTGTAATATTCTAGAGGGGAAAAAAAATTCCTTGTGGCATCATCATCTTCCTCTTTCGGCCACTCGCATTAGAAGTCGCTACAGTAAATCATCTGCATCCATCTCACCCTGTCCTCTGCATTGTCTTTTGTCATACCAGCAACCTTCATGTCCTTCATCAGCACATCCATAAATCTGTAGGCTCCATACTCTGCATCCTTCTCCCTATATATGCTGGGTCCCTCCTCTGCCTATGTCCAAACCATCTCTAAACCACTGCTCTGACATCCAGATTCGCCTACTTGTGCTCTCCCTCCAGTATGATCATTTCTAATCCTGTCCATCCTTGCAGCATCTTCAGCGCTGCCTCCTGTCTTTTTGTTACTGTCTTGTAAACTTCCTCTTTCACTCTTGCAGTTATCCTTCCACTGCAAATCACTCCGGCCACTTTTCTCTCATTGCTTTGAACAGCTGACCCAAAGTAAACTAAACTACTTTCACAACCTCAACTCATTGCAGCTGCACTGTTCCACTGGGCTCCCTCTTGTTCCCACACATGTACTTTGTCTTGGTCTGACTGACTTTCATTCCCCTTCTCTCCAGAGCATATCTCCACCTTTCTAAGGGCCCGGTTCCACTGGGGAGAGGATTAATTGTGCATGAATTTAGTATACAAATTACAGGCGTTTGTTGTTGTCTGCAACAAAATTGGCCAAAAATGACAAATGTCTCAGTATGAATTACGGATATATTAATGTATAGCTAGTATATAATGAACAATCATGGATGCATAACGCATGTATTGTGAATGCATTGCGCATGTGTGGTGGCAACAATGGTTGTAATGCGCGTGCGCAGCATCTGCATTGCGGTCATAACAGACGTGCATTCGGGCCTATCGGCATCACTATTCACACCAACACCGCAGCCTCTGGAGCAATTGCTGGACTTGGACACGTTGATTGGTATGTTGTTGGATGGCAGCAACTATCACACTACGTCTTTGGGGATCCATAACTACATCTGTATGTTTCCACAGCTGGACTGTCAATGACTGGCAGGTATGTCGATTTCTATTTGTTATGCATTCGCAAATCAGATGTAATACAAATGGTTTATTCATGGCCAATCTGTCTACATTCGCCACAACTTATTTTAGTTTGTGATGTGGACGTGATAGGCATGCTATATATCCATTTTACACACTGTCCCAGTCCACTGCCAAGCCACAATACCCCGTCAATTGCGGATAACAGTGGATATACAGTGCATAGATTGTGTATGTATTGCGTATGTAAGGCGGATGTCATCCGCAACCAAAACTTTGTGCAGCTCAAAAATCCTGCCAACGGAAAAACGTGCCTCTGTGGATACTTGCAGACATGTGTGGATGTCGGCCCACTCATACAAGCATGTTTTGCGGATGTTTAGTGAATATGAACCAATTTTGTGAGCAGTTCATACGCCAAATCTTCCTAAATGCCAGTGGAACCGGGCCCTAAGATAGTCATAATCTACTCTGTACTCTAATGACAGATCAGTGTCATCTGCAAACATCATAGTCCATGTAGACTCCTATCTGATCTCATCCATCAGCTTGTCTATCACCATTGCAAACAAAAAAGGGCCCAGAGCAGATCCTTGACATAATCCTATCTCCACCTCGAATGCATCTGTCATTTGGATTTTTATTTGTAACCATCTCTTAAACAGTCAATCGTCAGAACAAAGAGCTCCCATTTAAGTATGGTGAATTACACTCCGAATTAGCTGTTTGGGAATGTTGTTGGACTCTGTCCAATTGCATCATTATCCACAGCTGTCTTGCAAATCTCTGTAAACTTGACTAATCTATGCATAAGACATATATTGTTTCAAATTACTGATGACAACACCCTGTTCCACCACATTTAGCATCACACCACAAGTTGCAGCCAATCAAAACCTGTGTTCATGGAACTTTATAGTTGTCATTCACAGAAAAACTATTTTACACTGTTCAAAACAGATGGGACTTTATTTGACAAGTGATTAACACTTATGGGAATTGCCATTAAAGTGTAAATGGTTCAATCCTCTTTGGGTGCAGAAGAGTATATGTCACATGTTAAGAATTCTTTTAAACCATTGCCATCTTAAAATCTGACTTATCTTAAGTGTTTGTTTTTTTTCCCCCCTCCTAATCCTTTGGATTCCTAAAAACCATCTAGACTTTTATTCTAGTTTGCGTCATTCTTCCATGGACTGAAGAAGTTCAGCATGTGTGTAGTTCTGTTATTCGTTACTGTATGTTCCCTTTTATCTTCACTGTTTCCACACATCTAAATTCCACTTTGGCTCCAATTTTCTTTTTAATTTTAGTACCTGAAAACTTTTATCAGTTAGAAAGTGATGGTAAGAAATCCAACAGACAACACTCTGATTGACTCAAGTCTGCCATGTGCCTTCTGGTAAAGTGTAGGTGTAATTTCAAAAATGAAAGAGAGAAAATGCTGATAATGCTGTTAAAACCACATTTTATGGCCAGCCAATCTTATTTTTCCCCCCAACCATGCACTGACTACCGTAACCTTTCTGCCTGTTAACATTTTAAAGTCTTTTTGGGATCAGCATCTTCTAATGTTACAATCTCAAAGTGTATTTCTTGGCTGCTTGAGAGTTGTTTGACTCTGCTGCCTTCATCATCATGAGATTTACACCATAACATCTCTCAGTTGCTGATTATCTTACCCACCTTGCACTCCTTTCAAGGTGATTGCTGTGCCCCTTTGTCATGCAGCACTGTAAGCTAGTTTCAGGGGCAGGTCGCAATAGTCCTGGAAGGTACACTTGTTAAAATAATATGTTGCCACTGACTGATGCATACGTATATGACATATATAAAAGTCAAGACTCTGAATACAAGACATCCCCATAATTTTTTTCAGATGCATTTTCAGGACAAAAACCATAGGCCATGGGCCAGCATGGTCCCCTGTTCACCCCTCCCCCCACTACCCTATAAACTTGGTATCATTAGAAAGCTTAGTACGTCGAGATTAAAATACTGGGACTCACTATGACATATGACAACATTGGACTACTACCCTCTCATTAACTACCCTGTTACAGAATACAAAACTGTCAAAGAATGCGTGCAAGTAGCAGAAGAGGCCACACATGAAGTAGGTCAAGAGTATGTCATCACATCCTTCCACATGAGGGTTTGTATGAAGGCATACCCTCTGATCTGGAACAAGCTTAAAAGATATAAGAACACATTGTACTCATTGGTACCTTCCACCTGGTTTGTGTGTATATGATGTCAGGCACATGCGAAATAGCCAATATGTTTGTCAATATATGTCCAATTTGAAATGTTTTTGCATGAAATGAAAGCTGAAAAGTCACACTTTTGAATAGTATATACATTTTGCACAGATAGGTGTAGAGATTTTCATTATGCTGAACATCTAAGCCTTATAATCTTGTTTTTGTGCAAGTATTTTTATTTTTCACAGGGTATCATAATTCAATCAAGTACCGTAATTTCTGGACTATAAGCCGCTACTTTTTTCACACGCTTTGAACACTGCGGCTTAAACAATAATGTGGCTAATTTATGGCTTTTTACAGGCTTTCCCATAAGTCAAAATACGTATGTATGTTGATGCTGTCAATTGATTTCCTGAAAGCTGCGCTCCTCATGCGGTGTAAATTCACGCACAGTGTAAAAATAAGGTCTTACCTGTTCATTTTAGTGAAGAAAGTCCCTCTCCGGCACTGTGTGACAGTTGCACCATCAGATCAGTGGAGTGGAGTGGAAATACTTGGTTAAAAGACAAACACATTTGAAGTCCTTCATGCAGACTTTGTTTTGCAATCAAATTTATAACAAAATTACACACAAAAGGTAGGTAACAGTAAATGTAAATATCAATGAATCAAAATTGAGGTAGTGGTGTATTTCACTGCTTTTACTTTGCAATTTTACAAGCAAAAAATGAATGTATTCAGACAGGAAGGCAAACTGGGTTGTACAGGACAGTCAGGTGCTTAACAGTTGAGAACATAAAGTAGCTGAAGAAAGGGATTAAATAAACAGAGATGGACAACACATATACAGGGCTGGAAATTTGAATCTGCCTGGTCATATCCACAGCCTCAGCCTAAGCATGTTGTTGTTTTGTTGGCTGTGCTGAGTGTGCTGTGCTTGAGTGTGCTGTGCTGTGCTGGTCAGCAGGCCAGCAGCAAAGCATTATACCTATAGCTGTGTGGGCCAGGCTCAGCTCAAAGCTATATAGCTGTGGGTGCTAGGGTCAGCTCAGCAGCAGGGGTGTAATTAGAATTCTGACTGCTGTATATTTTTTGTACTCAGGCTTTCTTGATGACATCATCAGGAGGGGTGGGTGGAATTAGAATTCTGACTGCTTTATAATATTTGTACTCGGGCTTTCTTGATGACAGTAACCACAAACAGAGAATAGATTAAAGCATTCATTTTTTTTTTTGTTACATTCAACTTTTTAAAAAATGGTACCAGTTTGTTCCCCATGTCATGAGGATTCAGAATATATATAGTTTTTAGGGCTACATATTATAGTTTGGGTGTTTTTCCCGGACAGACAGACAGAATTAGCTCTTTATGTATATAGATTTCTTTTTTCTTTTTAAAATTGGTGGGTGCGGCTAATATTCAAGTGCGCTCTATAGTCTGGAAATTACGGTATGCTTTTGATCCAATAAGGCTGTGCATATAATTCAAAATGTAGCTGATTCTACACTCAAAAAAAATGGCTAATTGGATGAACTAAATTCAATTATGTGCACGATTTCCATCTAATAAATATATGTTGCCCCAACTCAAATAACACACATTCATCAAATCAAATCAAATCGATTTCATTTATATAGTGCCAAATCACAACAAACAGTTGCCCCAAGGCGCTTTATATTGTAAGGCAAAAACCATACAATAATTACAGAAAACCCCCAACGGTCAAAATGACCCCCTGTGAGTAAGCACTTGGCGACAGTGGGAAGGAAAAACTCCCTTTTAACAGGAAGAAACCTCCAGCAGAACCAGGCTCAGGGAGAGCAGTCTTCTGCTGGGACTGGTTGGGGCTGAGGGGAGAGAATCAGGAAAAAGACATGCTGTGGAAGAGAGCAGAGATCAATCACTAATGATTAAATGCAGAGTGGTGCATACAGAGCAAAAAGAGAAAGAAACACTCAGTGCATCATGGGAACCCCCCAGCAGTCTAAGTCTATAGCAGCATAACTAAGGGATGGTTCAGGGTCACCTGATCCAGCCCTAACTATTAGCTTTAGCAAAAAGGAAAGTTTTAAGCCTAATCTTAAAAGTAGAGAGGGTGTCTGTCTCCCTGATCTGAATTGGGAGCTGGTTCCACAGGAGAGGAGCCTGAAAGCTGAAGGCTCTGCCTCCCATTCTACTCTTACAAACCCTAGGAACTACAAGTAAGCCTGCAGTCTGAGAGCGAAGCGCTCTATTGGGGTGATATGGCACTATGAGATCCCTAAGATAAGATGGGACCTGATTATTCAAAACCTTATAAGTAAGAAGAAGAATTTTAAATTCTATTCTAGAATTAACAGGAAGCCAATGAAGAGAGGCCAATATGGGTGAAATATGCTCTCTCCTTCTAGTCCCCGTCAGTACTCTAGCTGCAGCATTTTGAATTAACTGAAGGCTTTTCAGGGAACTTTTAGGACAACCTGATAATAATGAATTACAATAGTCCAGCCTAGAGGAAATAAATGCATGAATTAGTTTTTCAGCATCACTCTGAGACAAGACCTTTCTAATTTTAGAGATATTGTGCAAATGTAAAAAAGCAGTCCTGCAGTCCTCCAAGATTTCTCACAGTATTACTAGAGGTCAGGGTAATGCCATCCAGAGTGAGGATCTGGTTAGACACCATGTTTCTAAGATTTGTGGGGCCAAGTACAATAGCTTCAGTTTTATCTGAATTTAAAAGCAGGAAATTAGAGGTCATCCATGTCTTTATGTCTGTAAGACATTCCTGCAGTTTAACTAATTGGTGTGTGTCCTCTGGCTTCATGATAGATAAAGCTGGGTATCATCTGCGTAACAATGAAAATTTAAGCAATGCTTTCTAATAATACTGCCTAAGGGAAGCATGTATAAAGTGAATAAAATTGGTCCTAGCACAGAACCTTGTGGAACTCCATAATTAACCTTAGTCTGTGAAGAAGACTCCCCATTTACATGAACAAATTGTAATCTATTAGATAAATATGATTCAAACCACCGCAGCACAGTGCCTTTAATACCTATGGCATGCTCTAATCTCTGTAATAAAATTTTATGGTCAACAGTATCAAAAACAGCACTGAGGTCTAACAGGACAAGCACAGAGATGAGTCCACTGTCTGAGGCCATAAGAAGATCATTTGTAACCTTCACTAATGCTGTTTCTGTACTATGATGAATTCTGAAACCTGACTGAAACTCTTCAAATAGACCATTCCTCTGCAGATGATCAGTTAGCTGTTTTACAACTACCCTTTCAAGAATTTTTGAGAGAAAAGGAAGGTTGGAGATTGGCCTATAATTAACTAAGATAGCTGGGTCAAGTGATGGCTTTTTAAGTAATGGTTTAATTACTGCCACCTTAAAAGCCTGTGGTACATAGCCAACTAATAAAGATAGATTGATCATATTTAAGATCGAAGCATCAATTAATGGTAGGGCTTCCTTGAGCAGCCTGGTAGGAATGGGGTCTAATAGACATGTTGAGGGTATGGAGGAAGTGACTAATGAAAATAACTCAGAACAATCGGAGAGAAAGAGTCTAACCAAATACCAGCATTACAGAAAGCAGCCAAAGATAATGATATGTCTTTGGGATGGTTATGAGTATTTTTTTCTCTAATAGTTAAAATTTTATTAGGAAAGAAAGTCATGAAGTCATTACTAGTTAAAGTTAAAGGAATACTCAGCTCAGTAGAGCTCTGACTCTTTTTCAGCCTGGCTACAGTGCTGAAAAGAAACCTGGGGTTGTTCTTATTTTCTTCAATTAGTGATGAGTAGTAAGCTGTAAGATTAGCTTTACGGAGGGCTTTTTTTTATAGAGCAACAGACTCTTTTTCCAGGCTAAGTGAAGATCTTCTAAATTAGTGAGACGCCATTTCCTCTCCAACTTACGGGTTATCTGCTTTAAGCTGCGAGTTTGTGAGTTATACCACGGAGTCAGGCACTTCTGATTTAAGGCTCTCTTTTTCAGAGGAGCTACAGCATCCAAAGTTGTGCTCAATTAGGATGTAAAACTATTGACGAGATACTCTATCTCACTCACAGAGTTTAGGTAGCTACTCTGCACTGTGTTGGTATATGGCATTAGAGAACATAAAGAAGGAATCATATCCTTAAACCTAGTTACAGCGCTTTCCGAAAGACTTCTACTGTAATGAAACTTATTCCCCACTGCTGGGTAGTCCATTAAAGAAAATGTAAATGTTATTAAGAAATGATCAGACAGAAGGGGGTTTTCAGGGAATACTGTTAAGTCTTCAATTTCCATACCATAAGTCAAAACAAGATCTAAAGTATGATTAAAGTGGTGGGTGGACTCATTTACATTTTGAGCAAAGCCAGTTGAGTCTAATAATAGATTAAATGCAGTGTTGAGGCTGTCATTCTCAGCATCTATGTGGATGTTAAAATCGCCCACTATAATTATCTTATCTGAGCTAAGCACTAAGTCAGACAAAAGGTCTGAAAATTCACAGAGAAACTCACAGTAACAACCAGGTGGACAATAGATAACAACAAATAAAACTGGTTTTTGGGACTTCCAATTTGGATGGACAAGACTAAGAGTCAAGCTTTCAAATGAATTAAAGTTCTGTCTGGGTTTTTGATTAATTAATAAGCTGGAGTGGAAGATTACTGCTAATCCTCCCCCTCGGCCCGTGCTACGAGCATTCTGATAGTTAGTGTGACTCAGGGGTGTTGACTCATTTAAACTAACATATTCATCCTGCTGTAACCAGGTTTCTGTAAGGCAGAATAAATCAATATGTTGATCAATTATTATATCATTTTCTAACAGGGACTTAGAAGAGAGAGACCTAATGTTTAATAAACCACATTTAACTGTTTTAGTCTGTGGTGCAGTTGAAGGTGCTATATTATTTTTTCTTTTTGAATTTTTATGCTTAAATATATTTTTACTGGTTGTTGGTGGTCTGGGAGCAGGCACCGTCTCTATGGGGATGGGGTATTGTGGGGATGGCAGGGGGAGAGAAGCTGCAGAGAGGTGTGTAAGACTACAACTCTGCTTCCTGGTCCCAACCCTGGGTAGTCACGGTTTGGAGGGTTTAATAAAAGTGGCCAGATTTCTAGAAATGAGAGCTGCTCCATCCAAAGTGGATGGATGCCATCTCTCCTAACAAGACCAGGTTTTCCCCGAAGCTTTGCCAATTATCTATGAAGCCCACCTCATTCATGCAAGATAATGTAATTTAATTTAATGTCAATGTCAAATTTATTTATATAGCACATTTAATACATAAAAACTGTCCAAAGTGCTGCACACACCCAAAAATAATAATAGTAATAATGAAAAACACAACAGGATTGTTCCTTTTTGTGTTTTTCTTTTTCATAACCAAATCAGGAACTGGCTAGCTTGAGTCCAAAGCCAGAGCAAACAAATGAGTTTTTAACCAAGACTTGAAGATGTTTAAAGATGGGGCCATATGGACATTCAAAGGAAGCCTGTTCCAGAGTCTCGGAGCTGCCACTGAAAATGCACGGTCTCTCCTGGTTTTTAGCTGGGATCTCGGTACTTCCAGAGTCAGTTGATTGGCCGATCTCATATTTCGACCTGGAGCATGAACCGACAGAAGCTCGGAGAGGTAAGAGGGAGCCAGTCTATTTAAACATTTAAAAACCACCAGCAACAACTTGAAATGAATCCTGTAACTGACTGGAAGCCAGTGCAGAGAGGCCAGTACAGGAGTTATGTGGTCCCGCTTTCTGGTGCCCGTAAGCAAACACGCTGCGGTGTTTTGGACCAATTGCAGACGGTGAATGGACATTTGATCTAGCCCACAATACAGGGAGTTACAATAGTCCAAACGACAGGTGACAAAAGCATGAATCACTCTCTCCAAGTCAGCCCGGGGCAAATAGGGTTTAACTTTACCCAAGAGAAAAAGCTGAAAAAAGCTAGACTTGATTACAGAGTTAATTTGCTTTTCAAATTTAAAAGAACTGTCAAAGATGACACCAAGATTCCTAAGAGATGGGTGGCAGTGGTTACTCAGTGAGCCCAGAGCAGTGGCATCAAATGAGTTCCCAAATACCACAATCTCGGTTTTAGAGTCATTCAGATTAAGACAATTATGGGTCAAACAGTCCACTTCCTTCAAACAATTATTCAAAAGTTTAAAATTGTCTCTGCCCGGGTACAGTGGAAGATAAATTTGCAGATCATCTGCAAAGCAGTGAAAAGAAATATATTTTCTAAAAACTGACCCAAGTGGCAGAATATACAGACAAAACAACAAAGGGCCCAAAATCGAACCCTGTAGTACTCCGCATTTTAGTGGGGCAACATCAGACGAATAAGGGCCAAGGCGCACAGCAAACGACTGATTTTCCAAATAGGATGTAAACCAACGTAAGGCAGTACCTTTAATGCCAACATGGTTTTCAAGGCGCGACAACAGAATTTTATGGTCAACTGTGTCAAACACTGCCGTTAAATCTAAAAGAATTCAAACAATAGAATGAACAGAATCAACAGTTAAAATTAAGTCATTAAAAACTCTTAAAAGTGCAGTTTCAGTGCTATGGCGCAACTTAAAACCAGATTGAAATTTTTCAAAAATGCCATTAGCCTCCAAGTAAGTTTGAATTTGTTTAAAAACCAAGTTTTCCAATATTTTGGACAGAAAAGGCAACTTCGAAATTGGCCTATAATTTGCAAGGACTTCAGAGTCCAAATTTTGCTTTTTAAGCAAGGGCTGAACAACCGCATGCTTAAAAGAACAAGGGACACAGCCAGAAGTCAGCGATAGATTCATGATCTTCAGTAAATAAGGGCCAACCACATCAAATGCATATTTGAGCAGTTTAGGAGGAAGACAATCAAGTGGACAGTTAGAGGGTCGGAGCTTTTGCACTACATATAGTGCAAAAGTGTCGTCAGAGTGAGCTGCAAAAAGTTTGTACCTGAGTTTTCAGAGGTGGTGTTTGTAGTTGCCATCTGCCACGCCGGTGTTTGCCAACCCGGACAGTGGGAATACCACCTACCTCAACCGGCAACTTAGCCCCGCGACTGGACAGCAACAACGTCCGAGGCCCAACGTGGTGAATTCACTGAGGCCGCGCGCTGCGTCATTAGAGCCGCGCGTCACGAGTGCCGCTTCCCCGAGGCCTCGTGCAGCCACCGCGGATCCATCAGCGCGGAAACACCGAGGCCGCGCGGCACCAGCGAAGTGCAGATCCATCCCGGTGACAAACAACGCAGGCTGTTAACATCGGCGATCGACAAGCTGCTCATAAGCCGACCATGGGGCCTAAGAAGGTTCTGACAGCGGAGGAAGGTGACGATATTAAAAAATCTCTGGACTTTTTATCAGAGGAGATTTCTGTTGTGAAGCAGCAACAGAAATCAATCATGGATCTGGTGGAGGAGGTGAAGGCATTACGGCTCCAGAATGCCGAGAAAGACCGGCATCTGGTGCAGCTGGAAAATAGAGTGGCTGAATTGGAGCAGTACACCAGAATCAACGACGTCATCATCACAGGTCTTCACATCAAACCACGGTCCTACGCACGGGCGGTAACAGATGAGAGCGGAGGGGAGCCCAGTGAACAGGAGGTCAGCTCTGTGGAAAAACAGGTTGCTGATTTCCTCCTATCTAAAGGTATAGAAATGGATTTAAATAACATTGAAGCGTGCCACCCTCTGCCCCGGAGAAATGACGGTGATAAACGAACCGTCATCATGAGATTCATCAACAGAAAACACAAAACAGCACTGTTAAAACAAGGAAGAAAACTGAAAGGGACAAACGTATTCATCAATGAACATCTCACCAAACGGAATGCCGACATCGCCAGGAAAGCACGCTTCTTGAAGAAACAGGGAAAAATCCAGCACACATGGACTTCAAATTGTAAAATATTCATCAAACTGAACGGATCACCAGAACAAGCAAAAGTCATGGCAATAAGGAACATCGAGGAGCTGGACAAATATGAACAATAGTGTTTCTTAAAGCAAGGATCTGGACAGATATGACCAATAAGGTATGAGGACACAAACACATCACAACACCATGACACAGACCAGAGGAACCTATTCATCTACTACCTATTCATCTACATCTGGAGACAAGAAGGATATAACTCAAAGGATTGCTGATCATGGAAAAGTAGAACTGAGAACATTTAAATACACAGACCACAATGTACTGGACTTGGAGCACGATATAGACCCGGACAATAATTTCTTCTCAAATATCAATGACAGTTGTTGCTATTATACAGATGAACAGTTTAATCGGATCATTAAAACGGATAACAAATTATCAATAATCCATTTCAACAGCAGAAGTCTATATGCAAACTTTAACAACATTAAAGAATATTTAAGTCAGTTTAAAAAAATATTTAACATAATTGCTATATCAGAAACATGGATCAATGAAGATAAAGGAATGGATTTTGAACTGGATGGATATGAATTTAATTGTGTAAACAGAAAAAATAAGAGTGGAGGAGGAGTGGCTGTGTATGTGGATAAGAACATGGATTATAAAATAGTAGACAATATGACAACTGTGATTGATAACTTATTAGAATGTATAACTATTGAAATATGTGAAGGAAAAAGCAAAAATGTATTAGTCAGCTGTATATATAGAGCACCAGGATCTAGTATTGAAACATTCACTGACTGTATGGGAAAAATGTTCTCAAAAACTAATCAAAAAACTGTGTTCATTTGTGGTGACTTAAATATTGATCTGCTCAATCCAAATAAGCAGAAAATAACAGATGAATTTATCAGTATAATGTACAGTATGAGTTTATATCCAAAAATCACCAGGCCAAGCAGAATTACATCCCACAGTGCCACCTTAATTGATAATATATTCAGCAATGATATTGAGAATAACACTGTGAGTGGATTATTAATCAATGACATTAGTGATCATCTACCAGTTTTCATCGTTTATAATAGAAACCATCGGCGGAATCAGCCAGAGGAGAAAATAAAATACAGGCGAGTGCGGACAGAGGAAAACATGAACACACTAAAGAAGGATTTACAGGAGCAAAACTGGGAAAAGGTATACAGTGAAAGTGATGTTGATAGTGCATATGAAACTTTTTTACAAATATTTACATCATTATATGATAAAAATTGTCCAATTAAACAAGACTACAGAAAACAAAAAATCCAAGCTCGACCATGGATGACGAAAGGGTTACGAAATGCATGTAATAAGAAAAATACACTGTATAGAGAATTCATAAAACTAAAGACTAAAGAGGCAGAAAATAGATATAAGAAATACAAAAATAGATTAACTAATATTATACGGGTATGTAGGAAGGAATATTATAGTAACATATTATATAATAACAAAAACAATATTAAAGGAATATGGGATATATTAAATAGCATTATCAAAAATGGTAATAAAAAACAGAGTTACCCTCAGTATTTCATTGATAATAATGTCAAGAAGGAAAATAAGGATGAGGTAGTCAACGGTTTTAATAATTTTTTTGTAAATATTGGACCAAGCTTGGCAGAAAAAATTCCCGATTCCCAACCTGAGGATTGGGATAATAATCTCATAGAAAGAAATCCCTGTTCAATGTTCCTCACAGCAGTGGATGGAAATGAAATTATAGACATTGTGAATAATTGTAAATATAAAACATCTACCGATTTAAATGAAATTGATATGGTGGTGGTAAAACAGGTCATTGAATGGATTGTAGAACCATTAACATACATCTGTAACTTATCATTTCAAACCGGTAAATTTCCCAATCAAATGAAAATAGCTAAGGTTGTGCCGCTGTATAAGACTGGGGATAGACACCACTTCACAAATTATAGACCTGTTTCTTTGCTTCCACAATTTTCTAAATTATTAGAAAAGTTATTCAATAATAGATTAGACAAATTCATAAATAAACATAAATTACTTACTGATAGTCAATATGGATTCAGAGCACATAGTTCAACATCACTTGCATTAATAGAATCAGTTGAGGAGATTACAAACGCCATAGACCACAAATTACATTCAGTTGGAATATTTATAGACCTTAAAAAGGCTTTTGATACAATCAATCATGACATATTAATCAGTAAACTTGAACAGTATGGGATTAGGGGGTTGGTGTTGCACTGGGTGAGAAGCTACTTAAGTAACAGAAAACAGTTTGTGAAGTTGGGGGAATATACATCATCATGCTTGGACAATGCTTGTGGCGTCCCACAGGGGTCAGTATTGGGTCCAAAACTGTTTCTAATTTATATAAATGATATTGTCAATGTTTCCAAAATATTAAAATTAGTATTATTTGCAGATGACACAAGCATTTTTTGTTCAGGGGGGGATTTGCAGGAGTTACTGAGGAGGATCAGTATAGAAATGGGAAAATTGAAAATATGGTTTGACAGAAATAAATTATCATTAAACTTAAGTAAAACAAAATACATGTTATTTGGCTATTGTAATACAGACATACAGGTTCAGTTACAAGTCGAGGGGGTAGATATTGAAAGGGTACATGAAAATAAGTTTCTGGGGGTGATAATAGATGATAAGATAAACTGGAAGACTCATATAAAACATATACAAAGTAAACTGTCAAGAAGCATTTCAGTTCTAAACAAAGCGAAACATATTCTGGACCACAACTCACTCCGCATTCTTTACTGCTCACTGGTTTTACCATATTTACAGTACTGTGCAGAGGTATGGGGTAATACTTATAAAGGTACAACACAATCACTATCAGTAATGCAGAAAAGAGCTATAAGAATTATTCATAATACTGGCTATAGAGATCATACAAATCCACTATTTTTACAATCCAAATTATTAAAATTCACAGACTTGGTTCATTTTCAAACAGTACAAATTGTGTATAAAGCAATAAACAATTTACTTCCAGCAAATATTAAAAATATGTTTTTTAACAGATCAGGGGATTACAGTCTGAGGGGGAAATTTAATTTAAAGCATCAGTGGGCACGAACAACATTAAAAGGTTTCTGTATTTCTGTCTGTGGGGTGAGGATGTGGAACAGATTGGGAGTGGGGCTCAAGCAATGTCCAAGCATGAACCAGTTCAAACAGCGGTACAAAAATATGGTTTTTTCTGGGTATAGGGAGGAGGAAGGGTAATGAGGGTTAGGGTGTTTTTGTTGTTTGCTTCGGCTTGTAAATATATAGTATTTTGTATGTAAGTAGGTATGTGTAGGTGTATATTTATGTTTGTGTATATATACGTGTATATATGTATATGTGTATATATGTGTATGTTGATGTGTATATGTATGTGTGTGTATATATATGTATATATATATATATTGATATCGGTTTAGGTGTGTAGGAATTTATGTGTATATGTGGCAAAGGGTATTACTGGTTGTGGGGAAGAAGGGGTAGGGATAAATAAGCTGATGCTTCACCCTACCCCTTTTCGGACATGTTGGGTACACAGTAGGAACTTTTTTGTTGTTGTCTTTACTGATCTATCTTGTAATTGTTGTTGTATCAAATGTTCGAAATAAACAGTTTTCATTCATTCATTCATTCAAAAGTGCTTTTGCACTATATGTGCTTTTGGGACTACATATACAACCCCTGGCAAAAATTATGGAATTACCGGCCTCGGATGATGTTCATTCAATTGTTTAATTTTGTAGAAAAAAAGCAGATCACAGACATGACACAAAACTAAAGTCATTTCAAATGGCAACTTTCTGGCTTTAAGAAACACTATAAGAAATCAAGAAAAAAAGATTGTGACAGTCATTAACGGTTACTTTTTTAGACCAAGCAGAGGAAAAATATGGAATCAATCAATTCTGAGGAATAAATTATGGAATCACCCTGTAAATTTTCATCCCCCAAACTAACACCTGCATCAAATCAGATCTGCTCGTTGACATTGACCCTATGCCATGACATTGACCCTATGTGTCTTTTTGCAAGGAATGTTTTCACAGTTTTTGCTCTATGGCAAGATGCATTATCATCTTGAAAAATGATTTCATCATCCCCAAACATCCTTTCAATTGTCCAAAATATCAACGTAAACTTGTGCATTTATTGATGATGTAATGACAGCCATCTCCCCAGTGCCTTTACCTGACATGCAGCCCCATATCATCAATGACTGTGGAAATTTACATGTTCTATTCAGGCAGTCATCTTTATAAATCTCATTGGAAAGGCACCAAACAAAAGTTCCAGCATCATCACCTTGCCCAATGCAGATTCGAGATTCATCACTGAATATGACTTTCATCCAGTCATCCACAGTCCACGATTGCTTTTCCTTAGCCCATTGTAACCTTGTTTTTTTTCTGTTTAGGTGTTAATAATGGCTTTTGTTTAGCTTTTCTGTATGTAAATCCCATTTCCTTTAGGCGGTTTCTTACAGTTCGGTCACAGACGTTGACTCCAGTTTCCTCCCATTCGTTCCTCATTTGTTTTGTTGTGCATTTTTAGATTTTTGAGACATTGCTTTAAGTTTTCTGTCTTGACGCTTTGATGTCTTCCTTGGTCTACCAGTATGTTTGCCTTTAACAACCTTCCCATGTTGTTTGTATTTGGTCCAGAGTTTAGACACAGCTGACTGTGAACAACCAACATCTTTTGCAACATTGCGTGATGATTTACCCTCTTTTAAAGGTTTGATAATCCTCTCCTTTGTTTCAATTGACATCTCTCGTGTTGGAGCCATGATTCATGTCAGTCCACTTGGTGTAACAGCTCTCCAAGGTGTGATCACTCCTTTTTAGATGCAGACTAATGAGCAGATCTGATATGATGCAGGTGTTAGTTTTGGGGATGAAAATTTACAGGGTGATTCCATAATTTTTTCCTCAGAATTGAGTGATTCCATATTCCAAATCAGAAAGGTCTTGTCTCAGAGTGATGCTGAAAAAACTAATTCATGCATTTATTTCCTCTAGGCTGGACTATTGTAATTCATTATTATCAGGTTGTCCTAAAAGTTCCCTGAAAAGCCTTCAGTTAATTCAAAATGCTGCAGCTAGAGTACTGACGGGGACTAGAAGGAGAGAGCATATTTCACCCATATTGGCCTCTCTTCATTGGCTTCCTGTTAATTCTAGAATAGAATTTAAAATTCTTCTTCTTACTTATAAGGTTTTGAATAATCAGGTCCCATCTTATCTTAGGGACCTCGTAGTACCATATCACCCCAATAGAGCGCTTCGCTCTCAGACTGCAGGCTTACTTGTAGTTCCTAGGGTTTGTAAGAGTAGAATGGGAGGCAGAGCCTTCAGCTTTCAGGCTCCTCTCCTGTGGAACCAGCTCCCAATTCAGATCAGGGAGACAGACACCCTCTCTACTTTTAAGATTAGGCTTAAAACTTTCCTTTTTGCTAAAGCTTATAGTTAGGGCTGGATCAGGTGACCCTAAACCATCCCTTAGTTATGCTGCTATAGACGTAGACTGCTGGGGGGTTCCCATGATGCACTGTTTCTTTCTCTTTTTGCTCTGTATGCACCACTCTGCATTTAATCATTAGTGATCGATCTTTGCTCCCCTCCACAGCATGTCTTTTTCCTGGTTCTCTCCCTCAGCCCCAACCAGTCCCAGCAGAAGACTGCCCCTCCCTGAGCCTGGTTCTGCTGGAGGTTTCTTCCTGTTAAAAGGGAGTTTTTCCTTCCCACTGTAGCCAAGTGCTTGCTCACAGGGGGTCGTTTTGACCGTTGGGGTTTTACATAATTATTGTATGGCCTTGCCTTGCAATATAAAGCGCCTTGGGGCAACTGTTTGTTGTGATTTGGCGCTATATAAAAAAAATTGATTGATTGATTGATATTTTTTTCCTCTGCTTGGTCTAAAAAAGTAACCGTTACTGACTGTCACAATCTTTTTTTCTTGATTTCTTATAGTGTTTCTTAAAGCCAGAAAGTTGCCATTTGAAATGACTTTAGTTTTGTGTCATGTCTGTGATCTGCTTTTTTTCTACAAAATTAAACAACTGAATGAACATCCTCCGAGGCCGGTGATTCCATAATTTTTGCCAGGGGTATTTATTAGGTGGAATCCAATCCAATGAGTCAGTTTTTTGAGTGTAAACTAATGACTCATTGGATGCACTCAATTCAGTTATGAGCAGGATTTCCATCTAATAAATATATACTCAACAAAAATATAAACGCAACACTTTTGGTTTTGCTCCCATTTTGTATGAGATTAACTCAACGATCTAAAACTTTTTCCACATACACAATATCACTATTTCCCTCAAATACTGTGCACAAACCAGTCTAAATCTGTGATAGTGAGCACTTCTCCTTTGCTGAGATAATCCATCCCACCTCACAGGTGTGCCATACCAAGATGCTGATTAGACACCATGATTAGTGCACAGGTGTGCCTTAGACTGCCCACAATAAAAGGCCACTCTGAAAGGTGCAGTTTTGTTTTATTGGGGGGGATACCAGTCAGTATCTGGTGTGACCACCATTTGCCTCATGCAGTGCAACACATCTCCTTCACATCATCCGTGAAGAGAACACCTCTCCAACGTGCCAAACGGCAGCAAATGTGAGCATTTGCCCACTCAAGTCGGTTACGACGACGAACTGGAGTCAGGTCGAGACCCCGATGAGGACGACGAGCATGCAGATGAGCTTCCCTGAGACAGTTTCTGACAGTTTGTGCAGAAATTCTTTGGTTATGCAAACAGATTGTTTCAGCAGCTGTCCGAGTGGCTGGTCTCAGATGATCTTGGAGGTGAACATGCTGGATGTGGAGGTCCTGGGCTGGTGTGGTTACACATGGTCTGCGGTTGTGAGGCTGGTTGGATGTACTGCTAAATTCTCTGAAACGCCTTTGGAGACGGCTTGTGGTAGAGACATGAACATTCAATACACGAGCAACAGTTCTGGTTGACATTCCTGCTGTCAGCATGCCAACTGCACGCTCCTTCAAAGCTTGCGACATCTGTGGCATTGTGCTGTGTGATAAAACTGCACCTTTCAGAGTGGCCTTTTATTGTGGGCAGTCTAAGGCACACCTGTGCACTAATCATGGTGTCTAATCAGCATCTTGATATGGCACACCTGTGAGGTGGGATGGATTATCTCAACAAAGGAGAAGTGCTCACTATCACAGATTTAGAGTGGTTTGTGAACAATATTTGAGAGAAATGGTGATATTGTATATGTGGACAAAGTTTTCGGTCTTTGAGTTCATCTCATACAAAATGGGAGCAAAACCAAAAGTGTTGCGTTTATATTTTTGTTGAGTGTATGTAGTCCCAGCTAAATAAAATTTAATTTTTATTTATTTATTTATTAGTTTATTTGACAGGGACAATACAGTCAGACATAGGTACAAATCAAAGCTTGCAGCTGATGTGATGCATACAGAGTATAGCAACAAGTGCTAATTTACAACTCCCATCCCTGGTTAGGCTTTTCTACTCTAACACGACCTAAAAAACATCTTAATTTACATTTTAACATCTATAATAAATAGAACAGTGCAATTCAAACTCTCATCTCACTCATCTCATTCATTCACTTTCATATGTTTACTGGTGGGTACAGTTTTGGTTTGATTTAAGCCAAGATTTAAGTTTAAAGGTGAACATTTTCAACTCGCTGACAGCCTTAATAACTGTGGGCAGTGAGTTCCAGAGTTTACAACTTTTGTAAGAAAAGGCTGACTGTCCAAATGAGGTTCTGCACTTGGGGATGGTACAGTTATGATTTAAGCTACCTCTTGTTGTCCTCCTGCTGTTTGGTCTCCCCATAAATTCCCTAAGTGGTTCTGGAGCCAAATTGTGGTAGCATTTAAAAAATAATTTTAGAAAACAGAAATTGCTAAAACTGTCAAAACTCAATAAGTTATGTTTGTGGAGGATTTGACAGTGGTGATGATGGATCGGACATCCAATTATCTTGGATGCACTTTATTTGAGTTGGGGCTAAATGTGTGGAAAAATGACCAGATTTCATAATTGGACATTTTCTTTTAGGTCGGGTAGGCCAATAAAAGTGATCATATGTTATAGTTTGTCCCAGTATTTATACTGTTACCAGTTGCAGTGTTTTTGTAATGTAGACATCCTAAGCTTTGTAATGATACCAAATTTCTAAGCTTGTGTGTGTGTGTGTGTTTGGGGGGGGGAGCACATTGGCCCATGGCCTAGTACATGTAACATTTGGCAACCATAGGGTGTCCTGAAAACCATGACCAAACAATGTGTCCTGATTTGGTTTATCAAAATACTACCAGAGGTGAACGAACCACAAAGAGGACAACTGATTCATGATAATTCACTGCTGTTTTTTCCATCCTCAACAGTCCACATCAAAGCAGAGTAAACCACACACACACACACACACACACACACACACACACACACACACACACACACACACACACACACACACACACACACACACACACACACACACACACACATTAAAGTGCAGTTTCATGAGGTTTTCCTGAGCTGGTAGATGGTTCCTCCCCCCCTGCCACCTAGTTGAGATCTGGTTTACATCTGTGTGCCACCACCCTTATTGGCTTCACACAAAGAACTGTGTCTGTGACGGGTGTAGGTCTCCTGCAGCGCGCGCGACAGTGAGGAGTGTTTGTTCATGGAAGTAGTTTCCTCCAAATCCTCAACACCCACCCCAGGAAACCAGATCCACTGATATGAGAAAACATTCAAATATATGCAGAAGGTTTATCAGGATTTAGCTTCAAAGTAAACAGAATATTGACTGCAAAGAGAATGGGATGGAAAAAAAAGACTGAGGAGCGAACAAACAAACATCAGTTGAAGTGGACACATCTGAACAAAAGCAGCTCTCATGTTGGGAACATCAAAATCCTTAAAATGCATGACAGAAACAAGCAACAGCAAGTAATTTACAGTTGTTGTTTTTTCTTTTTTTTTTTTCAACTTTTTCTGCATTGTATTGTGTGAAGAATTTGGAGGGGGAAAAAATCATGCACAAATTTCAAGGCTATAACATAAGAAAATGTGTAAAAAGTGAAGAGCTGTGAATACTTTCTGGATGCACTGTTTTCCACCCAGTTAAAGGTGCTCCAATATTGATTAAAAAAGAATGGAGCATATTATCAGTTGAGCTAACAGGATTAATGAATGGAACAGATTTGACTGTGCTGAACACTTGGTCTCCAAAGTAAAGGTCAAACAAGGTCAACGTCCTTTGGATTCTAAAAATCTATTCCCTCAACCAATATTTTGGAAGGCTTTGTATCAAAATTGGAGCAACTTTAACTTTTTATCACATTTGTCTATATTTTTGCTGTTTTTGCCCCATAACTCCAAAACAATCAGTCAAAGATGGTTCAAATCCCTGTGATCCCTAGAATCTCTGTGAGCCGACACATAATGTGGTGTTTTCTTTTTCAATATGATTGGAGCATTTTGAAACTTTGATCCCTGTGTAATCCTTCATTGACCCCAGCCTGGCAGTAGCTGCCACCCTGGGATAGCTATCGTACATTTTGGTGTAGGCCACGTGTTGTGTACCTTAAGGGCACTTTGGGTACTTTAAGTGCAACTGGAAACCGTCTTGGTCCATGGACTAAGTCCAGACCTGGCCAACAAATTTTAAGTAAACCTGCTAACAAACCAGTTAAGAGTTGGGGCATAATGTGACCCAGTAAAATGGTACTTATACCTTTAAGACAGGAAATGTTGGGGAGGCTTTTCTCCTCTTCAGACCAGAGGAATGTTTTCAGTCTGGAAAAACTCAAGGTTTTCAGATGACAGTTGGCACCAGCTGTGTCCTACATCTGACTGAACAGGAATTTATTTTGCTGTAAATTCTTGTGTGACTGAGTTTCTCTCTCTGTGTGTGTGTGTGTGTGTGTGTGTGTGTGTGTGTGTGTGTGTGTGTGTGTGTGTGTGTGTGTGTGTGTGTGTGTTGGCAAGCATCTACACACTCATAATCACATGTTTGTGGGACGTGTAAACATTGACAGAAAGCTTGCAGACCAGCTGTGGAAGAAATGGATCATATCATGGTATGCAACAGCTGGTTTATGGCCGCGCCCCCTCTAAAATAATAATTCTAATAACAATAATAAGGGCAGCAAGAAGGTCATGGGTTCGATTCCCACCTGTGGACTTTCTGTGTGGAGTTTGCATGTTCTCCCCGTATTTGCGTGGGTTCTCTCCAGGTGCAGATTAGGTGGATTGAAAACTTTAAATTGTCCGTAGGGGTGTGTGTGTGTGTGTGTGTGTGTGTGGGCGTGAATGTGTTTGTCTGTTTGTGGCCCTGTGACAGACTGGCGTCCTGTCCAGGGTGTATCCCGCCTCACACGCTATGACTGCTGGGATAGGCTCCAGCCCCCCGCGACGCTTAAATGGACTAAGCGGTTGAAGATGTGTGTGTGTGTGTGTATAACAAAAATAAATGCTCAAATAAATGCATAAAATGGTCATATTATAGTAGAAAGTAAAAGAAAATGTTTTCAAAGTTTAAAAAATGTTCAAGTAAGTTATGATTTTGTGGCATTTGTGTGACCGTCTGGTCATATGGAATATGTTTTGGAGTACAACTCTGTATTTTTATTTTGTCATTTCAACAAAGAAACACTTCCTGCATTCCAAAATTATTTATTTAAACTGATAAGATCCAGCTGACTCAAAAGCACAAGTTTAGCTGTTGCACAGTATAGATTTATTTTTTAAGTGTTACATGTCACTCTTGGTGTTAAACCCTGTGTGTTGTTGTTGTTGTTGTTCAGTCAGTCATATAATCATTCATCCATTCATCTCTGTGAAGGTGTAATTTTAATCCTGTCCTTGACCTGAGCAGGAAAAAAAACGACATTATGTCTGAAATTGTACCAGTTTTGAACCAATTGTGAGTTTGACCTTTCAAAGTCAAGGTTCATGTGACTAACAGAAATGTGATATGATGTCATATTGGTGTTTGACACACGTATCCACCGTTATATCTTTAACAAATTACTCAGCCATTCTCAATACCTCCTATAGTTGGGTACATTACGTCCATAAAGGATTAATAAAGTCATCGACGTTTATTTGTCTGTCTGTTAGCAGAATTATGTCAGAACTACTCCACAGATTTCGACAAAATTTTCACCACAGATGGATATTAGGCCATGAAAGACTCCATTAAATTTTGGAGGTGATCTGGATTCTGGATCAAGATTTCACTTTTTATAGGCTTTGAAGGTTTATGTCAAAACTACTGCACGGATTTAGACAAAATTTTCACCACAGATAGATATTAGGGTGTCAAAGACTCCATTAAATTTTGGTGTGGATTGGGATCAAGACCCTGATTCTGGATCATTTCTTATATATTCACCATTTCGAGGATCATCTCAAATCTGCTTGATGGATTTTGACAAAATTGGCATCACATGTGGCTATTGTACAAGGTTAGACCCCGTTAGTGTTGGATGTTGGGAGTGATCCGGATCAATATGCAGGTTCTGCAGCAGAAACATATGCCATCACAATGTAAAACCAAGATCAGGAAGACATTATTTTGTTTTAGCTTGGGAATTAAATATCAGATTGCAACATATTGATCAGTCGGACCATTCTGGATCAGTGTGCAATTGTTGCATTGTGTTCCAGGTAAAGTCCAGGTCACGATGTGAATCACATATCTTTTATTTTGGGTCCTCGTCAACCCTTGGTGGATGTCAGAAATCTCCGATTGCTCTTGTTAAATAATGATACAGTTTTGAAAATTTGTCTCTTTACACGGCCACCAATGGAACAGAGGTCCACTGGAGGTGGTTGTTATCCTGGGACTCTGTGGTGTGAAGTGGATGAGAGTCAACAACTCCCGCCGGTAGTGACACCAGTTTATCAATAAGTCTCAGGACCTGATTTACGTCTTCTGATTTACCTCCTGATTTACGTCTTACATGTTCTGTTTGGAGGATCCTTGAAATGTCTTTAGCCCAACGCATGAATGTGCAACATGAAGGTAAAGGGCGAAGGTAGAGTACTGGGATTCAGACTTTATGTCAAGTGAACAGTTACTGAGGATTAGCACTTCCATTGAAAAGGAACATCAGTTATGGCATTTTGGACATGTGGCATGTTTTCCTGGGCTTGATCCAGCACACAGGTGCTTCTGTGTTGAGGATCCTGCAACTGGAGGAGGTCAAGAGGACACTTGGTGCAAACACATCCTTTTAAGAAGTGGGGATGGATTATTTATCTGCCTCGGTGATTGCTATCTAGGTTCCAGGTTGGTTCCATAGGGTGGTTCCATAAAGTGGTAGATGTGGCTAAGTGTGGTAGCATTTCATACTCCAAGACCTGATATGCATCGTAATGCATGAAGAGGAACGTCAACCACAGACTTGACAAAACAGATGACAGGTTTGGGTTTTGAGTTAATTGGTGGTAAGTTGTGATGTGAATCACGGGTTTGGTCAAGGTCATTCTTGCCAAAGTCATCATATATCGGGGGTGGTTAGAGTGGGCCAGAACAACTTTGGAACGTCAAACGTGTCACTCTTGCTGTCATTGCGACAACGCATAGCAAATTACAAACACGCTAACCACAGGTTGCGGTAGACTGTCATCCGTGGTGGCCAGAAATGTCCCATGATGCACATGCATGTCTAGAGTAATTAACAGTGGCAATGAGCTCACCATGATGTCAACAAGTGTTGTAGGAGCTGTCATGAACTAATCAGAAGTTGTCTGAAGCCACAAAATCTGCAAGTAAAAAAAAAAAAAAAAATTAACAGGAATTCGAACATTACCTCCAATATTTTCGGCTTTTTCCAACTCTTCGCCCATTGGTGATCACTCTGTCCTGCCCATCATGGTGCTGTGAGTGAGGACTGCGACATGGCATGGATAACATCTAAACAAGAACAGGAAAAGATCATGACAAAACAACGCCCACGAATAATTTGGCAGGAAAAAAACACCACGCAGGCTGAGAACCTTAGCAAAAAACTATTATAAATGGACAAAATAATAACATTTTTGACCTCTGAGGTGTGTTTTACTCACATAGGTCTACAAAACTACTCAAGTTCATGGAAGGTCAATGAAAAATGTTAAAGCTGCTTGGAGTGGGAGCAGTGGATCTGATGTTTCATCTTTAAATATGAAACAACTGGAAACTGGTGCCTGCTGTACGTCTAACCTCTGCGTGGATTCATCTTTCTCTTAGGAGCTAAAGCATTATGGGTAATCCAGACATGACAGAGGCATATGTAGACCTGAGTGTGTAAAATACAGGGTCATGGGAAAGAAGAAACCTATCTTTGTGTGCCACAGATATGGTAGTTTTCCTATTTCCCGGCTCTTGGTGTCTGTATCTCTCTTATCTTATTACCTCGGGCACGGATGTGATATTTTTGCTGCAGTTTGTCTGTCTGTTCATTGTATGTCAGCAGGACACATGGATTTTAAGGAAATTTGATGGTGAATCTTGAGGTCAAAGAAGAGATAATTAAATGTTGGTGGGGCATCCGGATTACCAATGTAATCACATCCAGATTACAAATGTAAACAGGATAAGGACCTTTTGATCTTGATTGCTCAGCTAACGAGCATTCCTAATTTGTTTTCCGGAAAATGGACAGACAAATTGCAGTGAAAACCTAACTTCCCAAGAGAGGCTGAAAGATCAGCAATGTGTGGTAAAGACAAGTTCTTAGGTTCAAAGATCTGGATGAAAGTGCAGTGAAGACTATTTAAGGTCAGGATTAAAGAAGAGTGACCAGGATCAAAGCTCAGTTATCAGGATCAAAGGTCAGTGTTCAAAGATCAAAGATGAATGGTAAGGATCAAAGCTTAGTTATCAGTTCAAAGGTCAAATAATATTTAACAAAGATAGGCTCAGGATCACAGTTCAGCAGTCAGAAACAAAGGTGAGTATTGATCAAAGACTGGGATCACAGTTGAGCAATTAAGTCTTAGGGTTAAACTCAGAGATGATTGTTCAGGGTCAAAAGTCAACACTTTTATCCATGCTCATAATAAAAGGTGAGTGATTGGAATCAAAGATGTCCAATCAAGATCAAAGATGAGATGGATCAGGGTCAAAGGTCAATGACTTGAATCCAAACGCAAAATAAAAGATGAGTGATTAGGATAAAGATGACCGATCAGGATCAAAGGCCCCAAACACAGAGTCAAAGGCGAGTAAATACAACCCCAATTCCAGTGAAGTTGGGACGTTGTGTAAAATGTAAATAAAAACAGAATACAATGATTTGCAAATCCTCTTCAACCTATATTCAATTGAATACACCACAAAGACAAGATATTTAATGTTGAAACTGATAAACTTTAATGTTTTTGTGCAAATATTTGCTCATTTTGAAATGGATGCCTGCAACACGTTTCAAAAAAGCTGGGACAGTGGTATGTTTACCACTGTGTTACATCACCTTTCCTTCTAACAACACTCAATATTGGGGTTGTAGGATCAAAGATGGCCAATCGCTACAGGAATAGTTTTGTTCCAGTGGCAACTGTGCATTTGAACAAATCTTAGCAGGGTTTGCACATAGTTATATATTTATCTTTTTATTTATATGTCAAAACTACTGCATGGATTTAGACTAAATTTTACCCACAGATAGATATTAGGCCGTGGAAGACTCGATTAAATTCTGTAGTGGAATGAATTTTGGAGTAATTTGCCTTTTGCACATCAGTTTTTATGCTGGCCGTCTTTTAGTGGTTTCTCCTAATACTTGTTTTTAGTGGTTCAGTAAGCTTGTGAGTGCCTGGTTGTGTCTGTTTATACTTTTGTTTTGCATGTGTTCTTTGTTAGTGTTTTCATTGTTATTGTTGTGCCTGACTAACATGGACACCCTTTTCTGTTTGCTGCAAGTCAAGTCTACCCAC
Source organism: Thalassophryne amazonica (assembly GCF_902500255.1). Taxonomy (NCBI): domain Eukaryota; kingdom Metazoa; phylum Chordata; class Actinopteri; order Batrachoidiformes; family Batrachoididae; genus Thalassophryne; species Thalassophryne amazonica. Next base: position 26,537,069 of record NC_047103.1, on the reverse strand, counting down.
GGGTACAAATAAAGTCACTTGAACCTGAATCACTAACCATGCTTAGAATTAATCATGATTGATCTGGATCAAAGGTGATCAATCAGGATCAAAGGTAAACAATTTGGGGATCAAAACACAGAATAAAAGGTGAGTGAGTAATAGCAGAGGTGATCAATCAGTAACAATGCTCAGGATCAAAGAGGATTTATCAGGGTCAAAGGTGACCAGTCACAATCCAAGATGACTTACCATGATTAAAGGTGACCAATCAGAATCAGACATCAGTGTTCAGGTTTAGAGGTCAGTGGCAAGGGTGACAGGTCAATAGTTAGAAGCAAAGGTGAGCAGTGAACAAAGATCAGAATCATAGTTTAGTGATTATGATTTAAGGTCAAGATCAAAGATGATTGATCAGCATCACAGGTCAGGAATTTGTCAAAAAAAAATTGCTCAGAATAAAAGGTCAATGATCAGGAACAATGCTCAAGATCAAAGATCATCAGGATCAAATGCCTCAAAGGTAGCTGATTGGGGATAAAAGTTAAGCAATTAGGCACAAAAATTAGGATCAAAATGATTGACCAGTACCAAAGGTGATCAGTCAGGATGAAAGTGCAGGGGCCAGGATTAAAGATCAGTATGGTAAGGATCACAGGTTCAGGATCATAATTTGGTGATTAATATTTAAAGTCACAATCAAAGATGACTGATTAAAGTCAAAAGTGAGCTATCAGGAACAAAGCTCGTGATCAGGATCAAAGGAAGGGTAAGGGTCAACAGTCAAAAGCAAACATGACAAATGATCACATTTCATTCTTGCCACATTTCCTTGATCTGCTCTGATCATTAGTTGGGCTGCACGGTGGCTTAGTGGTTAGCACTGTTGCCTCGCGGGATTGATTCCCACCTGTGGCCTTTCTGTGTGCAGTTTGCATGTTCTCCCTGTGTTTGAGGTGAAAGATGGAATGTACCATTCCTCAAATATTCATACCACTAAAAGAATGTAAAAACATTCATTATTTGTTTTATATAACACCTAACGTAGATGCTTGTTATTTGTATTATATTCTTGTATTATATTCATTTAGAAACAACAGAAAAGGGGACTTACAAATTCCAACAGATGAGTCCCAGTTCATGTAGATAACACCCTCCCCCCCTAAATACAGTGGTGCATGCTGGTCCAGGATGTGAACGATGACACGTCCAGTGAGGTATTCGCTTCCGCAGGCTCTGCTGCCAGAGATAAGATGGGATGCAGGAGATTAACGACGCTGTTATTGTCGAACTGGCGGAAAATCTGTATCACTGCGGGAACTCGCTCCGCGTCATGTTCCCTGTATCCCAGCAACAACTAAATGCCGACTTATGATCAGTTACTTTAAACTGAAAAGCTTAAATGTTGAGTACAAATTAATTAGCTAATTAGAGGATTTGTTTTGCCACCATGGAAGTTCACATCCTCTCAACTAAAATAAGAAAAGTCACTCAGCTGAATCCACATCCAGTGGAAATAGATTTACATAATAACTGGCAAAAAGCATAATGTCTGGCAGCAGAGTGGTGCAGAGTGATTGGAAGCACTTGGAAATGTAGAGTCCCTGTTGAATTCCAAACCTGGTCCTCAAGGAGACGTGTTCTGGTGTGGACAGCATCTGTGGAAAATGGCTTAATTTGAAGCCAACAAGTCAAAGGATAAATCCCGATGACAGAAAATTATCTGCACATTAACCAGAAAGGGGAATACAAAATCAAGACTGAGTCCTTAAAATGAAAGAAAGAAGCAAAAAGGCAAAGCAGCATGAACTGATAACTAGCGGAGGGGACGGGAACTGGCCACTCCTTCTAGTCCACTAGGTTCCTCACCTTGTCCATATGATGTATGACACATGAACCCAGGCCAAGCGCTAGCTGGTCAAATTGATGCCAATGTCTCGCTGGACCAAGACTTATCAGAATTTAAAAGTAGGAAAGTACTAGACATCCAGCTTCCTTCTGATGCAAAGCAGTCCTTCAGAGATTTTATGGAATTAAGATTACCAGCAGTTATCGGCATGTACAATTGAGTATCATCAGCATAGCAATGAAAGGCAATCCCGAAACTCCACAGTATATGCCCAATGCCCTGTATAAAGGGAGAAAAGCAGGGGGCTGAAGACAGATCCCTGTGGAACCCCAGATTTCATGTCACTAAGGTTAGAGGTAGTGTTACTGTACAAAACACAATGAGAACAACTGGTCATGTATGACGTCAACCATGCCAGGGCACTTCCAGTAATCCCAAAATGATTCTCCAGCCTATCGAGTAAAATATGATGATCCACGGTATCAAACGCAGCACTAAGATCTAACAGCACCAGAATCATAGTGGTGTCTGAATCTACTGTAACCAAAAGGTCATTCACTACTTTAGTGAGAGCCATCTCTGTGGAATGATATTTTCTAAAGGCAGACTGGAGTGGCTCAAAAAGATTATTCTCAGTAAGGTGGTCCTCGAGCTACCGTGAAACCACTCTTTCCAGAATTTTAGAGCAAAATGATAGCTTTGATATTGGCCTATAATTTTTCAATGCACTAGAGTCAAGCTTGCAGCCGGTCTGCTCTGTGTCAGCCTGATCCTGTCAATCAATCAATCAATCAATTTTTTTTTTATATAGCGCCAAATCACAACAAACAGTTGCCCCAAGGCGCCTTATATTGTAAGGCAAAGCCATACAATAATTATGTAAAACCCCAACGGTCAAAACGACCCCCTGTGAGCAAGCACTTGGCGACAGTGGGAAGGAAAAACTCCCTTTTAACAGGAAGAAACCTCCAGCAGAACCAGGCTCAGGGAGGGGCAGTCTTCTGCTGGGACTGGTTGGGGCTGAGGGAGAGAACCAGGAAAAAGACATGCTGTGGAGGGGAGCAGAGATCGATCACTAATGATTAAATGCAGAGTGGTGCATACAGAGCAAAAAGAGAAAGAAACAGTGCATCATGGGAACCCCCCAGCAGTCTACGTCTATAGCAGCATACCTAAGGGATGGTTCAGGGTCACCTGATCCAGCCCTAACTATAAGCTTTAGCAAAAAGGAAAGTTTTAAGCCTAATCTTAAAAGTAGAGAGGGTGTCTGTCTCCCTGATCTGAATTGGGAGCTGGTTCCACAGGAGAGGAGCCTGAAAGCTGAAGGCTCTGCCTCCCATTCTACTCTTACAAACCCTAGGAACTACCAGCAAGCCTGCAGTCTGAGAGCGAAGCGCTCTATTGGGGTGATATGGTACTACGAGGTCCCTAAGATAAGATGGGACCTGATTATTCAAAACCTTATAAGTAAGAAGAAGAATTTTAAATTCTATTCTAGAATTAACAGGAAGCCAATGAAGAGAGGCCAATATGGGTGAGATATGCTCTCTCCTTCTGTCAGATATCAGAAGCTAAGCAGTGCAGCATCTGGTTAGTACTTGGATGGGAGACCTCTTTGGAACACCAGCGGTTGTGTGTGCGTTTCTCCGGGTGAAACTGGAGTTGTGCCAGGAAGGGCATCTGGTGTAAAACTTGTATCAATTACCAGTGCGGATCTGGCTGTGTATCCACTGTGGCGACCTCATCCTGAGGTGGGAGCAGCCAAAATGACAACGCACACTCACACACTAGGGTCAAGATTAGATTTCTTAAGTAATAGTTAAGTCACTGCAGACTTGAAATATTTAGGATCAGATCCAGAAGTTATTGAGATGAATAATTTCCAGCACAGTTGGCCCAAGAGTGGGCCACAGGTCCATAAACAGCTTTGTTGTACTTATGCTGAGCTTTTCTGATGGCAACATATAATCTGTCACATTCATTTATATAGAAGGCACAATTTTGAAAACTGTAAAAACTGCAACAATATTGTTTGAATAAAGAATTTTTGACTTTTGAAGTAAGAGTGTGAAAATCTCCTTAAAAGGAATTAAAATTCTTCATGTTTGTGCTGCAGTATTTTTTATTTTTTTTGGCTGAATGATTTGTAATGGCCAATTTTTATTTTTATTTTTTTCAAATACAGAAGCGAGGCGGTGTCACTTACTCACTCATCTTCAACCGCTTACTCCAATTAAGGGTCATGGCGGGTTTGGAGCCTATCCCAGTAGTCGTAGGGTTTCAGACTAGGTACACCCTGGACAGGACGCCAGTCTGTCACAGATCCACATGTAGACAAACACACACAGTCGCACCCGCACACACACCTATGGACAGTTTAAAGTTTCCAATCCACCTAACCTGCGTGTCTTTGGATGTGGGAGGAAGCCGGAGCAGCTGGAGGGAACCCACACAAACACGGGGAGAACATGCAGACTCCACACAGAAAGGACCACAGGTGGGGATTGATCCCGCGAGGCAGCAGTGCTAACCACTAAACCACTGTGCTGCTTGTAGGCATCACTGTTTTCATTTAATGTTTAAATGTCAGTTTTCTGATGCAATTTATCTCCCCATCTGGAAATGTGACTTGATCAATGCTCAAAAATGTGACGCACCCACTGCTGAGATGTCTGCTGTGTGAGATCTGTGTGGAAACACTGGATGGAGCAGTGGAGATTTTGTGTGTTAGGTCCAGGGCTTTTTTTTTTCTTTCTTTTTTTCAGTTAAGACATCCGGTTGTCCGGTGTCTGATTTTAAAACCAGACATGTGGACAGGACAACGCCCAATACAAAACATTCCCTGAGGACAATTCATCACCTTGGAACTGAATTCTCTTTCTGTCAGCGAGAACGAAACATTCACCAGTTTGCTCCATTTTTCCTGAATATTCTCCAAATTGTGCACATGAGGAATACGAGGACGGGGTCCCCCAGAGCTGCTCGTGCCATCTTTACACCACGTGTTGACAACCTACAGAAGAACAAATGTCACAAAACACTGCAATTACTTTGATCTGATTTGGACCAAACTTGGTGGAATAAATGAAGGTCATCCAAGGACATAGTTATTTGATTTTGAGAAAAATCCTTTCAACATCAAGGTCACATGCCAGTGTTAAGTTTTGTGTTCAATGCTTGTACCCACTCAGGTCTGCACAGTGACACAACTTTTGTAATAGTAGTGTAGATGAAACGAAACAATTAAGACTTCTTTGTACTGTCGACTTTCAGTTTTAATTAAGTGGGTTTCATGAAAATTTTGCATTAACCAATCAGGAGTTGCAGCTTTTTTTTAAATAAGTCATTGCAGTATCCATGAAATTAGCCATTTATCTTCCACAGCCAGGTGAAACATGGATGTCCCCTAATTCTTCAGATTAAATCACTACTTTAACAGCCATTTTTCTTTCAATTTGGGATTCCCAAAGTGTGGGCCGTGGCTCCCTGGTGGGCAGTGAATGTATTACAGGTGGGCAGCGAGAAGTTGTTAAAGTTACATAACTTAAACAGTCTTTATTTTTTTTTTCTCCCAATTTTGCAGTAAAGTGTAAAATTACCTTGAAATATTTAGGTATTTTTAAATGCAATCAGAATTAATAAAACAATACTAGTGGATTCAAATTATGTGTTAATTCTGTTATTTGACCAAGTTTAACATGTGTCACACTGTATTTGGTGAGTGGACACATTGCGACCTAAACATATCTTATTGACAGAACACTTTCATCACTGGTCAAGTGATGGATACATAAACATTTCCAAGTCGATGAATTTGTCATGGACTTGATTTTTATCAATCATTAAGAAATACAAACAGTACAGTACTGTACGGTAAATCTGTCAGGAGTAGGCAGATTTCTAAAATTGAGTGATCACATAAGAAGGAGAAGAGTGAGGGAAGCCACCAAGAAGCCCAGAAACCTCTGAAAGAATTCTTGGTTTCTGAGGCTGGGACTGGAGAAACAGTGTATAGTACAACTTGTCTATTAAGTTCTAAATCTTGGCTCGAGCCTCCCATGTGCCTTCTGGCAAACGATAGCTGACATTTCACATCTTTTTATGTGGAAAATATTTTTTTTGTGCCACTCCACAATGGAGCTGTATTATTCCCATTTAAACCCTGTAAGAGGCCAAACATGCAAAAATAGTAAATTAATACATTTTTCTGTGGCAGTAAGGATGCAAACTGAAACCTTCAAGGTGACACATTATATAGGATTTTATGAGTGAAAATATTAGCGGTAATACTGTATTATGCTTCATTCAGTTATAACAGTTTAGCTACATTTGCTGACTTGCTAGCTAGCCAGAGAATATTATTCGTGCTCACTTGCTGTGAAAACTGGCACAAAGTAGATATTGCCATGTGTCACTGGAGTGTATGTAAATGTTTTTATACAACCTGAATATTATTATTATTATTTATTTTTATTTTTTTACAGTTTTTGTCACCACTACAATTCTCTATCATCACAGTGTACAAAGAGCGTGAGTGGCCAATTTGGGAAAAAAACCTGAAATACTCGCATCATCTTGTCATATGTTTAGATAGTTAGCAGAAAAAAATATTAGTGATTAGGGTTATAAACCATTAACTGTTTTAATAAGTCAGGTTCCTGACTAGCTATCTTGCTAGCTTGCCAAATAGCTTACTGCCTAAACTGCATAATGTAAATGCAATGTGTTTAGAGTACAAATTCAAATTTTTGTACAACTTTTATATTCATTTTCACAGTTTTATTCACCAATGTTGTCAATTAATGCAAAATTGATTTATTTTATGGTCATTCTTGGTAAACCCGCTAGTCTCCTGTAGCTGTACATTTGATACCAAAGCTGAAGGTCATAAGGTCATGAAATTGAACTACAACTTGAACTCTCACGGACACCGTCTGTCACGTTTTGATTTTCTAACTGATGTGTCCACTTTGATAATGCGGATCAGGTGTTTAGCTAACTAAGCAGTGATATGCCTGAACATGGGTTCTGGTTCATGAGAGCTGAGGCTGTGATCCAATAACCTAAAAGCCAAATGTTGCTTCTGTGACACAGATCATCTTGAAATGGTGTTGAAAGATTTTTAAATATTTTTTACCCCCCCCCCGACAGCTGAGGTGAAGAACATACAGGACGGCGTTGGCGTGCACGTTTGACCGCTCATTGAAACCAGCTGCAGCTCACTCATGTTAATCATCGGCACATCTGAGTTTGATCTCACCGATCACCATAAAAACAAAAGGTATGTCTCTTCCTGTCACTCAAACCTCCATATCCCACGCTTCAAATAAAGGCCACAGTAAATTTCTTTTTCTCCCCTTTATGTAAGATGTCAAATTTTATTCTCACAAAAAGCCATGCTTGGTTATTATCTTTGTTTGTGTGTGTTTGGTGGCTGTGAAATGAACCATAGGAATTTCTGTCAAATGTGAACTCTGTGTCCTCTCACGTACCATTTTCCCTCAAATCTATCAGACAAATACTGGAAAAGGTTTTAGAAATTAAATGGCATAGTCAGCCGTTACCTTTTTGGGTGATGTCTGGCGTGCAATGGATATTATGCAGTGGATATATTATATAAAATAAATACTCAGCCTCAGGTCACATGACTGAAAAGTTTATGACCGCCAATAGATTGTCATATGACTGCCCTTATGAAACAAAAGTATATTGCAGTATATTAGAGAATATCATGCAATACATTTATCAAAATATTTCCATATATGAGATTCTGCATTTATATTTTTGAATATATTGCAATATATGCGTAGACCATATATGTGTATATATTGGTAAATATAAAAATATATATTGCAATCAAGACCAAAGAGGCCACTATATTTTTACATGTAATAGTCTGACTTTATTTGCATCAACATACGGCAATATATATTGTGCCATATATGGTTATGTGTGTATATACGAGGTCTATTAGAAAAGAAACCGACAGTTTTATTTAAAAAAAAAAAACTATATGGATTTGAATCACGTGTGATTACATCAGTCAAGCTTGAACTGGACACCATTCGAGAAATTCAGCTGGTTTTCGGTGTAAATTTTAACGGTTGATGAGAGATTTTGGATTGTTTCTATCGCTGTAAGGACTTCCCACGGAGCGGGACGTTGCGCAGCGCTCCGAGGCGTCGTCGTCATCCTGTTTCAAGCTGAAAACCTCCAAATTTAAGCCTCTGTTGACCCAGGACGTCGTGAGAGAACAGAGAACTTTCAGAAGAGGTCGGAATCAGCAGTTTATCCGGACATTCCACTGTTAAAGGAGATTCTTTTAATGAAAGACGTGAGGACGGATTGGCGCGTCCACCCGCCACAGGAAAAACACCTCCGTGTTGATAACCATTTGTAAAATCCAAGTGGCTTTTGGTGGCTTTCAGTTGCGTGAGTATCTGAGAAATTGTTTAACAGCAGGGCATGTTCCAAATTGTCCTTAAGGCTTCCAACGGAGGTGGAAATAAAATAAAATATAAGAGTCATGGTGGAAACAGAAATGAAGTATGTGAAGATGCAATACTGCATGAAAAAAAATGAACACAAAATGTACCCTCTGTTTATGAGCAAATGTCAAAAACTATAAAAAGTTTCACTGACTGTTTTCTTGACAACATAAAAGCTGTGTGTTTAACTGAAGGCAAAATAAATGGTCCAATCTTCCATGATGACACTGAGGATGTCTCTCTCTCTTTCTCCCTGTTTTTTTTTTTTGGTCTTATTTTCCCCTCAGAGAAGCAGCTGCAGAGGCGAGCTCAGGATGAATGAACAATATCTGGCTGCAGCTACTGAATCCTCCCACGACTCTCGACTCCGTTTCATTCAGGCTACTTATGGGTGATTCTTAGACTACGGGCACTTATTATGTCCTTTGATCATATTGTATGAAAAACAGAAAAAAGGGGAAATTTCACACTTTTATAGTTATCTTTACAATGAAAGTGTGTTAAGAAATTTGTTCTAGTAGTCTATGATGACTTTTTCGCCTTTTTTCAGCATCATTATATGCAAATATTGCCGTTTTGTGCTTGTCCCACACCCACACTTTTGATCTTCAATGATAAAAATGAATGGTAAAGAAACGTTTTTTTTCTAATGTTTTAAAATATCTCTGAATAAAATATCAGTAAAATAATCAAAACATAATTGGGGTATTCATTGTCATACAACTGTTGTGATTTTTTAAACAAAATGTAGTTGTCCCACACTATTGCCGGAATTTCCACCACAACACTGTAATGTCCCTAAACAGTTTGTATGAAAGATTGTTTGGGTAGTTTCTATGGAGATAAACAGTGACATCAGAGCACATGTATATAGCGCCAAATCACAACAAACAGTTGCCCCAAGGTGCTTTATGTTGTAAGGCAATGGTGTGGTGGAAATTACATTTACAAGGCCAATAGTGCCGTAGTTAAAGAATCACCCTTATATTTTAGCAAAACACAAATGCAACAAGGCATTTTAACATAATAATGACCATAAACACTGAAGATGACTCCTGTATCATCTACTGTTCGCAGGTGGAAAAGAAACCCCACTCAAGTGGTGAAGGTTCAGAGAGGTCCGTAGTTTACCTAAATTGCAGATTTTGCTACATATGGACAGAGTTCAGGAGGTAAACCTGTATCAGCTGGACATGCAATCACACCTGTGAACAGTAATGACTTTACATACACACCGGAGCAGCAAATCTCAAGATACTTGAGATTTTGAATTCAGTCTGACAGCACTGGCAACGCTTGATGCTGGGTACATTTACGAGTCCAGCACCTGCAAGCACAACCACCTTCCTCTATAACTACAAGATCCAAGGTGAAAAATACAAACAGACATTTTAAAGCTGCTTTTGGGTGAATTATGGCTGGTTTTACAAAAACACCCCTGCATTCTGTACACATACACACACAAACCCTCACTCACTCAGCAAGACAGAAGACTTAAAGCAATATGTCTCAAAAATCGAAAAATGCACAACAAAACAAATGAGGAATGAATGGGAGGAAACTGGAGTCAACGTTTATGTTGATATTTTGGACAATTGAAAGGATGTTTGGGGATGATGAAATCATTTTTCAAGATGATAATGCATCTTGCCATAGAGCAAAAACTGCGAAAACATTCCTTGCAAGAAGACACGTAGGGTCAATGTCATGGCACAGGGTCAATGTCAACGAGCAGATCTGATTTGATGCAGGTGTTAGTTTTGAGGATGAAAATTTACAGGATGATTCCATAATTTTTTCCTCAGAATTGAGTGATTCCATATTTTTTTCCTCTGCTTGGTCTAAAAAAGTAACCGTTACTGACTGCCATAATATTTTTTTTATTGATTTCTTATAGTGTTTCTTAAAGCCAGAAAGTTGCCATTTGAAATGACTTTAGTTTTGTGTCATGTCTGTGATCTGCTTTTTTTCTACAAAATTAAACAACTGAATGAACATCCTCCGAGGCCGGTGATTCCATAATTTTTGCCAGGGGTTGTATATGGCATGCCAAACAGGAGAATATGAAAATATAGAGATTGGAAACCTTGAATACACTGAATGGAAACATTAATATATTGAATGAAACTAAATATATATTGAATGGAAACTTTAATAGATTGAATGGAAACTTTAATATATTGATGTCACTTCTGTACCTTAATGATTTGATGTCACTTCTGTACATCTGTGTGCAGGGCATCAAGGTACCTGTTTCTTTCTTTTCTTTTTTAGCAGCTGGGGTTAGCCTCCTCAAACTCAACTTATTTGGAGGAATTTTGTTAATTTCAGAATAGAATGTAAAAAAAAGTCCTCCACAGGTAGCACCAGTGGTGAGGGTGAGCAAAGATTATAGATTAAAGCTTCAGAAGTGTGTACATAAGATTAAAGGACAGAAGAAGCTTGAACCCTCGTGCGCATGCGTGAGTTTTTCCACGCCTGTCGGTGACATCATTCGCCTGTGAGCTGCCTTGTGGAAGGAGTGGTCCCGCCCCCTCATCGGATTTTCATTGTCTGGAAATGGCAGAATGATTTGGACTTTTTTTCCATCAGAACTTTTTCAGAAGCTGTTAGAGACTGGCACCTGGAAACCATTTGAAAAATTTATCTGGCTTTCGGTGAAAATTTTCCGGGCTTCACAGAGAATAAGGACTGTTACTACAGCTTTAAGGACGGCTTTAAGGACGGCTTTAAGGACGGCTTTAAGGACGCTCGGCGCGACGTGCTCCGAGCTGCGACGACGAGGCAGAAAACGCCAGATCATTTCTAAGCTGATGGCTCTGTGGATACGAGACCGTCGTGTGCACTTTCTCTGGTTATCACAAGAGCTGGACATCAGCCATTTTCTGGCAGATTTCACTTTTAACAAGAGATTTTGTCATGGAAAGCCGCGCGGAGGCTTCATGCGTAATGACCGATTCGCTGTTTGAGCGAGACAAAGAACACCTCCGCTTCAGCGTGTCATGGGACAAGTTTAGACATGCCTATCTTGGCTTTCAATGCTTACCAGTCCAGTAAGTATCAGAGAAATTGTGGAGAGCTGGGCTTGTCCTAACTTGTCCTCTGACACGCCGAAACGGAGGTGTTCTTTGTCACTCACCGGACATGTCACCCATTGAGCATGTTTGGGACGCTTTGGACCGGCATATACGACAGCGTGTACCAGTTCCTGCCAATATCCAGCAACTTCGCACAGCCATTGAAGAGGAGTGGACCAACATTCCACAGGCCACAATTGACAACCTGATCAACTCTATGCGAAGGAGATGTGTTGCACTGCATGAGGCAAATGGTGGTCACACCAGATACTGACTGGTATCCCCCCCCCCCCCCCCCAATAAAACAAAACTGCACCTTTCAGAGTGGCCTTTTATTGTGGACAGTCTAAGGCACACCTGTGCACTAATCATGGTGTCTAATCAGCATCTTGATATGGCACACCTGTGAGGTGGGATGGATTATCTCAGCAAAAGAGAAGTGCTCACTATCACAGATTTAGACTGGTTTGTGAACAATATTTGAGGGAAATGGTGATATTGTGTATGTGGAAAAAGTTTTAGATCTTTGAGTTCATCTCATACAAAATGGGAGCAAAACCAAAAGTGTTGCGTTTATATTTTTGTTGAGTATATATAAACCAACAACATCTAGTATTGTTACTCTGTGAACCGATAACTGGACACATTGATCTGAGAACACCCAGAGATAGATTTAAACAAAATTGGGCAGGTGCATAAATTTGGGCCCCCTTGTCATTTTATTGATTTGAATACATGTAGCACTAATTATTGGAACACAAAATTGGCTTTGTAAGCTCACTGACCATTGACCTCCTTACTGAGGCGAATCCAATCATGAGAAAGGGTATTTAAGGTGGCCATTTGCAAATGTTTCCTCTCTTTGCATCTCTTCTAATGAGTGGCAACATGGGCTCCTCTAAACACCCCTCAAATGACCTGAAAATAAAGATTGTTAAACATCATGGTTTAGGGGATGGATACAAAAAGCTATCTCAGAGATTTCAGCTGTCAGTTTCCACTATGAGGAACATAGTGAGGAAATGGAAGACAGCCGGCACAGAACTAGTTACGGCCTGAAGTGGCAGGCCAAGAAAAATCTCAGATAAGCTGAAGCAAAGGAGGGTGAGAACAGTCATAGTCAACCCACAGACCTGCTCCAAAGACCTACAATATAATCTTGCTGCACATAGTGTCTCTGTGCATTGCTCAACATACAGCGCACTTTGCACAAAGAGATGCTGTAATGCAGAGGAAACCTTTTCTGCGTACATGCCACAAACAGAGTCGCTTGAGGTATGCTAAAGTACATTTGTACAAGCCAGCTTCATTTTGCAATAAGGTGCTGTGGACTGATGAAACTAAAATTGCGTTATTTGGACATAACAAGGGGCGGTATGCATGCCTGAAAAAGAACACAGTATTCCAAGAAAAACACTTGCTACCTACAGTAAAATTTGGAGGTGGTTCCATAATGTTGTGTGGCTGTGTGGCCAGTGCAGGTACTGGGAATCTTGTTAAAGTTTAGGGTAACATGGATTCCAGCCAATATCAGCAGATTCTTGAGAACAATGTTCATGAATCAGTGACAAAGTTGAAGTTGTGCCGGGGCTGGATTTTTCAACAAGAAAATGACCCCAAACACTCCTCAAAATCTACTAAGGCATTCATGCAGAGGAACAAGTACAATGTTCTGGAATGGCCATCTCAGTCCTGAATATTATCAAAAATTGGTGGTGTGATTTTAAGCAGGCTGTTCATGCTCAGAGACCAGCAAACATGAAGAAGAATGGTCAAAAGACCTTCAACCAGAATCCAGACTATAGAAAGCATTTAGAGGCTGTTATTTCTGCAAAAGGAGGATCTACTAAATATTGATGTATTTTTTTTTCTGTTTGGGTGCCCAAATTTATGCACCTGCCTAATTTTGTTTAAATAATTATTGCACACTTTCTGTAAATCCTATAAACTTCATTTCACTTCTCAAATATCACTGTGTTTGTCTGCTATATGATATATTTAACTGAAATTGCTGATCCAAACAACCAATGATTTATAAAAGAAAATCATGGAAATCATCAGGGCTGTCCAAACTTTTACATACAACTGCATAAATAATTAATTAATTTCTCAGTTAATGAATGATTTGTTTGGTTCACAAAATATCAAAAAAATTGAGAAAACTGTCAGTGTTTTCCAAAGCTAAAAATGTCTTCAAACATCTTGTTTTATCCACAACCCAAAAATAATCAATTTTTTTGAGCAATTAAGAAACTTGAAAACATTCACATTCAAGAAGCTGAAATCAGATAAATTTAGGTTTTTTTTTTTTTTTAAATGATCCGTATTGATTAAATGATTATCAAAACATTTGGCGATTAGTCTGATATTTCATTATTGATCAATTGTTGCAGCTGTAACCTCTCCTAATTGAGATACATCAAAAAATACATTTTTTTCCAGCTTAAATACATTTTTCCACCTTATGTTTGATCAGCTGGTGCTTCCAACCACTGAACAGAGTCGGAGCAGGAACATGTCAAACTTTGCCCTCACTCTGCAGCACGTAGAGCAGCTGTAGGCCGTCTTATCCAGGAACTTACTGATGACATCACAAATTCTCCACAGGCCTCACAGAACAGTCTGACACAAATCAAATGCTTTGCAGATCTTTGCAGATGGTGCTGTGGCCTTTGTGGAATCTACTGATTCCCTTAGAGAAGCTGGCAGACTGTTTGGATTTGAAATTCTCTTGGATCAACATTCAGATCCAGCCTCTCCCGGACTCCGCTATCAGAAGTGAGTCTGTTTTTGGTGAAAGTGTGAAACTTGCAGTGAGATTCACTTATCGCTGTAGTGACGTCGCGTCTCTTGGATTTCAGCCTTCGGGATCAAATGGCGCCTGGAAAGAGCTTATAGAGAGTGAGGTCACTGGACACAGGCATGTGGTGATGCTGATATCTTTAGAGGAGAACAAATATCCAAGTCTTCAGGGTGCTGATGCTTCCATTTGCTGTGTGGTTGTGATACGTGGGTGATGTTCAGTAGCCTCAGGTGATGATTGGATGCCTTTGGCTCCACATCTCTGGCTCCACATCTCTCCAGATGCTGGAATGATGTCATGCCAAAGGAATGTTTAATTAGGGAGACTCAGATTAGGCATAGTGCATGCATCCTGAGGGACTGTCGGCTATGGCAGTACGGCCATGTGATGCATTTCTTTGTCCATTGTCTGACGTGCAGGTACTTTAGCGTTAAAGACCCCAACAACTAGAAAAGGCCAAGGAGACGGCCACATGTCACCAACCACCAATTCCCGGCCATCAAATATGAAGCCACTTGGAAGAGGAAAAAAGTTGCAGTTCCTTGAATGGCTTCTTGATGCTGGCTTGAAAAATGAGAAAATTCCCATAGAAACCCATGTTAAAATGTTCAACTTTAGAGCAGAAATAAACATGTTTATAGCTTGGTTAAAACAATAAATCATTATTTTAAGATGTTTTAAGCAATAATGTAATGCGTAATTCATGGCGTGGTTGCTTTGAGTGACAGTCATTGAGCTGAGAGTTTAGACTCAGAGCTCCAGTAGCAGACACTACTAGCTGTGGCCACAAGTTGATGTGGAGGGCCATATCTAGTCTTTTATTAGAAAAATGCGACATTAGCCTGAATACCAGAAATGTGTGTAATCCGACACCTATGGCTCTGAAACCTTTAGTATTTGGTCAAGGTCACTCATCATTGAACTTGACCTTGACTTTCAAGGTGTGCATCCCTGCTTCAAATGTGGTAAACCTCCTAATTTAATTTTGTATATTAGGTCCTGTTAATCCGTTAATACTGAGGCAATAAACCAGTCGTAATTTTTTATAAACACACCAACGCCACCTGTTTATGAAAACAACCACCTAGTCCCCACAACCTCTTTCATAAAATGTTTTTAGAACCTATCCCAGCAGTCATTGGCCAAGGGGCTGAGTTGTCCATGGACATGCTGCCAGTCCATCGCAGGGCCACCTATAGACAGACAAACACCAATTTACCCAGCCTGTATGCAGTGTTGTATAGTAACGAAGTAAAAATACTTCACTACTGTACTTAAGTACGTTTTGGGAGACTTTGTACTTTACTTGAGTTTTTTAAATTCAGCTTACTTTCACTTTTACTTCACTACATTTCCGACCTTAATTGCATACTTCTACTCCGAACCATTTTCAATTTGCCATGCTGTTACTCGTTACAAAAAACAAAAACAAAAAAAAACCACACACACACACGAATAAAGTCGTGTTTTCACCCAGAGACACCACTGATTACTAGTGACTGCAACAAAGTCAGGCTGATTTGTCATGAGGCATGTCCGATAGGTTTTTTTGCAGTTGCACACTTGGGGGGTGTTTGTCAGGAAAATGATCATTTCTCTACATTGATTACAGACCTGCAGCGGGTCTGTAATCAACTTTTCTGCAGCGCGGCTTTGCTTTGAACCTTGAACCAATCAAAGCAGTGATTCGATCTACGATTTGTGGATTTTATAACGCTTTATCCTAATTTTCCCCCGTTAAAACCCTAAAGAGCATATGTCTGTGAGTAATATTTAATATTTTTATGTTAAACCGACCTGTTATGGTCTTCTGAAACAGTTGACAGATGTATTTTATAACTTAAAAACGGGGCCGATGCTAACGCGTTAGCATGTCTATGGCGTTTTCAATGTTAAAGTTAGCATTAAGCTGTTCGCATCAGCACGTTTGTGTTGATTTGTTTTCTGTATAATTAATGGCTCAGTGTTCGTTGTCATAAAAGAGTTAAATTGTAATTTTTTAATTTATTTTTATTCATATATTAATAATAGCAACAATAATAGTCTACATAATAGACAATAATAGTCAATAATGATAGACTAATAATGTTACAATACAATTTTAAAGAAAGAGACAAAAAGAACCTGATGAAACAAAACAACAGAAAAGATAAAACCATGTAACAATAAAAATAAGTAAATACATATAGAAATAAATAACTGTTTCCTGTGAACACCTAGTGAGTAGCCTACTCTCGTTTAGGTTTTGAAACCTTGTTTCTGAAGTGTTTTTGTGTGATGTGCACAATTTTCAGTATTTTGACTAATACTACCAGTCATTTACAAGCCTAGAAAAACTTGAATATAAAAAAAATCAGTCTGTTTTTGATTAATAACATTTACTTGTACTTTTACTTTCATTACTTGAGTACATTTAGTTGTACATTACTTGTCATACTTAAGTACAATAAATACTAGATACTTTAAGACTTTTACTTGAGTAGAATTTCAATCAGTGACTTGAACTTCTACCAAAGTCATTTTTTTAATGGGCATCTGTACTTTTACTTAAGTGTGATTTTCCGGTACTTTATACAACACTGCCTGTATGTCTCTGGAAGTGGGAAGAAGCCGGAGCATGCAGAAGGAACCCACGTACACATGAGGAGGACATGCAAGTGTCACACAGAAAGGACCAGGTGGGCAGCAACTGCAGGGCCTTTTCGTTATGAGGCAGTAATGCTAACCGTTGACTTACCGTACCGCCCGTCACAGAAGGTTTGTCCAGTTTATATACTGTCTACCACATGGCCTGGCCTTCTGCGTGGATGCCACTGGGACCCAGGGTGGTTCTGTAATACGGTGGATTGGGCACCGCGTGGGGTCAGTATATGCTCCTAAACCTGATCTGATCTGTGGTTACAAAACAACCCATATTTAATGAAAGAATTAAAAAAATCCATCTGTTTCATCTCTAATGAAAAAGACTGTATCTCAGAAAGCTTTTCTGTATAATTCTGAGTTACTGATTGAATAAAAATGTAAGTGTAAACGCTGCAGGTGAGCTGTGTTCTGGTGGGCTTTTCCCACCGCATACCTCAACGACTGCAGAATTACAGCATGTTGTCAACAAGAAGTAATTAAAAAAATCTTCTTTTCAGACTCCTAGCCGTGCACTGCCAGCAGATGTCTTCTTTTTTTTTTTTCCTGGGCAAAGGAGCCCAGCTTAGTTTTTCAAAGCTGACAGCCAAACAGAGTTGATGATGATGATGATGATCTGGTTCTGAGTCATACCGGGAAGACCTCAGACTGGACCTAATTTAATCTGCAGCCACCCACGGATTGAAGCCCCCCTCACTCTTCCTCCTTCTCAATGTTACTGTTTTCTCTGCATGGATACAAAATTCTGATGCTCTTTGTCTTTCTCATCAGAACAAATGAGCCCCCCCCATGTTTACCACCAAATACACACACTGCTATGGTGATCTCAGCACATTCACTGACAATTTGCAACAGGGTGCACAATAGGGGTGACATAAATTTGCCAAAGCGTAAAATCTATGACTTCAACAGAAATAATGGGGGGGAAAAAACTAGAAAGAAAAGTAAACTTATTACGGTATTTAAAACGTGAATCTACAGTTCAACCCCATCCCCTACAAGATGATGATATATGACAGCTGGGTATTACTGGATGCAAACCAGAGACCTTGGGACCAAGATGTCTTTGGCACTAGGTTTCTTTGGAAGAACCTAGTGCCAGGAACTAAGTCTCTTAGGGAGATTCAGATGCAGAATATCACTTCCACTGTGAGTTAGCTGCAGCAGATATGTTACAGTGCATCTGGAAAGTCTTCACAGCGCTGCACTTCTTATATATTTTATGTTACAGCCTTATTCCAAAATGGATGAAATTCATTGTTTTTCCTCAATGTTCTACACACAATACCCCATAATGACAACATGAAAGAGGTTTTGTTGAGTTTTTTTTGCAAAAAACAAACAAACAAACAAACAAAAAAAACATTTAAAAAAACGAATTCACATGAAAATTCAGTAAGGTATAACTTATATACAGTATTATATTCCAATTCTAAGGTGGAACTATACTAGTATACTAAGGTATATCTAAATATCTAAAAAGGAAGAGTAAAATAGAAGAGTAGAAAAGAGTAAAGTGGAGCCACTTAGGTGCCTGGTCTTGAGAACCAGGGATGGTTACTTCCATGTACAGTATTACATGTAAATATTCACAGCCTTTGCCATGAAGCTCAAAATTGAGCTCAGGTGCCTCCTGTTTTCACTGATCATCCTTGAGATGTTTCTACAGCTTAACTGGAGTCCACCTGGGGTAAATTCAGTTGATCAGACATGATTTGGAAAGACACACACTTGTCTACAGTTAACAGTGCGTGTTAGAGCACAAACCAAGAATGAAGTCAAAGGAATTGTCTGTAGACCTCCAAGACAGGATTGTCTCGAGGCACAAATCTGGGGGAGTGTACAAAAATATGTAATAAATGGAAGAAGTTCAGATCCACTGGGACTCATCCTAGAGCTGGCAGCTCATCTTAACTGAGTTATTGGGGGAGAAAGGCCTTAGTCAGGGTGGTGACCAAGAACCTGATGGTAACTCTGTCAGAGCTCCAGCATTCCTCTGTGGAGAGAGGACAACCTTCCAGAAGGACAACATCTCTGCAGCAATCCACCAATCAGGCCTGTATGGTAGAGTGGCCAGATGGAAGCCACTCCTTAGAAAAAGTCACATGGCAGCCCACCTGGAGTTTGCCAAAAGGCACCTGAAGGACTCTCAGACCATGAGAAACAAAATTCTCTGGTCTGATGAGACAAAGATTGAACTCTTTGGCGTGAATGTCATTCAACATATTTGGAGGAAACCAGGCACCATCCCTAAAGTGAAGCATGGTGGTGGCAGCATCATGCTGTGGGGATGTTTTTTTAGCATCGGGAACTGAGAGACTAGTCAGGACTGAGGGAAAGATGAATGCAGCAATGTACAGAGACATCCTGGATGAAAATCTGCTCCAGAGCACCCTTGACCTCAGACTGGGCCAACGGTTCATCTTTCACCAGGACAACAACCCTAAGCATACAGCCAAGATATCAAATGAGTGGCTTCAGGACAACTCTGTGAATGTCCTTGAGTGGCCCAGCCAGAGCCCAGACCTGAATCAGATTGAACATCTCTGGAGAGATCTGAAAATGGCTGTGCACTGATGCTCCCCATCCAATCTGATGGAGCTTGAAAGCAAAGAAAGCTGTAACTGCTGCTAAAAATACATCAACAAAGTATTCAGCAAAGGGTGTGAATACTTACGTACATGTGATTTCTTTTTTTATTTTTAATAAATTTTTAAAAATGGAAAAAAAACTTTTAATGGTGTCATTATGGGGTGTTGTGAGTAGAATTTTGAGGGGGGAAAATGAATTTACTCCATTTTGGAATAAGTCTGTAACATAACATAAATGTGGAAAAAGTGAAGCACTGAATACTTTCTGGATCCACCGTATGATACGTTTGAGAGAAGGTGGGGATGGACAGATTGTCTGCATGGGTGGCTGTCATTCAGGTCTCAGGGTGGATCTTCTGTGTGGTGGATATGGTGACCTGTGGTACCAGTCAAAATGAAGAGAGTGCATTGGTGTAAGAGCCTAAAACAGTCCATTAGAATTAGAGCTTAATCAGTCTGTAGCAAAATGAAATCCAGATCCAGAGTGAAATATATGACATGTTGCTGATGTTTCTCCCCTTTTGTGACATGTCACACTGCAACATATTCTCACAATGCAATCTATATGATATGATATGAAATTTGAGGGCAGTATTTCGTGCATGTTCCTGCAAATTTACACGTACATGCACAGCGCATGCTTAGGTTTAGGGTTCGATACAACAATAACAAGTGAAAGACAGTTTATTGCATTTGTTTGTTGTTGTTTTTGCTTATATGATCTTGTCAGTGATGCCATAGCCACTTCCCCTTGGAGAAATACGTAGGATATGTATGAGGAAAAAAAAAATGCATGCAGATGTGTACAAATTATTGCGCATGACTCTTTGAACATTTTACTGCAATTTTTTTCTGGCATTGCAAAAAATTCTGGCATTGTAACATACCAATCTCCTCCCTAAATGCGCCCCCAGTGTTTCACAATCGCTGCCCTAAATGTCTACAGCCACTTTCTAAAGTGTACTTTATTCCTATAATTACATTCCAGCCCAGTCTCACTGCAGTTTGTGGGACTGGGTAACGAAAAGTACATTAATCTATGGGTTTGTGACAGGGTACTAATTCATTTCGTGACTGAAAGCACAAATTTGGGGTGGGGGGGGGTTCTGGGGGGAGAGTCATGGTTAATGTAACACACTTACGCTATGGTTATGGTTACAGTTAGGAGAAGTGGAAGATTATAAAAAAAGACATGTCACGAAAAGTGGGCGCTTTTCGTGGTGGGGGCACAACAAAAAACCCCGTGAGACTGGGCTGTACATATTCAGTGTTTCATGTTTAAAGTTTTTTTTTTGTGGCATGTAAGGTATCTTGATTTTTTTTTTTTTTTTGCCCTGTTGCTGTGGAGAAAAAAACAAAACAAAACAAACAACAACAACAACAACAACAACAAAAACAGCTGGACCGCGTAGAACCACATCGCACCACTGCTGTAGAGATAAAAAATAAAAAGCACCTGGAATGTGTGGAACCTCACCACGCTGCTGCTGTGGAGAAACAAAAGATAAAAACTACACACCATAAAAACCAACACAATGTCCAATATTGAATCCCTCTTATCAACAGACAATACAAGTATGATCCCTCTGTTCCTCTGTATATGACCCATGGTCACAGATTACAATCATGAAATGACATGAATGAAGCAGTGTGCTCTCATTATGTCCAGCCAGCTATATAAATAATTACTACAATCACCGGACACTGATAGATTACAGTAGACATTGGTGTATAATTCGTGAAAATCACTGGGCTGTAGGGCTGTCACTAACGATTATTTTCATTGTCGATTAGTTGGCGATTATTTTTTCGATTAATCGACTAATCAAACGATTACTTTCTTTTCTTGCTAAAAATGCATCAAGCTGCTGTGCACATTAGAATTGACCTTTTAAGTCCACTTAATGGACCTTAATCAAAATACTTATGATAAATTGAGATAAACAAAACACACATTTAACTTAAAAGTGTAAAATAAAACGTTTGAGGAATGGAAAGAGGAGGACAGCAGATGAGAAGAACAGCAAAAGAAACGGCGTAAAGATTTAACATCGGACGAACTGGACAAGATTAAAGACAGGAAAGCAGAAGAGAACAGTTCTGTCCTTGCGGGCATCCGAGCGCTCCTCATCAAAACAGCGAGCATAGTTTCTGGACCTGTTTGCCAGAGTTGGTCACAGCGCGACACAGCAGACGGGGGGGGGATTGAGTGGCCCGCTGCGGCGCGAGCCCGCAGACTCGGTAAGCACATCAGAGACGAAACATAAAATAGTCCCAAATACTCACACATTTTTATCAAGTTCTGTTAAATAAATATTTGTGTGTTAGCTCACTGTGTGGGACCATGGTATAAGCAGAATAAACAACTCGAAGCCATGCATTATATGGTTTGAATGCACGACGCGGAGTCTAAGTCTAACGGGGTGGTGTTACTCGCTTCGCGTCGTGGTGTTTTAGACTCTGCGTCGTGCATTCAAACCGTATAATGCACGGCTTTGAGTTGTTTAATCCTTACATTTATCAATACACGATAACTGTTGGGTAGCTAAACATGCTAGATTACCTTTTGTTGTTTGGGGTGGATTCGGCTGCCCCGGGATGTTTGCATTTCAGGAGCTCATGCATGACTGTAGTGCTGCTAGCACGACTTTGCACAGTCTACATGTAAGTGACTTGGCGGCTTTGTTTTCTGTGAAATGCTCCAGTGCTTTGGATTGTTTCGGTCTTGCTCTAAATTTCTCTGTTAACTCCACTTCGGCTCCTTGCTGTTGCTGCTCCACCATTGTTTATCCGAGTGCGTTGTAGCAGAGTCTTTGTGTAGGAAAAAAAAATCACTTGGCTACCGTATCCACTTCTCCCTTGAGGAACCCCCCCCCCCCAAGTTCCTGTTGCAGTTAGCGCTTGCACAAAACACGTCACCGGACCAAAATGATACAGTTTTTGAATGGTAAAACATGATTGGGCAATTTGTCAACAATGAAAATACGTGTCGACAAATTTTCAGTCGACATTATCGATAATGTCAACTAATCGTGGCAGCCCTACTGGGCTGATATAAATAATAAATAAAAGGGGACCCAATACAGAACCCTGTTGGTTAAATAACCCTGGTTAAATAAAAAATTGCGGGATTCGAACCTGCAATTTACAAACGCTCTGATTAACAGACAGAAGGTTTACCACTGTGCTACAATCGCTGTCTTATAACAGGAGCATGAAATATTTAAAATTAACAAGGAGATAAACATATTTTTTAAAAATGAGAAATTAGACGATGTATAGGCAAGGAAGTTTTTGTTGTCTTCAATTACGCTGAAAAAAGCGCCATAAGAACTGATAAAATGGCATTTGTTACGGCATATTTTTTGTGATACGTGACTGAAAACGGTGTATTTGTCGCACTGTTGGCTTGTCATAGTCCTGTGGCGCGCCTCTCACAGGACACACGTGTCGGGCCGGCCCGCGCATGTCGGGCTGGACATGTGTGACATTCAGGTTGCCTGGTGCATGTTCACATGATCTGACGGTCCATTTCACATGGAACAGCCTGCCGAGGTGTGCTGTGTGCTGCTGCTGCAGCCCGGCGCAAAGGTGACAGATGTTTTATGTATTTCCACATGAGGACAGCAGGCAGAGACACGCTCCTCACGGAGGACAGTTGTTAGGTCATGTCCATCAATACACGGTATGTGTTCCTCAGCTGTGACATCCAGGAGCGGAGGTCTCAACAGCTGCTGCTGTTTGAGGCCACGCTGCCTTGTCCATTCAGATTCACAGACCAGACTGTCACTCTCTGTTTCTGTGTTATGTGGTCATTCATTTGTGTTATTTGCAATGTAACTGTGTATGTAGTTTTTGTAGTAATTATTTATATACCTCTCCTGGTGGTGGTCTCTGTGTTTGTAATGTTACACGTTGTGTGCACTGAGCCATTATTACCAGCTGTCAGTGTGCTGCGATCATCTGAGAGGCACCTCGCCGTGCTGTGTGCGCTCAGACATGGCTGTCCCACCCCCATGTGATCATGTCTGTACATACATATCAGCATTTCATACATGTGTGCCCCGTGTATTTCATACACGGGAGGAGGGCCGCGAGACACACACACGCCACATGTGTTGCTTTGCAACGCCACACTCGTGGGGGCACTTAGACAAATTTCACCACCAACTCGAAGTGATTGCCTGCTCACTATTTTTGTGCTAACAGCGCAAATGGCACCACATTTTCTAAGTGCCCAGTGAGCGGTGTTGGATGTTCCTGTGTGTCACCTGGAATTTGGCCGACACCTGCAAGAGGGATCAAATGGGGTCTTACAGGGCACTCTCTTTCGGCCACTGGTGTGCGCGAATAGTTGTAACGACAGGAGTACGAGGCGTTAGAGGTGGCCCGATTTTACACGAATGGCATGCAATTCTTCCTTTGTGTGCTAGTCGGCTTCAATCATATTGCATGTGAAGGGGCCTTTGCAGAGGTAACGCATGACTCCAATCTGCTGTCCAACCCTTTGCAGATTTTGCACAGTCTGCACTGATATGAGGACTTGACACACGGCAGACAAGATATCAATCCAACACTCTGCTGTGAGGGTCAAATATTTGAACACATCATGAGAATGAAGCCTGCTGTGTATGTCTGTGTGCTCCGAGTACGGCGAAGTCTCTGCACTCATTGTGGTGATCTCTCTGCAAGTTTATGAAGTCTGGTAGTAGCTTCGCACACACACACTGACACAGCTTGACTCTTTTGGAATCACAAAGCGTGAAGCTGTCATGTGTCAAACCCTCAGCTGCAATACTTTAGCGACTCATACATTTGGATTGTCCTCTTTTTCCAGTATGCTTACAGTTAAACCCCCTGTGCGATTTCACCCCTGTTCAATATAAAGGCCTAACACTTTTTGGAGTGAAAGGTAAGCAGCAGTCAGAATTAAAGTAGAACTGGAGCCAAGATCATCATCTTCTGCACCAATAGCATTGCTCAGAAAGAGTCTTAGATTGTTCACATTCAGACAAATGATGGTACTAATTGCTCACGTTAGCACCGAGCTGAGCACAGTGCAGGGCATTGTCTTTGTGTTTGCCATTTCCTTCATTGTAATGGCAGCTATTACTCAAACAACCATACACGTCTGCTTGTCTGGAAAAGGTTGACATATTCCAGGTCATTTGTGCCAAAACAAAAGGTGTTTTTTTAATTTATTTTCTTTTATTTTGCATGTTGCATTCATTCAAAAAAGTAAGGAAACTGTGTGCTGATATGGAAAACCCATTTTTCCACACGTCACAAACAGATGTGGAAGAATACTTTTGTGTCACTACAGGGATGCACGAGACTTTGAAGAAGCTTCGAGGTTTAATTTGATGCCTCGCCGGTGCACACATTTAATTTTAATATGCAGACAATGTTACAGTGTTTCCACACAGCTTTTGTGAATTACAGCCTTGAAAATGGAGAATACCGTTTTGTTACCAATGTTTGACACACTGCTAATCAAAGAATTAGCAGAAAAACCACACTCGCAGGGAGGGGATGACATCGTTTACAGAAAGCGGTGGAGCTTATCTGCCTGAGCTGTCGGAGATGAGGTTTGTGAACATGTTTATATCTCGACGAAGCAAGATCATGTCCGTAAGCCCAGCTCAGATGTTTCAGGCTGTCTCTCTGAAATGCTGTGGAATGTTCAAGCTTATCAAGAGGAAGAACTAGTTACAATTTTAGCAGTGGCGGTGCCAGAAAAGTTTTGTTGGGGGGGCTGAGAGGGTGCTGGGGTAAAAGTTGGAGGGGCTCCACAAAATGTCATCAAAATGAACACTATATAGTAAACTGTTTGCTATAAATACCAAGGTATATGTTTTAGTCACCTGTGCTCCTCTAAAATGTGGTATCAATGCACACACACATCACTTAGGATGGTTGCAAGTTCCGTAAACTTGCACATAGGTATAAATAAAGATAAGTGAAGTTTTAAGAGTGGCCGTAATAAATATTTAGGAAACCTAAATTTTTGGAGCATGGGGTTAAATTTGTCTCATTAATACTTGCAAATGCACAGAGGGTGATTTACAAATATCCTTTTATTTGTACACGTGCTTTGTGATCCACAAACACAAATTTCTGATTTGTAACTTGTGTGTGAGTATTTACAAATAAAGATTTATTTGCAAAACTGAAAATTCTGTTTGTGAAGGGTGATTCAGCATTGGTGGATCACCGAACTCACGCATTCATCACTTTTCTCAGTTACACAATATTAAGACATTTTCAGTGCAAAAGTGCAGTTGAGATCCACAAATATGTCAGTTGCTATTCACATTATTGTCAGAATTATGGGGGGGCTGAGGGGAGCTTGGCTCATTATTGGGTGGGCTTAATCTCCCCCAAGCCCCCCTTGGTGCCGCCACTGAATTTTAGTGTTGCTTTGGACCCATCTGTGGATTCTAGATGTTTCACTTATTATTTATGTAACGTGTATATGGGACATTTTTTGAGACATATGGGACAAACAGAAATCTTGTGCAGGTCTGGGTCATTCCAGGTTAGGGAGTGGGCACTTAGTGTCGTGTGGTGGCATCGCTGCCGCCAACAAACTGCAAAACTCTCTTTGTTCCTGGATGACAACTACTCAGGCAGACAACAGGTCCATCTCCATCTCTCCAACAAGGTGAAACGTGTGCATCCCCTTGGCCTTCTCTAGCTCATGTGCTCCTTAGTATCCAGGAACATGCATGTTGGATAATTCCCAGAGAAATGCGCCACATGAGTGAATCAATCTCCCTAAGTAACACAGTATTTCACACAAAGCTCTTCCAGAAGTACCCAAGGATGCTCTGGTGAGATGAAGTCGCAAAGCTGTCCAGACATTGTTCTAGGTAACTGGTTTTGTTGCTGGTTGGTGCTTTAGGTACTGGTTTCACAACTATACAGGAAGAGGGGAACCACCCGAACTAGCTGGACTTTTGTTCTCCTGCAAAGGTACTGTCATTGCCAAACACCTCTGTCCAGCAACCTCATGAGTCCAGTTGTTTCTCAAGCTCAAAGGAAAGAGGCCCAATTCATTCATTCATCTTCTCTACCAGTTCATTCTAATTAAGGGTCATGGGTGTTGGAAACTATTCCAGTGGTCATTGGGCAAGAGGCGTGGTACACCCGGGACAGACCGCCAATCTATCGCTGGGCGGTCCCAATCCAGTTTGTTTGTACAGTGCCAAATCGCAACATAAGTCACCCCAAGGTGCTTCACAGGAGTAAGGCCTAACCTTACCCGTCAACTGAGCAAGCACATTGGTACCAGGGGTACGAAAAACTCAGTCAAGTGTTGTATTTTATTACAGGAAGAAACAGCAAGCAGGCCAGAGTCAGTTGGTTGACCATCTGATTTTGTCATATGACCACAAACAAACAAACAAACAAACAAACAAATAAAACAAGGCATGACAAGAAAATGTCAAACATGCAAAGACAGAATTGTTGCATTCAAGTTCAACAACTTGGTAGCCACAAAGCATCCAAACAAAACAGCAGAGTCCCAGCCAACAGAATAGACATGACAAGTTGGTGTGCCAAAACCCAGAGACACGAGTGTCACTGCGGAGAAAAGAGACCTGGATCTCTGACACACTTATTAATTTGGTGATGATGATGCGTGTAGTAAAGTCAAGAATCCCAAATGCAGAATCACAGGACTTCATGACCTTGGTGAAGGTTTGCACTTGAGTAGACTTTTAGTTATATGATTCACTGTAAAACATTTTTCCCCATAAAAGATTGTTTTTGGGAGCTCATGTGTCTACTCCTGAGGCATGTCCAAGGACACGCAAGAAAAGCGATGGAAGCACACAGAAAGTGAGAGAGAAACCACACCGGTGAGAAGGAGGAGGAATTAGCAGAAGTTTGTTAATTTGTATCTGGGGTCGTCATGTTTGAGCAGAGGGTTGGATTGAAAGCAGCGCTCCGTAGAGAGAGGAGTAGGTGTCAGGTTTCAGCGTTTGGATGGCCCCTTGAGTCCCGATGCACTAAAGCTGCCTTTGTTTAAATGGGAACCAGGAGAGAGGAGGAGAAAGAGGAGGAGGTGGAGAGTGAGAGGTTCAGAGTTTAGAGTGAGAGAGAGAGTCAGAGTGGGCTCCATCTCCTTCTCTCTCTGTCTCTCACATACTAAGGATATCACACATGAACAGACTTTAGTGCAGATCTAAGCTTCCTTCGCTGAAAATGGCTTCCTGGTAAATGAAAGGCACAATATTTTCATTAATAACTCATTTTCAGTAAAGTTTGTGTTGATTTTGTTGCTCCTCTTCCTGTTTTTAATGCAGCATTCCCAGTGGTCCTTGGTTCTTTGGAATACTTCTACCTCTCCTCTGGGTATGCTGCCGTCCTTCTTCTGCATATCTGTTGGAAGGTAGGTGCTCTCTGAAAATCATTGGACTGCTTGTTTCTGGTGGTGTTGATATTTTCCTAGTTTATAACTTTGCTGAATGAGCTGAAACTGTTGCCATCATGTACTGAAATGGAGTGAATGTTACACAGAGGCACATGGCCTTATGACTGATGCTCGAGGAGAATGTGACACTGCATTCCTCATGGAGGAATGTTTTTGCAGGGGTAGTTTGGCAGGTTTTGAACTGATGTAGGTGGCGAGTCAAGTGGCACTATAATATCTTATATAGTTTAAAGAACTAAGCTGTGTCTTGCAAAAGGTGCACCAAGTTCATGTCAGGTCTTGAAAGAGTGTATCATTAGGTATTGCAATAAAGTGTGCATCCCTCCCTTATGAAAGGATCCAATATGTATCCAGATACATGGTTACAATATGATTCAGAAGTGTTTTTTTTAATGAAAAATTATGCATTTAATGTGATATGATGCAATCCCTATTAAGTGTTTGCTATAGACATTCATTAATTACAGCCAAGCGTGGCACTGATTTCCATTCACCTGCATATTTCATGAAAAACCAGCAACCTTCTTCAGGTTTTTACTACTATGCTGCAGCAATTGTACACCACAAACTCATGTCAACACATACAGTCGCAGAAGAAGCCAGCCCTTGTTAGCAAAGAGCAACTTTTGAGTTCCAAACTGTTATGACAGCATTAAAAAAAATACTATGAACAGAATGTAAAGCTAATAATTGCATTCATCAGTTATAATGGCTGCCATTATTGGACACACTACTTTTGTTTTAACCTCGCAAAGTTAAACGTTCCTATGTCCAGTGTTACGAAAATTTTGTATCGACCATGAAATTTTATGAGAGCTTGAATGAAACAAACACAACTTAACCGACTTATAATGTTAAAATTAAGCCAACGACTGCTTCATAGTACATTTAGATCAGTTCAAGGGTCTGTGTATCAATGCA
The DNA here is from genome assembly GCF_902500255.1 of Thalassophryne amazonica. NCBI lineage: Eukaryota > Metazoa > Chordata > Actinopteri > Batrachoidiformes > Batrachoididae > Thalassophryne > Thalassophryne amazonica. Next base: position 26,508,281 of record NC_047103.1, on the reverse strand, counting down.
GTCGTATATTTAGAAACAGTATCAGTATCAGCTCAAGAATGGGCAATAATTTTATATTTGTTATTCAGAAGTATAAAATATCTTGTAGGGATGTTAAAACAAACACTTTAGTCTACACTTTAGTTTTTTATAGATACAATACACCAAGTGAGGAAGATAGTCTGTGGTCAAATTGTAGAACTGGTTGAGATGATAATTTTTTAAATGATGGATTTTTTTAATGAACAAGAATTGCAATGGATTATTAATGATCTAACTTGCTCCTGAGGTTCTTTCTTTCTTTGTTTTTATCTATTTGGTTTTACAGTTTTTTCGGCTTTATTTTTATGTTGTACTAGCTGGGGTACCCGGCACTGCCTGGGTTAACCTGTTTTAGACATAGGCCAAATGCCAATCATTATAATCAAAACAATTGCCCAACATTTGTTTTTGTAATGGTGATGTCTTACAAATGTAATATTTAATGGACTAAAATTTGTCCAGCAGAACTATAAGAGGTAGACACCCCAAACTAAGTGGAAATGCTTGGTTAAAAGACAAACACATTTGTCAGGGACAGCAACTAGGGCAGCCAGGGCAACTTGACCCAGTTGCCCAGTAATTCCATAAAAGATAAATAGATAAAGAGAATAGATTAAAGCAAAAATTTTTTGGTTACATTCAACTTTTTAAAAAATGGTACCAGTTGGTTCCCCATGTCAAGAGGATTCAGAATATACAGTTTTTAGGGCCACATATTATAGTTTCCGAGTTTATCCCGGACAGACAGACAGAATTAGCCCTTTATGTATATAGATGGCCCTGGTTGCCCAGTAATTCCATGATTAAAGGTCTATAGATCTATAGACCTGGGCAACCAGGGCAGCTTGACCCGGTTGCCCAGTAATTGCATAAAAGATAAATAGATAAACATAATAGATTAAAGCATTAATTTTTTGGTTACGTTCAACTTTTAATAATATGGTACCAGTTTATTCTGCATGTCATGAGGAATCAGAATATATATAGTTTTTAGGGCTACATATTATAGTTTTGGAGTTTATCCCAGACAGACAGATGGACAGACAGAATTAGCCCTTTATGTATATACATTTGTGTGAAAAATTTCATGAATAAAGATGTTAATATAATAAAAATAATAATAATTAAAAAAATAATAATAATAATGCAAAAAAGACATTTGGCCACATGTTGACTGTTAAAGACTTGACTGAGAACTTTAGTATAGTAGAATGTTACAGGACAACATCTGTTTCTCATTCACTCCAGATTAATTTGTATTAATTTTCTGAAATGAGTGAGCACCTACTTGCAGCATTCCCATGAGGTCATAGAGCTTGGAAGACTTTCATGATAACATGGTCTGCATTGTGTGATAACGGTATCAAAGCTATGGCTCAGTGGTAAGTAGATCATTGAAGTGTGGGGCTGAGAGATGGATAGTGAAGGGAGTGCAGCAAATGAAGGTGAATGTGGCAGAAATGACAGTGGTGGAGAGAATAAGAAAAGAGAGGATCAGAGATGTAACAAAAGTTGGCAAGATATCTACAAAAGTTCAAGAAAGAAGGTTAGTTTTTGGAGAGGAGATAATAAGGATGTTAAATAAAGGGCATGATTCCAGTGCTCCGAATGTGTTCAGTTTTTCCAATGGAGGACTAATGAGTTGACAGCCTTGGCTCAGGTAGTAGTTAACCTGGGTTGTAAGATATATTTAATTTAATTTAACCTTTATTTAACCGGTTAGTCCCACATATAGCCACATCATGATATACTGAAGTCATTCAGCTTGAATGACTGTTGATGATGCTCACTGAAGAGTCAAAGTACTGAGGAAACTTTGCAGTGCTGGTTAAAAAAAAAAAAAACAATCCTCTTTTTCTAAAAAGCCATGATTTTTTTCCTATTTACATACACTTTTATTGATTAAAATAAACTTTTTAAAATTTTTATTTATTTCACTCTTCTAAATGAGACTACACAAATAATATCATTAATTATAATCTTTACCGATATGTTAAAACATAAAGGTACACATACAACTTGTACCAGTACCATTAATTTAATGGTACTGATTTCATATTTTGGTGATCTTTTAAGTAATGATTTCTAAAAAATAAATCATTTTGATGATTTTTTTTAAATGATTTTTTTTTTTATCATACCAGCCCTGAAACATTTTATGACTTTGAAGATGGGTGATGATGCATAGAGGTTCATGACATCACTACGTGCTTGAAAACATCTCAGGGAAAGACATATTCATGTTTGTAGCAAGTCAATAAGTTCAGACCGGGTTATTTACAAGTTTAGCAAACACTAATTTGACTTGTTTAGACTTAAATATGTTGCACCACTTTTCAAAATGGCTTCTTCAATCTAAAATCCTCTCATGTGGTCACCGCTGTTACACCATACTCTGTGTGAGTGTGTTTGTGTATGTATGTGTCTCACCTGAAAAAGAAATGGAGTCTTTCAGCAGTTGATGATTTGTGGCCCTGGAGACTTGGTGAGGTCAACGTTCCCTCAGTAGAGTCACTGGCTGTGTTCCCCTTGATGCAAGTGTGAAGGGTTGGAACTGGAAAAAGATGGATTCTTAATCCTTCTTGGGGTTGAAGAAAGTATTTTTCCCCATTTTACACTGATAACTTCTCATAGGTCACTCTTCAACCATCTAACCTCCCTGAGTGGTGAAACATCTAGAGGACAAAACAAGAAGCCCAGTTGCTTTTGTTTAAACTTGTGGACTTCTTCTTCCTGGATGAATCAAAGTGGTTCTCTCTAAAAAGGTTTATACTGGACATGAGGCGACAACATGGAGACCAGAATCATCACTTGAGGAACCACTTTTAGATGTGCTTCTTGATATGAAAAGAAATACTGGAATTACTAGCTCTGTGTGTGATGGTAGTTTAACCTCATTTCTCAACGGAAAAGGCTCTGGGAGGAGAGCCAGAATATTTATGAGCAATTATATTCCTTGTCTGTAGTGAAAACATCTTGTAGTTCCCCAACAGGAGCTGCCAGATGTGACGGGGTAGAGTGAGGTCTGACTACGGGTAAATAACAGAAGATTTAAAGGTGACAACACCTTGAGAGCCACTATGTGTTTGCTTCCAGACTGTTTTTCCAATTTAAAACTACAGATTTCCATAATCCATGGGTAAACTAGCAGAACTCAACGTGTTCCCAATTAGGGAAGATCTTCAAAGGTTTGTTTCCACTGCAGCTTGGAAATAGGCAAAATCTTTCAAATTGCACTCTCCAAAATCAGTAGCAGGGAGTTACTGAAATGGTCAAAATGGTGAATTTTTTTGTTCCTGAACATTTATCTTGTTTGAGGGGCAGATGCTAGTCAGAAATGCAGATCTAAGTTGACTGTGTATAAGAAGTGATGTAAAGATGCTGGTTGACTACACAATCTGAACTGCTCCCAGTGGGCCTCATGTATCAACGTTGCGTACAGCGATATTTGAGCGTATATGGGGTGTACGCCAAAACGGCTGCGCTACTTGGCATTTATCAATGTGGTCGTTGGCGTACGCTGCGCTGAAAATATACACCAGGTCGAGAGGTGGCGTAAATTATACACCAAAATAAACCAGCGCTGGAATCCACATAAAAATGAAGATGATCAACATGATAAACAGTGCCATTATACAAATCAATGCATATGTTACATAAATAACACTTTCCTGATTATACTACATAATAATCAATACAAATCCTGCCTTTGCGGGATTGTTATGGAGCACGATCCGTGGCGCTGACAGGAAGGAAAGCGCTGCTCGCCTTTTTCTCCAGACTTCGAGCCTGGAGCCAGAGCTGCGCTGAGCTTAACTTCATGTGGTGTGATCGTTTTAGACTATGAAATTGATAATAACAACTGTAGTTTCGTCATTCCCTTAATTCACCTGTGCTGCAATCAGGTTTTGTCGTCTCCATTCGGTTGTCACAATAAAATAAATACAGAAATACATTTAAAAAATAAAGAAATCTGACAGATTAGGCGTGTCTTATTAATTGAGCGAGCAAATATCCACGTCAAGAATTATTGACGTGAAAAGAGAATACAGTGGTCCCTCGCTATAACACCGTTCACCTGTCGTGGCCTCGGAGTCTCGCGGAGTATTTAGTCCAATTTGCATGCCTTTTTTTTTTTACAGTGTTCTGTGTTCTGTGTATCTGTTTATAAGAATCTTGTTGCCCAGAAGAGAAAAGAGTGCCAACAACTACTCATAACTGTGTTTGTCACACGGAAACAGACACCTGCAGCCAGGTGTGAGGGAAAAGGCGCGGCGTCAGGATGCAGAGGCCCGATCTGTGAAATACTGGTCAGTCACTATTAATAATTTCTTATGTGTCCGATCTTGTTCGTTGATTGTTAAAATTAATTCGTTAGTTCTAAAAGCCATCATAATTATTTATAGGAAAACATTCTATTTTTATTTCTCAAACAAATGTTTGGGCCTGAAAACAGTTTGGTATTATTTTCCTACTAAGGTTTGAACTTTGAGAGTGTTTACACACGAGAGAAAAGTGAGAAAATGTTCATGCCTGATTGAGAAAGTGTATAAACTGTATAGTGAGGGGTTTTACAGCTTTGAAACGTCTATAATAATTGTAAAAAATAACGCTGTCTACGTCGCGGTTTCGCGTATTACGGGCTATTTTTAGAACGTAACTCCAGCGATTAATGAGGGACCACTTTAACACTTTATTGATTATATACTACAAAACAATTGATACGACGGCCGCTTTTGATGCTCTATTGGCACGTGTCGTGATTGGTGGAGTTCTTTTTCATTGCCGTCTTCCCGGCTTCCATGTCGTAAAATGAGGGTGTGTCTGCAGCGGAGTCTGAATATTTATGGGCGTGTTTATTATAATTACGATCGTTTCCACCCGCCGCATTTATCAAGATTACGTCAGGCGTACGCCAGAAATGGGCAGGTGCGCACTGCTTGATACATGTCACGGCGACTTTGGTGTATTTCAAGTTTACGCCGTAAATTTACGCCACAAGTGCGCAACATTGATACATGAGGCCCAGTAAGTGTACATATATATCTTTTGTATATCCCAGGCCAAGAAACTTTGTGATACGCTTGTTAAATCTACTTCACTGTGTACACACTGAACTTATTCTACCCACTCCATACGACCTATTTTCAAAGTATATAGTATATAGCGCTCTGAGCATCTGAAGACAGATGATAAAGAGCTATATAAATGCAGTCCATTTAATATTTCTTTCATCAGTATGCTGGAATCCAGATCAGTGTGAGTGGACATGTATGCATGTGTGCGCATCAGTGTGAGGATATCTTGACCTATAACACCGCCGGGGGCCCCCATGTCACAAAAGTACCATTGTGAAGGGCCTGGCTAAATAATTCCTGGGTGACTCTCACTGAAATGGCCCCACGGAGCTTAATTGTCAGGGAGAGTGACATTTTGAATTAAACGCCACTTTGACAAAAAATCTGATGGCCGACTTGAAGACGAGTGGAATGTAATCTTGCAGGACGGAGGTTGCAGTCCAGAGAGGTCAGTAATGCTGGAAGTGAATACTTGGAACCGAGCAGAAAAGGGGACTGAATGTGTGAGAGGAGGCGGGTGGAACTGTTCACAAGGGATGACTAAAGAATTAGTTTGAAACTGATTTCATGGTCCAGTGTTTTCTGCTCGAGCTGCTGCTTCGAGCTCGACTGTCAGGTGGTTTGTGGCTTTGCCTTATACACAATACCTGCTGTGATTTTTGAGAAATAAACCTGGAATGTGTGTACATGATGCTGGTTCAGTTGCCAGAGAGAGAGAGTGAGATCATGAGGAACAAATATTTCCAGCCTGTACAGTGTAAATATTAATGAAAACAGAATTGTAGCCATGGCAGCATTTACACGTGTGCATTTTGTTGAAATAAAACTGATTTAGTGTTTGCTGACGATGAACAAGTACATGCTTCTCTTGGTAGTGTTGACTAGGAGTTTTTTGCAGAAGACCTGAGAGCCAAAAGGTCAAAACAGATTCATGAAGTTTGTCACATTAAAGAACCATCTTCTGCTTGTGGTTATTTAGGCTATGATGTACTGTATGTGTATAAAGTCAGGTCTGGGACAATGAGTTGGTGTTCTGCTTCACAGCATCCATGACACCACAGAATTTGGGTCCTGATTGGCAACAACCCAGGCAGATAACTGGTGCAACCACCTCTTGACAGTAAAGCATGGTTTACACATAGACGGTTTTGTCGGCGGGTAGTATGTAGACCGAAGTTCGCGGTAGTTCCAGCTGTTTTCATGGTGGAAAGGGGCGGAGCATTTCGCCGGCGTTTTGACCACCGTACTAGCCGCAAATACGCAGATAAAACGCAGCTAAATCCGCCGAATAAAGCGGCATTTTGACGCCGTACCATCCGGCACACGTCAGGCAACGGGGGTTAATACCCAGTTCTATCCTTTACAATCGCAGGTTAAGACGCGCATGAGAACGGCAGTGTTCTGCTGCCACCGATAATGCCCTGTGTACTGCTGGATTTATCCAGGAAAATCCTGCGTTACTCCAGGAACTTTTGCATATAGGCACCGCCCCCAGTGTATAATAGGCTGAAGCAGCAGGAATACATATGCCTCTGTCACTGCAGGGGGAGGGAGATCATACTCAGCCTTTTCTTCTCTTTCCTTTTCCCCTCCTCAACGTGTTGCTCGTCTCCACCACAGGGCTACCCTCTGCTTCTGAACCAGACCTCTTGGTAAGTCCTTGCTGCTGCCAATTTTCTTTTAGGAGGCATACTGGACCTTCTCTGCAAAAATATCTGGAGCTGGCCGCGAGTGAGAGGCCTGCATGCAGCGCGCTAGTGTTCTTATATTGACCACCGCCTATCGACCGTTTGGAACGCCGTTAACCGGGAGGTGGCGTTTAGAATGGTGTACTGTCCGCTAGCGCCGCCGTTTTGTCTGGGTCTGTCGCCGGTTAAAACGCCCTTGAGGACGCCGATGTGGGCTCTATTGCCGTTTTACACGCCGCTGGTTAGGGATACAACGCCGGCCGCCAATTATGGCGGTGTAAACTGCGGTACTACAGGAAGGGGCAGGATGAAACGGCAATTAAAAAGTATCAGACGCCGTTGTTCGCGTTGTCTCCGTCGTCACACGAATTCTCCGGGAGCGCTCCCAGAATTTTTCGACATGTTGAATAATTTTTTTGACGATTCCCGGTAAAGCCGGAACTAAGCCACACCCCCTAGTGCCGGCGTTAACAACAGCATGTGATCCTTAAGACGACCAAAAACTCTTCCGGGACGCTTCCGGGAGCTCTTATCGTCTATGTGTAAACGGGGCTTAAGCATCAATCTGCCATAGCCAGATGAAACATGGGTGTTCCCTTGGGTTTCTCTGGCCGCTGGGTTCTTCAAAACTCGGGCACCTATACATAGAGAAAACCGCCATATGGCCAATAAGTTGAAGCTGATGTTCCCTTACATTGCGAGTGAAACTCCTCATCTTAGTCGATTTTAGTCTCTGCTCATTTGATGCAAAGCCACATCAGCAGTATCCAAGGATCCTCCAAAGAGACCTGTGACCACATCCAGTTATCCCCTTAAGACTTGGTTGTGAGAGTCCAGGTCTCACAACCAAACAGTAACACAGGTAGTCCCGGACCCAAAAACGTAGACTTTTGTCCTTTTGCAATGACATTGGCATCGCCAAACACCTCTGTCAAGGAACCTCATGACCTCATAAGCTCTTCCCAGGCATAAGATAAGATCAACTTTATTATCCCAAAGGAAATTATTTTGCCAGAGTACCAAAACTGTGAACTTTTTTTCAATAAGTACAACAGATTTATGTGAAATGACTGGAAGACATTTGCACAAGATGTTTGACAACATTGCACATAACTCTGAATAATTCTGAATAACTGTTCATTATGTGGGCAGCACGGTGGCTTAGTGGTTACCACTGTTGCCTCACAGCGAGCAGGTCATGAGTTCAATTCCCACCTGTGGCCTTTCTGTGTGGAGTTTGCATGTTCTCCCTGTGTTTGCGTGGGTTTCCTCCGGGTGCTCCTCCGGGTGTTTCCTCCCACATCCAAAGACATGTGGGTGCTCTGACAGGACATCAGTGTGGCATGCAGTGTGTGGGAGGTGTTGTCCAAGATGCTGAGCAGTTTCCTAAACATCCTCCTCGCTGACACCTCCACCACAGACTCCAGCTCAACCACCAAGGACACCAAGTTCAACACTTTAGCCACATACAGACACTTCTGATGGCCGAGTACATCTAGTCAGTAAAAGCCTTGATCTTAGTTTTGATCCAGGACAATCTCAAACCCAGACACTCCACTTCCTCACTCAGGTTCTCAAGTGCTGCAGAGCAAAAGCACCCAGGTCACTGGTTCTCCCTGGCCTACCCAACACCCAGTCCCCGTAAGCCTGAACAGTGTAAGAGCCAGAACACATCCATATATATATAAAGCTGAATGATAATGAATGGATGGATGAAGTGGCTCAATATAATAGAAAAAAAAAATGCTAAAAATGTGGAGAAGAAAGATTTGTATGAACTGGAAAATTAAGCCCCCCCCCACTCACCCATGTATACAATAAAAGACAGAATGACTGAATAAATAATGTAGAAGGGCAGTTACTGGAGTTGCTACTTTGGATGTGCATCTATGCTTTAGAAAATGATCTTAAACAGAGTTGTTCTTAAACCAAAACCAATTTTTCTATAAGAAAAAATGTAAAATGGATTAACGGGCCATCTAGACTGACTGCATTGCTCAGAGGAAAAGAAACGCATCATCACTCCCCAGGCTCCCGATGTGTAAGCATACAGTTGAATGCAAAGGTTTGGGCACCCCTGATAATTTTCATGATTTTCCTTTATAAATCATTGGTTGTCTGAATCAGAAATATCAGTTAAATATATCATATAGCAGATGAACAAACTGATATTTGAGAAGTGAAATTAAGTTTCTAGTATTTACAGAAAGTGTGAAATGATTATTTAAACAAAATTGGGTAGGTGCATAAATTTGGGCACCCTTGTCAGTATATTGATTTGAATACATGTAGCAGTAATTATTGGAATGCAAAATTGGTTTGGTAAGCTCATTGACCCTTGACCTTCTTACATAGATGAATCCAATCATGAGAAAGGGCCATTTGCAAATGTGTCCCCTCTTTGCATCTCTGGCAACATGGGCTCCTCTAAACACCCCTCAAATGACCTGAAAAGAAAGATTGTTCAACATCATGGTTTAGGGGAAGAATACAAAAAGGAACATAGTGAGGAAATGGGAGACCGCAGGCATAGTACTAGTTAAAGCCGGAAGTGGCAGGCCAAGAAAAATCTCAGATAAGTTGAAGCAAAGGATGGTGAGAACAGTCATAGTCAACCCATAGACATGCTCCAAAGACCTACAACATGATCTTGCTGAAGATAGTGTCTCTGTGCATCGTTCAACTATACAGCGCACTTTGTACAAAAAGATGCTGTATGATGCTGTAATGCAGAGGAAACCTTTTCTGTGTACACGCCACAAACAGAGTCATTTGAGGTATGCTAAAGCACATTTGGACAAGCCAGCTTCATTTTGGAATAAGGTGCTGTGGACATAACAAGAGGCGTTATGCATGGCTGAAAAAGATCACAGCATTCCAAGAAAAACACTTGCTACCTACAGTAAAATTTGCAGGTGGTTCCATCATGCTGTGTGGCTGTGTGGCCAGTGCAGCTACTGGGAATCTTGTTAAAGTTGAGGGTCACATGGATTCCATTCAATATCAGCAGATTCTTGAGAACAATGTTCATGAATCAGTGACAAAGTTGAAGTTGCACCAGGGCTGGATCTTTCAATAAGACAACGACACCTAAACATTCGTCATAATCTACTAAGGCATTCATGCAGAGGGACAAATACAATGTTCTGGAATGGCCATCTCAGCCCCCAGACCTGAATATTATTGAAAATCTGTGGTGTGATTTTAAGTGGGCTGTCCATGCTCAGAGACCAGTAAACCTGAGATGTTTTGTAAAGAAGAATGGTCCAAAATACCTTCAACCAGAATCCAGACTCTCATTGGAAGCTATAGGAAGCATTTAGAGGCTGTTATTTCTGCAAAAGTACTAAATACTGATGTATTTTTTTCTGCTGGGGTGCCCAAATTTATGCACCTGCCTAATTTTATTTAAAGAATTATTGCACACTTTCTGTAAATCCTATAAACTTCATTTCACTTCTCAAATATCAGTGTTTGTCTGCTATAAGATTTAACTGAAATTTCTGATCCAGACAACCATTGATTTATAAAGGAAAATCATGGAAATCATCAGGGGTGCCCAAACTTTTGCATACAACTGTAACTGTAAGCTATGAGGAGACGACATACAGTGTTTATTGCAATGAGAAAAAAATAAAAATTCCACCCAAGCTGGTGAGTTGAACCTCTTATGACTTAAGAATTGTGGTTTTCATTCTGCAGACGAGTCATAAAATCTGTCCTCTGGCTATTTTTTGTTTTGAATCGTCACTAATGAGCACAATAACACAGTCACCTGGTGTGTTATGGTTAACCATGAATTTTAATGCTCACATTGTGCACACACATTCTGCATTTTTGCATTCTCGCACATGAATGAATGTGCTTCTAAATTGTGTTGCTCTGCAGCTGCTAAACACATGGTAATTACAAATAATAATGTTTTTGATTATCATGAATTAATACAATGAAGTGTCACATCACAGCAGGATGTGAAGGACGAGGACGCTGACTCGGCTCTTAGAGAATGTGATTATGATGATACTGAGTTGATGAGATGATGATGATGTCTGAGTTGATTGTGATAGAAGTGCCTTTGTGAAAAATTAAACAGCTGAATTACTGACTGAGAAATCATAAACAGGCAGCACGTGAACAGAAGCCATGACTTTGTGCAAAATGTTCTTTTCATCCAAAACTTATTTTCTAAATCTTGTCTGCAGCACTTTGATGGCTTTTGTTTAATGCAGAATGAATATGTATGTTATGGTAGGTCATTTTTTCATAATCTTCTCTCACTTTTGAATTACAATCACAGTTTTATCAGTTTCCCTGGATTTGTTGAAGGCAGCCTTTCTCAAAGAGTGGTCCATGGACCACTGATGGTCCGTGAGTGACCCCAAGTGATCCATGAGGATGTTGGTAAGAGCCCTTTCACACATAGTACAAATAAGTACAAATCAGGGCGAATCATGGCGGAGCAGCTCGTATTAGTGAACCACGAAAACACTGAGCCAACGGGCAGGGGTGAACAAACCCGCTGCGGCAGTTTTGTGCACGCGACAGTGTCGTGCATGAGCATGCACGAAACCATCACAGTTGGGAACACAGTGCGAGCAGCTGGAGTATGTGTAACCACATCACGCAGCTGCTGTGGAAAAAAAAAGAAAAATACATGCCACCCACGGGATTCGAACCTGAAATTTACAAAAGCTCTGATTGCCAGCCAGATGTGCTACCATCGCTGTCCTATAAAAGGTGTGGAAAAATGATCTTTAATCAACAAGGACATGAATATTTTTTTTTAAAAGAGAAAAAAGCGCCGTGATAACTGACCAAACTGCGTTTGTTATGGTGTATTTCTGCTGATACGTGACTGAAAGTGGCGTATTTGTCACACTGTTGGCTTCTCATATAGTCCCGTGGTGCACTGCTCACAGGACAAGCGTGTTCTGTCAGACAGACGTGTCATTCAGATTGCCTGCTGTGTGTCCACATGAACTGATGGTCCACTTCAGCTGGAACAGCCTGTCAATGTGCGCGCGCTCTCCAGCCCATTGGAAAAGCAATATATGTTTTTATGTATTTCCACGTGAGGACAGTAAGCAAACATGCGCGTGTCCATCAAAACACGGTACGTGTTCTGCAGCTGTGACATCCAGGACCAGAGTTGTCAACAGCTGCTGTTGTTGGCAGCCAGCCACGCCCCCTGTCCGTACAGCGCACAGACCAAGGTGTCACTCTATGATCAGATGAGAGGCTCACCTGCAGGGGAAAGGAACCACATGCATGCATGTGTTGGGGGGGGTGGGGGGAGCGCTTGAAGCACATGCACACGTGTTGTGGGGGGAGCAACACTCTGGCACGCCACATGTGTTCTCGGCAACTCCACAGTTGTGGGGGTACTTAGACAAATTTCACCACCAGCACGACAGTGATTGTCTGTGACTGTTTTCATGCTAATAGCGTGAATGGCCGCACATTTTCTAAGTGCCAAGCAAGCTGTGTTAGATGTACGTGTGTGTCACCTGTAATTTGGCCGACAACTGCCACAAGAGGGTTTGACGGGCTTTCACAGGGCACACTTTGTCTTTCAGCCACTGGTGTGGGCAGATAGTTGTAGCAACAGGTGTACAAGGCATTAGAGGCAGCTACATTTTTACACGTATTGCATATGATTCCTGCTTCATGCGCAATTCTACCATATTTGTACATCAAAATATCACATTTTAAATGATCATATTCAAATTAAGTGTTTCTCAAATGGTTTGAAAATGACACCAAAGTCTAATAAATAGTAAAATGTTGTTGTAATATAGTGTTGGAGTTAGCAGATTTATTGTTTTTGGATATTTGTAGAGTTAGGTCATCTGAAAATGTGTTTGTTTGTTTGGTTTGTTTCAGTGGGCTTTGGTCTGAAAAAGTTTGAGAAACACTGGACATTTTGGTGGCACTGGGGTGTGCGTGAAGGGAAATATACTGTACATACACAAAATACAGTTCCATAATGAGCTCCTGTGTAGTGCCACAACAGTACCATAACTTAGCCTTAAAACCAGTATACATCCTAGCTTGGACTCGCTGACAGTTCTGGGTGAGAAGTAAGTTGAAATTGTATTACCAGATACTTCATGTTATTTGTTTAACCCTCTGGGGCCGACACCATCGTATACGATGGCTAAGACCAAGCTTTACTAAATTATGAATAACTTTTTAATGATATGAGATAGAAACTTACTTTGTTTTTGCTGAAAAGTTAACTCCGCGGACTTGTGAGCCAGCCATCGGCCATCTTTGTACTCTTCATAGAAGCTGTGTGATGATGTGCGCAATGTGAGTGTCCAATCAGAATTGGTTCACCTTCACATGGTTTTCCAAAATCCAGTCGTAGGGCAGATTTACCTCACTTGAAAAGCCAAAGATCATTTTCAGGAGTGATATGTTACTAGTTGGCCCTTTGAATAGCCCCCTGGGTGCTCCAATGAGTACATACTATTGGTCTCCATGCACCCTGCGCCAGTACGCACAGCGATCAGTGAAGCAGACGGAGAGCCTCTGGTGACAAGCTCACATGCTCAAAAAGAGTGTGTAACTATCAGGATTGCTCCACTAGTTTGCATGTGAGTGTTACTGGATAACTCTGTTGGTTTCTCAATGTAAAGCACTGTTTACCATATCAATGGACAACAAAACCGCATAGACCATTTTGTATATATTGTTCAAAATGTGCATTTGTGTTTGTTTGAACCTTTTTGTTGTACAGTCTTTCACACAAGACCTCAAATTGCCTTTATAAAGTGTCAAAACAGTTGTTTATTATAGCTTGCTGTGTGTTTTGAATAAATGTGTGTGGAAAATTATTTTTTGCTTTATTTTTTCCATGCCTATTTTTGATTGTAAACCTTTATTACACTTATAAAACACTACTATGACATATATATTCTGAAAGCACAGGTTGTCCCGAAAAAAAAAAAACTGAAATAAAACTTGATTGTGGGATGCAGGGAGAGCTGTTAATAGCAATAATAAAACATTTATGCCAGGTGAGTGAGCAGTCCAAAAATACCCTCAGACCCCAGAGGGTTAATCTATCACTATCAGTGTTGTAGTGGAGCCCATCACCTTCGAGGCCGAGTCTGAGTCCTGGGTCTCCAAGGCCAAGACCAAATCCAATGCCACAACATCGGAGGCTGAGAATTATACAAAATCTATCGTAGTTGCCACATATCTGTTCCCATTGACTTATGTGTAATTTCAAGCTACATCCAAGTGAGTCGGACGCGGCCTTATATAATGTTTAACATCCTTTCATGGTGCAATGTGTTGAGATCATAGACATTATTAATACATTACCCAGACAAAGGAATATAATAACGCTTGGTTAGTAATGAGGCTGTTTCAGTAGATTGTTATGCATTAGTAGTTGTAGATATGCATAGGATAGTAGCATAGGATAGCATATAGGATAGTGTCTGTGGGTATGTATGTGTGTGTAGTACTGTATCGACGAGAAAACAATGCACTCAAGCATTGCACATGTAGACCATCATGTGTTACATAGTTATCGTGTAAAGCTCTTTTTTTGTTTGATGGGAAGTAAACAGTGTGAAAAATAGGTAAAAACTAGTGGCCTCAAACCGGCCTTGGACTATATTTGAAGCCAACCTGGAGACCTTCAACAATGATCACTGTACCAACGGATGAAAGAAAAGTCCACACTACTCTCTAAAAAGTGAGCACCCGTGTGGCACCGTATATGTGGCGCAACTCCTTTGTTCAATCAGCCATAAAGTCCTTTACGCATATGGTGGCGTCTCTGAATGCTCTGGGCATGAACACAGCTGAAATTAAATACATTAAATATTAAATGTCCACCCCCCAGAACAGCAAAGATGTAGTATAAAACTGTCGTAAAAACCCTTTGTGAAAAGTGTGAAGCTCCCATATAGTGTCATAAATGTGTCATAAACATTAGCGAACCATTAGCCGTAGCACCTGAGGCAGGGCGACGTCAGATTAAATAAGTCCTGTGACAGTGATAAGCAATCCAGTCAGCCGTTGTGCATAGTATGTGTGTGTGTGTGTGTGTCCAGTAATATGCTATTAATGTTGCTACTGTAAGTAGCATCACCAGCCCTTGTACATTAACGTGTCATTGCATGTTTAAGAGATGTTTTTTGTGGGAAAAAACCCATTAAGTTTAAGAGGAAAAGGTGTAAATCCTTTCAGAGCACTACATTTATCATGTGTCTTAAATTTGGCTCAGCTTTGGTTTGGCTTCTGTCAGATGTAGGTCATCTGAGCTGCAGGCCTGTATCGAGGTGGACGTCAGGTTTTGATTAAAAGTTGAACACTCACTCCAATACAGTCACACGTTCAGTCCTGTCCAACAATGATTTCATGAATGAGGAGGAAAAAAAACTCATTGTAGCCAAAAACTGAAGACGTGAAGTCTGTGACATATGGTTATACATCCATCCATTTCCAATCAGTCTGAAGCTTGGATGACTTAAAGCCAGTTGTGAGGATTTATGCATTTATTTCGGCAAAGAAGACAAATACATACAAGCTCGCAGCACCAAAGCAAGCTGTCAGGAAAAAAAGGTATATCACGGATGGCTATCATCAACATTTAGACATGTCAAAATGAACCAGATGTCTTCTTTAAGTGTGCAGGTATGTCTTCATAGTCTACATGATCTGAATTTGTCCACTGTGGGAAAAAAACCCCTCCCTATTTAGGCATTTTTAAATCTGTAAATGAATTCTGAAAGCAGATTAAAATATATTTGTGCAGGAACACTATTTTAACATCTCTTTAAAGAAAATCAAGTGACAACCTTAGGTTTTGTGAATGTATTGCAACAATTTAAACAAGTGGATTAATAGTGAAAACTAGAAATGAAAAAAAGAAAAAATTACTCCACCCCTTCCAGTTTAACAGGCTAACTTTAAAAAAAAAAAAAAAAAAAAAATTCACCTTGTAATTCTCCTTATTAAAAGGGCATGTAAAGAGGATAATGTGGTGAGCTTCACTGCACCAGGTAAATCAAACAGGCAAATTTATTTTGCTTATGTAAGACCCCATGGATGGATGTGCTCCCTGCTGCATGGTTACTGAATGCTTCATTGATGATGGATTACGAGAAGGTGCAGCTGCCAGACAGGGAGACAAACCATTTCAGCACAGATGCAGATATACAAAATCAGATATGCGCAGTGCATCCTTAAAGTATTCACAGCACTTCACCTTTTCCACAGTTTATGTTATAGTCTTATTCCAAAATGGATGAAACTTTTTTACTCTCATTCTACACACAATAACCCAGAAACACAATGTTAAAAATGTTTTTTTGTTATATTTGTGCAAATATATATATATATATATATATATATATATATATATATATATATACGAGGTCTGTAAGAAAAGTATCGGACCTTTTTATTTTTTGCAAAAACCTGATGGATTTGAATCACGTGTGCTTGCATGAGCCAACTTTGAACCTTCATGCGCATGCGGAATTTTTTTCATGCCTGTCGATTGCATCATTTTGTGTGAGGATGAGGGGAGTCTCTCATTGTTTTTTCTTTGCAAGGAAAATGGCGGAACAACTGGAGCAGCGCGACTGCATCAAATTTTGCCAGAAACTGGGCGACAGCCAGGTGGAAACCATTTGGATTATTCTGACGGCTTTTGGTGATGATCCTCTGGGCATCACACCGATTAAGGAGCGGTACAACCGGTTTAAAGATGGCCGCACAACGGTGGAGAGCGTGCTGCGCTCCGGTCAGCCATCAACATGCTGAAATGACCAGATCATTTCCAAAGTGAACGCTGTGGTGATGTGGGACCGCCGTGTGACTACCCTAGAAATTGCGGAAGAGGTGGACATCAGCACTTTTTCGGCACATTCCACTGTGAAAGATTTTGCCATGAAAAGAGTTGCAGCGAAATTCATCGGCACGAAGCTGACAGCAGAACAAAAGCGCCTCTGTGTTGAAGTCTCACAGGACATGTTGTGACATGCCCAGCTCTTCCACAATTTCTCGGATAGTCACATGACTGAAAAGCCACCGAATGCTGTCTGAATCTTCCGAATGGTGGAAGAGGTGGACATCATTTTTCGGAGTCCAGCATGTCCTGTGAGAATTCAACACGGTGGCGCTTTTGCTCTGTCAGCAGCTTCGGCACAAATTTCGCCGCCACTCCTTTTCATGGCCCAATTTTCTGTCACAGTGGAATGTGCTGAAAAAGTGCTGATGTCCACCTCTTCCGCAATTTCTCGGATAGTCACACGACGGTCCCGCATTACCACAGCGCTCACTTTGGAGTGATCCAGTCATTTCAGCATGTTGATGGCCGACCGGAGCGTGGCTCGCTTTCCACCTTTGTGCGGCCGTCTTTAAACCGGTTGTACCGCTCCTTAATCTGTGTGATGCCCAGAGGATCGTCACCGAAAGCTGTCTTAATAATCCGAATGGTTCCACCTGGCTGTCACCCAGTTTCTGGTAAAATTTGATGCAGTCGCGCTGCTCCAGTTGTTCCGACATTTCCTTGCAAAAAAAAAAACAAAACGACGAGAGACTCCACCCATCCTCACACAAAGGCTGCTTACAAGCAAATGACGCAATCGACAGGCGTGAAAAAACTCACGCATGCGCACAAAGGTTCAAGGTTGGCTCATGCAAGCACACGTGATTCAAATCCATCAGGTTTTTGAAAAAATAAAAAGGTCGGATACTTTTCTAACAGACCTCGTGTGTGTGTGTGTGTGTGTGTGTGTGTATATATATATATATATATATATATATATATAATACAAATAATGGATGGTAAGGAGTCCAACATAGAGAAGTATTGGATGAAGAAAAGTTATACTGGACGAGGCGCAGCCGAGTCATAACATCAATTGTTATGTTATACACCCCCCTCCCAAATTAAGCCACACCTCAGCGTAAAATTTTCATAACAACTTTGCAAGCCCTTGCCTGTCAAGTTCTGTCCAGTGACAGTTTGTTGATTTAGCTCCAATTGCTGTGATCGATGATTTTGATGCGATGAATGCTGCTAAAATGTCAGTAGTGTGCTTGTCTACCTTCTTAGTGTTTTTGGCATCCTTGGAGTTCAATATTTCCACCAGTTCCTCCTCTGTGAACTCAGCAAACCTCATTGGCAGATGATTTTCTGCTGTTGTTGACATGTTTGTTGCCATTTTTTTCAACCAGCGTCTGTCAGCTAGTTCCTGGCCTTCATATGCTGCGCTCTGATTGGCTAGCTGTTGGCAGTAAGCTCTAACGCTATTGGTCAGTGGGAACTGATCCAATATAACTTTTGGTCCTAGCCTTTTTGGATCCAACATAACTTTCTGGCACCAAGCATGATGGACAGAAAGGCTAATCTGTGATTGGCTATTGCAATCTGAGTGGAGAACATATATATATATATATATATACACACAAACCTCTAACACAGGATTGTCGTGAGGCACAAATCTGGGAAGGGTACAGAAATATTTCTGCTGCTTCGAAGGGCCCGGTGAGCACAGTAGCCTCCAGCCCACCTAGAGTTTGCCAAAAGGCATCTGAAGGACTCAGACTGTGAGAAACAACATTCTTTGGTCAGATGAGACAAAAATTGAACTCTCTGGCGTAAATGACAGGTGTCATGTTTGGAGGAAACCAGGCACCATTCCTTCAATGAAGCATGGTGGTGGCAGCATCATGCTGTGAGGATGTTTTTCAGTGGCAGGAACTTGGAGACTAGTCAGGATTGAGGGAAAGATGAATGCAGCAATTTACAGAGACATCCTGTATGAAAACCTGCTCCAGAGTGCTCTTGACCTCCAACTGGGGTGATGGTTCATGTTTCAGAAGGACAGTGACCCTAAACACACAGCCAAGATATCAAATGAGTGGCTTCAGGACAACTCTGTGAATGTCCTTGAGTGACCCAGCCAGAGCCCAGACCTGAATCTGATTGAACATCTCTGGAGAGATCTGAAAATGGCTGTGCACCGACACTCCCCATCCAACAAGATGGAGCTTGAGAGGTGCTGCAAAGAGGAATGGACAAAATTGCCCAAAGATAGGTGCACCAAGCTTGTGGCATCATATTCAAGAAAACTTGAGGCTGTAATTGCTGCCAAAGGTGCATCAAGAAAGTACAGAGCAAAGGGTGTGAATACTTAAGAAGTTTTTTATTTTTAATAAATTTGCTCAAATAAAAAAAAAAATTCTCATGTTGTCATTATGGGGTGTTGTGGGTAGAATGTAAGGGAAAAAAAAATGAATTTGCTCCATTTTGGAATAAGGCTGTAACATAACAAAATCTGGAAAAATTGAAGAACTGTGAATACTTTCCGGATGCACTACAATCCAGTACTTTCAGTTTCGCAATCGTTATGCGGAAAAACTCACATACAGTAACATGGCCTTACGTACAACCCCTCAGAAAGGAGTTTGCATGGATTTGGCTGTGAGAGCAAAATAAAGTGAGAGAAATAGACGATCAATGTGTGAATGACATCTGTGAGAGAGAAACCTGTTTTCTGATACAACACTTAAATAACACAATCACACCTCCACACAACCCCACGCGGAAAAGATTTTCTATAAATTTATTCATTCTTTGGCATCCGAGGATAAGCACCGGCTCAGGGCCTGTGTACGACTTAGTCCATGCTGATGCTTTGAAATCTGGGTGTGGCATCATTGTACTCTCTGAGCATATTTGAGATTTAGTCCCTTCTTTCCTACCTGGACAGGATTCCATTCATGCTACAGGATCCAGGAAGCAGTTCCAACGGTTCTCTGTGCCTAGGCAGGATTTACCTCATAACCTTGTGAGATGAGCACTTTTTGTGACAAGTTATATTTCCACGTCATAAATTCTAAATTGATTCAACATGTTCTTTATTTGTGTGTTCCTTGCAACTCTTATACTTCCATAAGGGCTGCTAATTCATTTCCTTCCCTTGTAATTTAATTTTGTTCACTTTGTGCCTTCCGCTTGTGTTATGTGCAGACGCGAGTTGAGGAGCGGACCAGCGTCTGACTGAACCCAGCGCTAAAATAACCAGAAAGCAGTTCCAAAAACAAAACAAATTTATTTCCCTTCTGTGCAATAACTGTGTACAACATAAATGTGCGTTTGTCTGGCGAGGTGAAGGACGGCACGCTCTCCAGCGCCCAAATGGATCGAAGCCCGACGCTTCTGGACCCAGACTCACCGCCGAACACCCCCCAGGTGGATATGACAAACTGACTCTGTGAAGGATGAAAAGGTGAGGTAAGTCAACAGCTACAACAAATGTCCTTCAAAGGCACACACTATCACCAACACATTCAGGTCTGAATTTAAGCTTTATGTAAATGAGCAGCTTCTCACAACAGGTGGAGGATCATCATTCCGTACGCCACGGCAGTGAGAAGCGAGCTGCACAATTCTCATCAATGTTCAAATATACTGCGTAACAAAATACCAAATTACTGTTAACACTTATTCAGACAATCATCACCTCTGATGTGTACTGACAGCATGTGTCCCTCACCCTTCCTCCTTCACAGGCGCGATGTGTCAAACCCAGGCGCGGTCCTCAGCGTCTCACAACCGAACGTCACAAGGTCGAGTTCACGGCCATTCACCTTGAACCACTCATGGCTTAAATGCAGAACGCCATCTCATTATCTGCTTCAGCTGAAAGTCTTTAAGTTTACACGTGAGCATCATCCACAGGTGCAGCTAATAATGCTGATGAGGGTGAAGGACTCTTCTGCCAGCACGTTCTCCACAGAGAAAAACCACTTTGCATACCACCTGGAGAGCAAAGAAAAGAAAAGAACACCAAAATGTCCAGCCAAACCTCCCAACACACAACAGCTTGCTCTTGTTGTCATTTGGTGTATGATTTTGTAACTCGTATAAAACTCGTAACAGTGCATGAAATGATACAAATGCAGTAAAAGCAGGAGGACTGTCACAGAACTGTGACACATTCAATGTGGGTCAGTTTTGACTGCGGATTTTGCTGACGTAATGATTTTTGGAAAGCTGTTCCACAGTCGTGGCCTGAATTCTTCTATGTGCAACTAATCAAAACCAAACTGTAACATCAAACCATAGACAGTAACCCAGAGGATAAACAGGAATTGCTAAATTTGTCCAGCACATCACATCATTTGGAGCCACAGTACCAACTTGTATTGCAGTAGATGAGATTGACGTCAGTCTTCAAAGCTGGGAAGAAGACAAACACAGGATGTGTAGCAGTTGTGTGGGAGGATGAGATTTTTTACAAATGACTTCTGAAATTTCCACCTTTTCAGTAAATTTGTGTTTTGGGCTTACTCTTAAAGGTGGACTTATGCGCTGTATTATTTTGCCCAGTTGTTTGGTGTTTTTTTTTTATCTTACAACACAGGAATATTCAATTTCAGTTCAATTTATTTCATTTATAAAGCACCAAATCACAACAAAGCTGCCTCAAGGCGCTTCACGCAAGTAAGATCTAACCTTACCAATCCTGAGACCAAGCACACAGGAGACAGTGGTAAGGAAAAACTCCCTCTGATTATTTGAGGAAGAAACCTCAAGCAGACCAGACTCAAAGGGGTGACAATCTGCTTAGGCCATACTAATAAAAAAGCATGTTTAACTAGAAGCACTCAGAGAATGCAAACCTCCGCCAAGGCCATGGGGTCACTGACGCCATAACATCCACACACCCTGGAATCATTGAACCTAAAAAAGTCTAACAATGATGTTTGCTCAGTAGTAAAAAAAGTTTCATCTGCTGTGACTGGATAGCATGTATCCTTAGCGCTTGGCATCACAGTTTATTGCAACTTGCACCTTTCCCAGAAGTTACTGTCATCTGAGCACTGATATTGTGAATTTTTTAACATTTATGACACAGTGATCTATTTCTTTTTGTCTGTTTCTCTAAAATTGTATATAATAATCATTAGATTATTAATATATAAACAAAAATAAATGTAAGAAATATTACAATTTGAAAACTAAAATTGAATCACTTGTTCCTCTTGTCATTTCCAACCTCCTTGATGTAGGTAAAAATACATTTAAGAAATATTACAATTTGAAAACAAATGCACCCAAACGTGATGACAGCTGCAACTGCTTAATGCTAACTTTTAACATTGAAAATGCCATAGATATGCTAACGCGTATGCATCGGGATCCAGATCGTGATCCGGATCACCACTAAAATTTAATCACTTGTTCCTCTTGTCATTTCCAACCACTCCACAAAATTTCATCAAAATCCGATCAAAACCTTTTGAGTTATCCTGCTGACAAACAGACAAACAAAAGATTCCCTTCTTGGCACAGTGATCTATTTCTTTTTGTCTGTTTCTCTAAAATTGTATATAAAATCATTAGATTATTAATATATAAACAAAAATAAATTTAAGAAATATTACAGTTTGAAAACAAATGCACCCGAACGTGATGACAGCTGCAACTGCTTAATGTTAACTTTTAACATTGAAAATGCCATAGACATGCTAACATGTTAGCATTGGGATCCGGATCGTGATTTAATTTAATCACTTGTTCCTCTTGTCATTTCCAACCACTCCACAAAATTTCATCAAAATCCGTTCAAAACATTTTGAGCAAACAAACAAACCGAAAACACAACCTCCTTGGCGGAGGTAACTAGAAACACTCGGAGAGTGCAAACCTCCGCCAAGGTCATAGGGTCACTGATGTCACATGGAAAAGAGACTTATTCTATGTCATTTCACGCATCTATCGTCATGTCTCAGTTTCAGTGGTTAACCCTCTGGGGTCCGAGAGCATTTTTTGGACAGTTTTTATTATTGCTGTTAACAGCTCTCCCTGCATCCCACAATCAAGTTTTACATATCTTTTTTTCAGGACAACCTGAACTTTCAAAATATATATGCTATAGTTGTCCATTTTATGGCTACTCAACAATCACCAGTAAAATAAATGTGTAGTGCAAATTCATGATTTGAAAACTCTGTGCATTATTTATTTACAACACATTAGTAAGCAGAAGCTAGCGAGCTAATTAATATTATTGTACGAGGCACAAAATGGGATTAAACTACTTATTTTGGCTTCTGAATACACTATCATAGATGAGGTAAATGTTTTTGAGCAGTCCTACGTCTATATAGGTCATATCCAGTGAAATATTATGTGAAATATTCCCAGATTTTATCTGTAGTTCTTTCCAGCTGGATATCTGATGACCTATGTTTATTAACTTTGTCTGTTTCCTTTTTAAGTAAATGTTTGGCCCACAGTTGAAGGTCAACAGCTTTTCTTCAGTTAACTGAGGCTACATGTGCTCAGCAGCACCCTTTGACTCTCAAACTGCATCCTGGGAAACTGAGTGTCATGACATTTTGTCGTACTTCTTAGCAATGTCTTAAAATTATAAAATTGTTTCCATGAAATGTGATTTTGAGCATATGGTATGCATATTTTGAGCTTAATGTATGATTTTGAAACTTTTATTTGAGAAATATGAAACAAAATTATGGTGGTAACAAAGATTTTTTTTTTTTAAGACAAATCGTAAAAATTCTTAAGCCATTACAGACAGCACTAACATGTTATATTTCTTTATCATGACATCAGTTGATCACTATTTCAGTCAAAGGTTTTACAAAACCATTTACAGCCCTGAACACTTTAATCTGGTTGAGTGTCTTCTTGGCTTTAATATTGGATGAAACAAAATAAATCAGCACTCTGATTTTTGCTTTGCTGCTGTTTTTGTTCATGGGCTATTCCATGTGAACAGGACACTGCCCAATCCAATGTGTAACAGATGTTCACTCAAAGACATTGGGTTTGCATATTGTCTACACCTGAAAATGCGGCAAATGGAAGATGCATCTTAAAGTAAAATTAACAAAGTAGAAAAATGTTTGGCAGATGAATTATACTTCCAGAAGTGAATACATCTATTTATGACTTTCCATAGTTGCATATATTAAATGGTTTTATTTGTTTTAAATTTGACAGAGTGAAAATGTCTGTTTGCACATTTTAGAGTGGCCTTTTTTGGTGGCCAGCCTAAGGCACACCTGTGCAGTAATCATGCTGTCTATTCAACATCTTGATATGCCACACCTGTGAGGCGGGATGGATAATCTCGGCAAAGGAGAAGTGCTCCCTAAAACAGATTTAGACAGGTTTGTGAACAATATTTAAAAGAAATAGAGTTCAGATGAAAAACCCAGTATCTCCAAAACCATACATTTTTAGTTGAAGCCAACATGTACTTGGCTGTCAAGGGGACCATCACTGTGCAAAATATGAAAGAATTTGAACAAACTTTTCATTTTATTGATGAAAGTCTGGGCATAAATCTCCATTTTCAACTGCATTTTTCTCCATTTGAAAAAAGTACTCACTGGGTTTTGCATCTGAACTATTCATACATATAACATGTGTTGTGTGGGCCGCTGAAGAGGAGGTACTGCTGGCCCACCACCACAAGATGGCGCCCTGCTTGAAGTGCGGGCTTCAAGCACGAGAGGGCGTCGCCCGGGAGTGACAGCTGTCACTCATCCACTACTCACCATCACCATAAAGGCCGGACTGCAACTCCACCTCCCTGCCGAGAAATCAGCTACCAAGCAAGGTAACCTTCTCTGCTGTGATTTACTTAATATTGTTCTGTGTGCAGCCGTTTGCCCTGTGGATACAGTCTTCTGCTGGATTGGCATACAGTGTGGGTTTGCGATGTCTTCGCCTCTCACTCCTTCCAGAGAAGCGACTGACAGGAGCTGCACGGGTGTTTCTGTTTCTGGAGGTGGAGGTTCTCCCTCCCGGAGGAACTAAGTACGAAGAGATTACTGGGTGTGTCTTCACACATCTACCACTAACTGTTTCTGTTTCTGCCAGCAGTACCTGGTCTGACAGCTGGAGACGGTGGCCACCTGGGGCTCGGGATTTGGTGGCTCCGGTGTTCTTCAGATCTGCTGGCGGTGGAAGCCGTGTGGGATCCGGCTCTTCTTTGGACAGACGTCTTCTATCCTCGAGCCTGCCCACACGTCACCTTGTATACAACTGACTGTACTCCTCTAGCTGTCTTTGTCTGTATTCCGTTGTGCAATTCACAACATTAAATTGTTACTTTTTGGCTTATCCATTGTCCGTTCATTAACACCCCCTGTTGTGAGTCCGTGTCACTACACCTTCCCAACAACATGTTTTAGATATTTGAGTTCAGCTCATGAAAAATGGGAGCAAAAACAAAAGTGTTACATTTCTATTTTTCAGAGTAAGTAGGTAAGAGTTCAGAGTAAGCAGATATATATATATATATATATATATATATATATATATATATATATATATATATATATATATATATATATATATATATGTGTGTGTGTGTGTCAAAGTAGAAACCGCGATTTGGTAGAATCAGCGATTCTACTAGTAGAGACTCCCATCGGAAAATCTACTGGCAGAATCCCAGTAGAGACTCTGATCAGAGAGTCTACTAGTAGAGTTTCCATTGATTGCAAGTTCTTACTTTCTTCCTGTGATCACTTCAGCATGGTGTGGCTCTAATGTGAGGTTGATATGACAGATATTTTTCTAACTTCCATAGTAAGGTATTGCTGTCATTGTGTGTCTAGATATCATCTTGTCATGATAATGAATGGCTTGGTAGAATCAGTCTCTTCTAGTCGAGTCTCTGATCAGAGTCATTACTGGTAGAGTCGTCTCAGATTCTGCCAGTAGATTGTTCGATCAGAGACTCTATTAGTACAGTTTCCGATCGAAGCCTCTACTAGTAGAATCTCCGATTCTACCAAATCATAGTTTCTACTTTGACATATATGCAGGGTGGGGCACAAAAAGAGGGACAAAATGAAATTGTTACAGTTTCTACAAATGTACAAATTTTTTTCAAGATTTTTTCACAAGAGATGGAAAGTATTTTAAAGTTTTATTGTCCAAAAATTTTTTTAAATTGATGAATGTTTAGACACTGTGGGGAGGCGTATAAAATGACGTTTTGCTTATTCACATGGCCACTCAAATGGAAGTGTCGCTGAAGAGAAGACATTCCAAAAGTTTATGGTCGTTCGCAATACGCTGGCTTATTGTCTGGCCAAACTCGTAGCGTTCAGTCTTGTTGGCTTGAGTTGTCGCTTGAAGAATCTGCACTTTGTAGGGAAACATTTTCAAATCATGGTGGATAATTCGGTGCATAGATCTGCTGGAAATACCCACTTGCTATGATAGACATCTGATGGACTTGCAGGCGACTGTTCCAACTGGTTTCTGATGTCTTGAATATGAGCCAGAGTCCTTGCTGTGAACTTTGGGCCATAATGGCCTTTGTTATTGTTAACCACACTTCCAGTGTTTCTAAATTTTTCTACCAAACGTGTGATCGTATAACGATGGGGAATTTTCTTCCCAGAATAGTCACGTTGAAATTGCCTCTGAACAAGAGTAGGTGACTTTGTTGCAAAATACAGTTCCACAATTTTTGTCCTCTCATCCACTGAGTAATGCTCGTAGTGGTACATCTTGGTATCAAAAAAAAAAATTACAGGTATGCTCTGTAACTATGAGTCTATACAGTAGTGTTCAGAATAATAGTAGTGCTATGTGACTAAAAAGATTAATTCAGGTTTTGAGTATATTTCTTATTGTTACATGGGAAACAAGGTACCAGTAGATTCAGTAGATTCTCACAAATCCAACAAGACCAAGCATTCATGATATGCACACTCTTAAGGCTATGAAATAGGGCTATTAGTAAAAGAAACTAGAAAATGGGGTGTTCACAATAATAGTAGCATCTGCTGTTGACGCTACAAACTCAAAACTATTATGTTGAAACTGCTTTCTTAGCAATCCTGTGAATCACTAAACTAGTATTTAGTTGTATAACCACAGTTTTTCATGGTTTCTTCACATCTGCAAGATATTCATTTTATTGGTTTGGAACCAAGATTTGGCTCATTTACTAGTGTGCTTGGGGTCATTGTCTTGTTGAAACACCCATTTCAAGGGCACGTCCTCTTCAGCATAAGGCAACATGACCTCTTCAAGTATTTTGACATATCCAAACTGATCCATGATACCTGGTATGCAATATATAGGCCCAACACCATAGTAGGAGAAACATGCCCATATCATGATGCTTGCACCACCATGCTTCACTGTCTTCACTGTGAACTGTGGCTTGAATTCAGAGTTTGGGGGCCGTCTCACAAACTGTCTGCGGCCCTTGGACCCAAAAAGAACAATTTTACTCTCATCAGTCCACAACATATTCCTCCATTTCTCTTTAGGCCAGTTGATGTGTTCTTTGGCAAATTGTAACCTCTTCTGCACATGTCTTTTATTTAACAGAGGGACTTTGTGGGGGATTCTTGCAAATAAATTAGCTTCACACAGGCGTCTTCTAACTGTCACAGCACTTACAGGTAACTCCAGCATATAAGCTTTCCCCTCTCCAGTCAACTTTTTAATCAAACTACGCTGTTCTTCTGAACAATGTCTTGAATGTCCCATTTTCCTCAGGCTTTCAAAGAGAAAAGCATGTTCAACAGGTTCTGGCTTCATCCTTAAATAGGGGACACCTGATTCACACCTGTTTGTTCCACAAAATTGACGAACTCTCTGACTGAATGCCACACTACTATTATTGTGAACACCCCCTTTTCTACGTTTTTTACTAATAGCCCAATTTCATAGCCTTAAGAGTGTGCATATCATGAATGTTTGGTCTTGTTGGATTTGTGAGAATCTACTGGATCTACTTTGTTTCCCATGTAACACTAAGAAATATACTCAAAACCTGGATTAATATTTTTAGTCACATAGCACTACTATTATTCTGAACACTACTGTGTATATACTCATATATATATATATATATATATATATATATATATATATATATATATATATATATATATATATATAAGAGATACTGAATTCCACAGCAAACATCATGCTGAGGCTGATGGTTCATGTTAGGTCTACTGGTTTCAAAATGTTCAGCGGTTATGTCCACTAGGATGGCCAGCTCCCAGTGTTTGTATCTACTAGACAGACACACACAATTTTCAGTGGACTGTAACGGCTATGAATCTGCAAGCAATCCACAAACTTCTCACAACCACCTGGCAAACCTGGAGGACATCAAAACGGGATGCTCCACTGCAAATGTAGATGAGCTCAATGGCTGATACTGGAAATGGCCAGTCTATTTGTCCACCTTTTATTTTTTGTGAGCATGTATATATGTGTGTATGCCGAGCATATCCAGACAGCAAAGTGGAGGATGAAGAGAATCATGGCCGGCTTCCACAAGGACTACTGTCAGTGTTAGTCTATGCCCCCGTTTTTGCTTCTTTACCAGCTTCACACATGTAACATCACATTTTCCACAATATAACAAAATTCCTCTTTCATAGCCTTTTGGATCATGGCAACATGAAACCGTGGTAACAGCAGTGGAGTAAACAACTGCTTCTTTTTACAAGGACTTCTTAGACTTCCAGGCGGAATTGATGCATCAGGAGGGCTTAGAAGTGCATCATAACTGCAATTTATGATGATCAAGAGTTTGGCTGAATTTGCGTATTTATTTTTTTGGGCGCGGTCTGCTTTCTGGCTTTGCACCATAAAACTCCCGATGGGTGAGAACATGGAACATGTATAAGTCTGGAAATTGTATGTCAGTGTGGAGAGTTGAAACAAGCAGGTGTCTGTTCTGCTGTGGAAACCGGAGAGACACACGAGATGCCTTTGAACAACAGTGGAGCATCTGAGTGTCTTGTGAGGTCAAAGAGTGCAGAAAAAGTGTTTGTTGCTCAGTGGAAAGTGTTTTTCTTTCCACCATGAACTCATGTGGAACTACTAGTCGTGCACTTCTAAAGGCCTTTATGTCTGTGTATCCCGGTGCATTGATTGCAGGGGTAAATCTGTTTGGTCTTCTCTTTACCTCTAAACCATGATATAATTGTATTTATTCAAGTATTAAACACAGTAGCATTATTTGAACCTATAGTATCATTTTTTTAAATCGCACATGCACTCATTTGTGCACCCATGGCTGTTTTGCTCTTAAAATGAGGTATAGTGAAGTGCAGTGCTGGTGGATTGATATTGTGAGGCACTAGAAAAGGTTTGCATAATAGAACACCAAAAAATTGTTCTTTGTCAAGAGTCAGAGACACTAGAGACATTAAGGTAATGGACCTCTTTGCAGTGACATTGTGATAAAGTAAAGAGGGATTTATTAACATAAAGAGATCTGTTAAAGCCACAGGGATCAATAGTCTAAACTAAAAAAAACACAAAAGATGTCTATACAACTCCTCAATTGGGAGGAAGAGGAGTAACAGGAAGACAGAGGACTGGAAGGAGAGGAACAGTAGTAGCAAGTATTTCTATTTGTGTATTTATATTTGCAATTTTTTTTACTTTCACTTTTGATGCTGTGTGTGCTTCTTACCCTCTGTGCTGTTGTACAATGCTGCTGCAACCTCAGTTTCCTTGAGGGAGTCATCCCAAGGGATTAATAAAGTTCTGTCTAATTACCTCCGCCAAGAGGTTATGTTTTTGGTCACGTCCATTTGTTGGTTGGTTGATTGGTTGGTTGGATTGTTAGCAGGATTACTCAAAAAATCCTCAACGGATTTCAATGAAAATTTTACCAGGGGTGTATCTTGGCCTAACTTAGAAGTCACTAAATTTTGGTAATGATGCGGAACATGATCCAGATCCAGTAATTTTTTTAAGGATTCTTTATCATTGCAGGATAGGGCCAATTTCAACATTTTTGCATCTAACTTCATGAAGACGGGTCACAAAGGCTGAACAAAAATTAAGTTATGACACAACAATAAATTAGCATTTCTTTCTCCTCATTGAATAAACTTATTAGAAAATCAAAAAAAAAAACTTGTGTAGTTCATGCAGTTTCTCTTTATAAATACATTTACTTCTGGGAGAACTAATCCTTTTTATTGTGTTTTAATATATCGTCCACCTGGTCAATGCACTTCCTTCCTCAAGGAGTTTAGTGACTTTTTATCTACAACTCTCAAGCTGTCCAGACTTTTAGTTGTTGGTGATTTAAATTTCCATGTTGATGATGCTTCAGATAAAGCTGCTGCTAAATTCATCAGTCTGATGGAATCTTTCAATTTGATCCAACACGTGTCTGGCCCCACACACAAATGAAGACTGTAACAATTTTTTGTCCTTTTTTTATCAGTAAAATTCGTGATATCAGGGCAAATATTAATCCCTCTCTTTCTTCTTCTGTTCCCTATCTTACCCGGCCATTAGTTCTGGATAGTTTTAAACCTATATCACTGAAAGAGCTCACTGGTCTGGTTGACAGATTGAAACCTTCTTCCTGCTCATTTGATATCGTCCCTACCTCCTTCTTTAAAAAGGTCTTCCATTCTATTGGCCCGGTTGTTTTATCGATAATAAACAGATCCGGCTATGTCCCTCAGTATTTTAAACAGGCAATTATTCACCCTCTTTTAAAAAAGCCTAATGCTGATCCTTCACTCCTTCAAAATTTTAGACCAATTTCAAAGTTGCCTTTTATTTCCAAAGTCTTAGAGAAAGTGGTGGCCAAACAGCTTAATGAGGTTTTAGCTGAACATAATATTCTTTGATAAATTCCAGTCTGGGTTCTGTCACTTGCACTCTACAGAAACTGCCCTTCTCAGAGTTTCAAACGATATTTTAATGCGCAGATATGCAGGTGAATATTCTGTACTTGTCCTTTTGGATCTCTCTGCAGCTTTTGACACGGTGGATCATGGAGTTTTAGTTGAGAGACTAAGGACTTGGGTGGGCATTTCTGGGTCTGCTCTGGATTGGTTTTTATCTTATCTTTCACACAGGACTTTCGCTGTTGCTACTGGTAAATTTATGTCCTCCTCTGCCATGCTATCCTGTGGTGTGCCTCAAGGTTCTGTTCTGGGACCTATATTGTTTGCTCTATATTTGCTCCCACTTGGTCATGTCTTGAGCAGTTTTAAAGATGTCTCCTTCCACTGTTATGCGGATGACATCCAGCTGTATATTTCATTCACTCCTCAAACGGTCTCTAGGGTATTTGCTCTTCAGAGCTGTGTTGAGGTTGTTGGTGGCTGGATGGCGGGCAACTATTTGTCATTAAATATAGCAAAAACTGAGGTCCTTGTTTGTGCCCCTGACGAGTTTGTTCCCACTGTGGTTGGGAATCTTGGTTCTCTGGCCCCTTTTGTTCGCTCAGCAGTGAGGAACTTGGGTGTTACGTTCGATCGCTCCCTCAATTTTGACTCATATGTTACCCACCTGGCACAGTCTTGTTTTTTCCATTTGCGTAATATTGCCCGTCTGCGCAGCATTGTGTCTCAGGCGGAGTTGGAGATGATCATTCATGCATTTGTGTCATCACGTCTGGATTACTGTAACTCACTATTTTTTAGCCTTAGCAAGTCCTCTTTGGACTGCTTACAAATGGTTCAGAATACGGCTGCAAGGCTGCTGACGAGGTCATCAAAGAGGTCACATATAACCCCAATCCTTTCCTCCTTGCACTGGCTCCCCATCCATTTCAGACTCCAATTTAAAATTCTAGTACTGACTTTTAGAGCTCTGCACGGTCAAATGCCATCTTATATCACCGAGCTATTACATCCATATGTGACAAGCAGGTCTCTGAGGTCTTCGGACCTGGGCCTATTGGTTGTGCCTAAGACAAGACTGAAAACCAGGGGAGACTGTGCTTTCGAGGTGGTGGCACCTAAAATGTGGAATGCACTGCCTTTGGACCTACGCTCTGTGGACACTGTTGAAACATTTAAAGTGAAGCTAAAGACCCTTTTGTATAGGCTGGCTTTTACCTAGTTTTATGGTTCTATGTTTATGCTGCTTTTAATTTCTTTGTTCTTATGTGAAGCACTTTGTGATTTCTATCTTGAAAGGTGCTATATAAATAAACCTTACTTACTTACTACTTACTTTACTGAAGATCTAAGGGTTTAACCCTCTGGGGCCGACGCCGTCGTATATGACAGCTGAGACCAAGCTTTGCTAAATTATAAATAACTTTTTAATGATATGAGATAGAAACTTACTTTTTTTGCTGAAAAATTAACTCTGTGCACTTTCGAGCCACCGCCCACCATCTTTGTACTCCTCATAAAAGCTGTGGGATGATGTGAGCAATGTGAGTGTCCAATCGGAATTCGTTTACCATCACATGGTTTTTCAAAATCCAATCGTAGAGCAGATTCACCTCACGTGACACACCAAAGATTGTTTTTAGGAGTGATGTGTTACTAGTTTATTATAGTTTGCTGTGTGTTTTGAATAAACGTGTTTGGAAAATTATTTCCCGCTTTACTTTTTCCTTTCTTATTTCTGATTGTAAACCTTTATTACACTTATAAAACACAACTATAGCATATATATTTTGAAAGTTCAGGTTGTCCTGAAAAAAAAGAGACGTAAAACGTGATTGTGGGATGCAGGGAGAGCTGTTAACAGCAATATTAAAACATTCATGCCAGGTACGTGAACTATCCAAAAAATGCCCTCAGACCCCAGAGGGTTTAACCACTGAATCTGAAACATGATGGTAGATGAGTGAAATGACATGGAATAAGTCTCTTTGCCAAAGGGTATTCCATATGACATCAGTGACCCTATGGCCTTGGCGGAGTTTTGCACTCTCAGAGTGCTTCCAGTTTCTAATTAAACATAGCACTGTAATTCAGGCAAACCAAAATACCAAACAAAGTAATTAATACAAGAGTCTGTTAATTATTCACGGTTAATACAGCAGCGCAGTCTCGTTTGAGCCACTGCATTAAATCACGGGATTTGACGTCTTCCGGGGACAGCCATTGCACAATACAAACACACTTCTAATGGAAAAATGGTGTACTCTTTTGTTTTTGGCTGCAATCACTGAAGCAGTCGTGAAAACTGCAGTTGTTCTGTTCCAGGTGGAGAAAGGAAGACTAGACAAATGGGAGAGGTCGTGTCAGTAAGTGTTAGCCTATACACCTAGCCAGAGTAGTTACATGCTCTCACCTGCACAACCGCCTCGACATGTTTGATCTATGGGTCATAAACAAACTGCAACACGTGTCCGCTTTCCACCGCATCCTCACTTATTCTTTGCATTTTCACTTTGTTTGCATGTAATTTGCCCAAAACCTCAGAGAACGTGACATGTTCCTGATGGGGACATATGAGAGCTGTCCCCGGATGTAGGATTATTACGTCATACCCTTTAGTGCCCACCCTCAAACGACAATGCACTGCCCAATAAAATCCACAGAAAGTCACTTGAAGTTGTTGGGTAATCACGGAGGGCTCAGTGAAGAAGGAGTTAACAGGAGCTGACCCACAAACAGAGAGAACACGGAACCAGGAACCACTGAGTAACACCAACAGGGTACTCAATAAGTAGACAAAATACTCTGAAAAATGTACTTCAACAAACCCACCTGGTGTGTCCGTTTGGATGCCCTTTAAAGCAGCATGGCAATGAGCAATTAGTTCTCTAACGAGCCACGTGGCGAGGTGGCAAATTATGCACAGGTGTGCACACTGTCACCAGGAAACACAGAAGTAAATAAACAAACCACATGTGGAAGAAATGTGATAAAAGAACGGAGTGGAAGACAACAACCCCACACAAACTAACAGGAGGGGACGGGCAAAAAAGTAAAAACTAATGAGGGATAAAGCTAAGTAACAAACACAATAAACTAAATGGGCACTTGAGTGCAGAGGAGAGGATCCACTGTGAGGAAAATGCACAGAACTCCAAGACAATACAACATATGAAACAGCCAGAGGGGCACCGAGTTCACAGCCCTTCTGGATGCTCTGACGTGGACATGGATCGTAACAGTCATAAGATGAGCCCAAAGTTGTTTTTTTTTTTGTATATTTCTGTGATGCAAATATTTACACTCCTTACATATGCCAATGCCAACATCTTTTCAGGAGAATAGAGGTCCAAGTCTTTTACATCCTGGAGCTTCCTGTCCTACTGTAAGGTGGTGAGCCATGGACACGAACCAGTGACCTAAGGCCATGTCTGGATCCCTTTGGTACCAGGTGTCTTTGGGAGATCTTTAGATTCCACAAAATTACTTTTTTGTTAAATGAACTGGTATTTTCAAAGACTTGGCCCCAATCTAATCCTTTCACTTGGCCCTACAGCTTGACCTTTTCCCTTCATTTTGCACATTGGGTCTAAGATGAGGAGCATCACTTCCATTATGAGGGAACATCAGGTACAAAATTTGACCACATGCATGAAGTGAGCAGGTACTACAGTGCCGATTAGCCCAGGGATGGACTGAGTTCTTCAGTCCATCCCTGGGGATGCAGTCACTGGGGATGGACTGCTTATCTGCATGGGTGGTTGCCATCCAGGATCCAAGGTGGTTCCATGGTGGTGGTGGATGTTTCCAGACCTGACTTGACCTTACATAGGCTGGATTACAATGCATATACAGTATATACTTTGTTTGAAAACACAATGAAACTGAATTGAAAACCATTAAATAAAATAAACTTCACCTTGCTGCTTCACTACTTCACCTCAGTGTGCTTTGGTGGTTGTTCACACTTGAATGCGTGGCCCAGATCTTTTAACTCACCAGAAAATCTCTCATTTCAATCAAGAGAATAATAATGACAGTCTTATTGCTTTAATTCATGCTATCCCCAAAACATGTTCATAATTAAATCAGTGACAAAATACATTCCTGTGTGAAATGTGCATTATTATGCGTTCAGATTATGCGCCCTTTTGGATTTGGACATGACTAAAATATGCTCTGAGCATTAGATGGTGTGCTATGGAATAATTCAAGATACATCTCTGTAACTCTTGAGTCAAGCTCTCTGAGGTACAGTTACATTTTTCCCAGTGTTTCTGATACATTATCCAACCTTGGGCCCTTATGGTTCTGATTATGTCACACATGTAGTTAATGGAGCACTTCTCAGCATTAACAAACCACAGACAGTCTTTAAACGAAGTCAGAATTAAACATTTTCCTCACAGATACCAAAACCTTTGAATTCAGTTTTAGATACCAAAACCTTTGAATTCAGTTTTATTTGTATTGTTGGTAATATTCATGGGAATTATGAGATACTTAAGTATTTTTTAATTTTATTTGGATTGCACAGAGATTGGTACTGAATTCATGCTCAAAGGTGACGTTTGCAACACCTTTTCCAAGAATTCAAAGTATTAGCTCAATCAAAATGTAAAACCCCTGTCGCACCCTGACAATTTAGCCAGCGCCTGCTGAGCACATTAAAAATGCTGGCATGCGGTGGCATATGTCTAATAAGTTATGGATAGTCTGAATACATTAAAAGCATGTTGAAGCACGCGTGTTCTTGTAATATGACGAGTACACCAAAAAAGTTTCAATGTATGCCAGCGTATTTGTTATACATCCTGCATACACGGACCATGAGTTGCATATAAGTTAAGCGATAGTTGACGCGTTTCTTGTAAGTTACTCATAAGTCATAATTCGTCCATTGATGCTGTTCATTGATTGGCTCAAAGCTGCAGTCCTCATGCAGTTCAGATTGTTACATATATTTAAACCATTCACACACGGAGTAAATATAACGTTTAATCTTACTTGTTACATTGTTTCAGTCAGATTCATCATCACAGCCTGACAAAAACGTATCCATATAAAGCGTCCTGATTTTGGAAAATGACGTCTGAAAATACTTTAGTTTCTTGTTGTGGCTGAAGAAAAGTAGCATTTTAAAAGAACCCCCTCTGCATTTTGTGCATTTCTCAGCTTGAACCAGCGAACGCTGGCACTTAGTGCCACAACAAGACATTTAACTTATTTTAAAAGTTGAAACAGTCACAGCGCCTCATTCATTCACGTCAGTGTTTACCACAGACATCGGTCGATTCTCCAGCATTCTGCACACAATTGAAATAAATCTCATGGTATACCAAGCCAAAAATAAAATAAAATAAAATAAAAAATGTTGTGGTTGCCCTGCAGTTGAGGCGGGTGGTGTATATATCTTTCAGGGAGGGGAGTGGGGCACCAATGATCCTTCCAGCTGTGTTCACTATGCGCTGCAGGGCTTTCCTGTTGTAGTCATTGCAGCTCCGCCCCACACAGTGACACAGCTGGTGAGGATGCTCTCAATGGTGCCTCGGTAGAATGTGCTCACGACGGGTGGTGGAGCACTTGCTCACTTGAGTTTTCTTTGGAAGCAGAGGCACCGCTGGGCTTTCTTCACCAGTGATGCAGTGTTGGTGGTCCAGGAGAGGTCTTCATTGATGTGCACCCCCAGGAATTTGGTGCTGCTCACTCTCTCCACCGCAGCCCTATCGATGGTCAGTGGCAGGTGTTGGGTGTGACCTCTCCGGAAGTCAACAACAATCTCCTTGGTCTTGCTGACATTCAGCAGGAGGTTATTGTTTGTGCACCACGTGGTCAGAAGGTTGACCTCCTTCCTATATTGAGTCTCGTCACCTTTGGTGATGAGACCCACCAGGGTTGTGTCATCAACAAACTTCACAATGTGACTGTTGCTATAGGTTGTTGTGCAGTCATGTGTCAGCAGGGAGAAGAGCAGGGGGCTGAGGTTGCAGCCTTGGGGAGCCCCTGTGGATTTGATGTGTGACATGACAAGGAGTTCAAAGCACTTCATGATGATGGGTGTCAGTGCCACAGGGCGGTAGTCATTGAAACAGTATGGGGTGGATATATTCAGCACAGGTATGATGGTGGCAGCTTTGAAGCATGATGGGACAATGGCTTGCTTCAGGGATGTGTTAAAGATGTCCGTAAAGACATCCTTCAGCTCCTCTGAGCACACTTTCAGCACACGACCAGGGATGTTGTCTGGACCTGTTGCCTTGCGGGTGTTGATAGCAGCGAGTGTCCTCTTCACGCTGGCAGCAGAGAGGCACAGGGTCTGGTTATTGGGATGGGGAGGGGTCTTCTGTGGGCGGATGTTGCTTTGTGCTTCAAAGCGTGCAAAGAAGAAATTTAAGTTGTTGAGCAGAGGGATGTTGCTCCCACAGCTCTGTGGTGCTGGCTTGTAGTCCATGATGGCCTGAATGTCCAGCCATAGGCTCTGTGCGTCCTTGCTGTCTTTGAAGTGGGAGGTTATCTTGTGAGTGTCGTCTTGTTTTGCTTTCTTGATGCCACGGGACAGGTTGGCTCTCACGTCGCATTCATCCCCGGCTCTGAAGGCTTTGTCTCTTGCCCTCAGCAGCCTGAGGATGTCACCTGTCAGCCATGGCTTCCGGTTAGCTTGAGTGATATTGTTTTTTGTGTGGGTCACATCGACAGCGTATGTGTGCTCAATGACATGGTTGTCAATCTTTACTTGTTCCCCTCTGTTAGCAGGATTATGTCAAAACTACTGCAAAAAGTTTGATTACATTTTCACCACACATTGGTGTTGGCTGTTGGAAGACTCCTTTAAATTTTGGAGGGGATCTGGATAAAGATTCTGGATCAGGATTTCACATTGTAGATTTTTAAAGAATTACATCAAAATTACTTCATGGATACATCACAATGTAAAACCCAGATCACGGAGACCCTGTTTTATTTCAGCTTTTGAATTATATGTCGCATTGCAACATCATGATCAATCGGACCATTCTGAATCAGTATGCAGTTACTGCATTGTGGTGTGGAATCTGGATCCAGGTACAGTCCGGGTCACGATGTGAAGCACATATCTTATTTTGAGTCCTCGTCAAAAAAAATCGAATTGCTCTTGTTGTGCATAAATCAAATGGACGGCGCTTTTCCATCTGCATCAGATGCTCAAAGTGCTTTACAATAATGCCTCACATTCACCCCAATGTCAGGCTGCTACCACACAAGGCGCTTACTACACACCGGGAGCAACTAGGGGATTAAGGACCTTGCCCAAGGGCTCTTAGTGATTTTCCAGTCAGGCTGGGATTTGAACCAAAGATCCTCTGGTCTCAAGCCCAACAGCTTAACCACTGGACCATCACCTCCCCTGTAGCTGCATCAACAGTTACTTTATCTCACAGTGCTGCTGTGGGTCATTGTGCTCTATCAAATTGTGCTTATTCGGATGTGGGAACAGCTGTGCAAACTGTCCAGCAGACATCCTGAGCTATGACCAAAAGCAGTCTTGTTGAAGCTTGATTTCCTGTTCCAAACAATGGAATTATCATGGAACTTTTGATGCGTTTGCCTCGGAGGCACCGGAGGCATTTGCTTTGTCAGTGATTTGCCTGGTGAAGGCCATTCTGTTCATTTTTTGACACTTCTGTCACCATTTTATTCATGAAATCTGTCAGTTAGCAATAATGTTTTTTTTTTTTAAGAAAATCTAACCTGTCCCAGGATAACCTTGCAGATATGTGCAATTTGTTTATTTATTTATTAATTGCACGTGGAAAGACTTCAACCAAATAAAATCCAAAACCCTCCATTTTGACTTTCCTGTGACACAGTCACAGTTTGAAAAAGGAAGTAATTATTCATTCATTTGTGAATTACGATGACATTTTTCTCCCTTTTTGAAATGTAGCTGCATTGATAGGGCTGGCCTTCACGACAATAAACTTTGTAAAAAAAAACAAAAACAAAAATGGTAGCAGCTATCATATTAGCCTGCTGTGTTATGTATTTCACAGAAAACTGCCCTCCAAGTTAAAGTATTCAAAATACAAAGCCATATAAATCATGTTTTAATCCAGAACCATGCTAGCCAAGATGCTAGCCTAGCCCATCCAATAGTCAAGCCGGCGAGCTTGACTAGCTAGCATGGCACAATGAAAAGAATTGAGTTTATTTGTAAAGTAAATGAGAATGTGTCATCCAGTCAATAA
The DNA here is from genome assembly GCF_902500255.1 of Thalassophryne amazonica. NCBI lineage: Eukaryota > Metazoa > Chordata > Actinopteri > Batrachoidiformes > Batrachoididae > Thalassophryne > Thalassophryne amazonica. The sequence goes on along the minus strand of NC_047103.1, from coordinate 26,469,605 downwards.
CTTTAAATTAAGTGTAGCATTTGGATTAAATACGATGTGCAAATGTGGATTAGTGCAATGCTACCAATACAACAGCAGCACAGAACCAAAAGATATGCTAACGTGCTTCGAAGCCTGCATGCTTTATTATTGTCAGGGGCATGGGGGGCTTCATTTACCTACATTTGGGTTTAGTTTGATTTGTTTATTTTGAGGTTTACAGTCACAAAATAGTGATTTGTTTGTCTCAGGGCAACCTTGTGTGAACAGCTGGTCTGCACCTGTGTTACATTTGCACATACAGTTGACTCATTTCCTCAGGGTGCGTTCACACTTTGACGATTATTCCGGTGTTTTCCTAACAGTTGATTAACTTCTGTCAGCACCAAGGTCCACCAGACTCTGCAGGAGATAAGTCAGTATCATAGGGTTGCCAACTCTCTGAAAAATAAATAAGGGACACCTCACTGGCAGGGTTGACCGGCTCATGGAAATATAGACTGGAATGGACATGCGCGCCTCTATCTATTAGCGTCACTCAGGACAGGAAGGCGCCATTACTAAGGGTGGAAATGTGCAGCTCATCAATAATAAACTGACTGCTTTTTTTGCACTAGCGTCACTATTTCTTAATGGATTTTAATAAATGTAGGCTTGTTTCAAAGCCCTTTGAAAGCTCTTTCCAATGCACCTATGCATGTGTGGGTGAAAAAAAAACTTTTATGTAAAATGCAGAAATCTGGGGAAATTACAACAAACTGTGCTGGTTTTCTCACTTTATTGTCGCTATTTGTTAACAGATTTTAATAAAAGTAGGCTTGTTTTAAAGCCTTTTAATTGCTCTTTCTAATGAACCCATACATGTCTAGGTAGAAAAATTTTTTTATGTAAAGTGTGGAAATTTGTGGAAAATATTCCATTCTGTTAATTTACTGTGATTTTTTTTTTCCTGTCATCATAATTCTCGATGGATTTTTATAAATGACGCTTGTAAGTTGTATTCATGCTCATTAAAAGGTCTAACGAACCCATACATGTCTGGATAAAAAATCCTTATGTATTAAAATATTAATCTGAAGTATGCCTTGCCATTGTGCTCATTTACCTTGCTGCTTTTTCCACTGTAATATTACTGCTAGACTTTTAATGACAACAACATATATATGATTTTACTAACATTTTATTACAAGTAGATATAAAGCCATTCAGAATTTATGACTTTTGACCCTCAGTCAGGGTAAAAAGTACCTCCTCCATCCCCTCCAACCACACTGTTAAAATTTAAATGCCTCCTGTGACCACCATGTACATATCATATTAAACAACAGCTGCAAGTATATTCGTATATAGACATAAATACGAGATCTATTAGAAAAGTATCCGACCTTATTATTTTTTCAAAAACCATATGGATTTGAATCACGTGTGATTACATCAGACATGCTTGAACCCTTGTGGGCATGCGAGAGTTTTTTCACGCCTGTCGGTTACGTCATTCGCCTGTGGGCAGTCTTTGACTGAGGAGTCGTCCACCCGCTCGTCGATTTTTTTCATTGTTTAAGAAGGGCTCAGAGACTGTTGCTTTGTTTGATAAAATTTTTTTCAAAACTGTAGGGCACAACTGAGTGGACACCATTCAATAAATTCAGCTGGTTTTCGGTAAAAATTTTAACGGCTGATGAGAGATTTTGGTCTGGTAGTGTCGCTTTAAGGACGGTCCACGTCGCCTGACGGCGATCTGCGCTTCGAGGCGGCAGCGTCTCGCCGTTTCAAGTTGAAAACTTCCACATTTCAGGCTCTGTTGACGCAGTAAGTCGTCAGAGAACAGAGAACTTTCAGAAGAAGTCGGCATGAGGAGTTTATTCGGACAGTCCATTGTTAACGGTCATTTTGTAATGAAAGAACGTGCGGGCAGAGTCGCATGTCGGGCTGGACCCGACCGCGGGGGGTCGCGGCAGGAAAAACACCTCTGTTGGAAATCTTAACGGGCAAGTTGGAACATGCCCAAGCTGTTAAACAATTTCTCAGTTACTCACTTGTTGAAAGCCATTAAAAGCCGCCTGAATTCTACAAATGGTTTTCAACACGGAGGTGTTTTTCCTGTCGCGGCGCACACAGATTTGCCGAGTCGTCACGGAAACGACTCGGCGAATTTGCGCGTACGGCTTTCATTAAAAAAATGTCCTTAAACAGTGGAATGTCCGCATAAATTCCTCATGCCCGCCTCTTCTGAATCTTCTCTGTTCTCTCACGATGTCCTGGGTGAATTAAGCCTTAAATTAGGATGTTTTAAGCTTGAAACAGGCCGACGACAGCGCCTGGAAGCGCTGCAGGACGTCCCGCTCCGTGGGAAGTCCTTACACCGACAGAAACACCCCATAATCTCTCATCAGCCGTTAAACTTTTCACAGAAAACCATCTTAATTTCTCGAATAGTGTCCACTCGGATATTCCTCACAGGTCCAGAAAAATTTTTGATAAAGCAACGCGCGCCGTCTCGAGCAGCGTGTGAAACAAAGGAATTCATCCGAGGGGGCGGGACCACATCTCACTCAAGGCTTGCCCATTGGGAAATGACGTCACCGACACGCGTGAAAAAACTCACGCATGCGCACAAGGGTTCAAGCATGATTGGTGTAATCGCATGTCATTCAAATCCATATAGTTAAAAAAAAAAATAAAAGGGTCGGTTTATTATCTAAGAGACCTCGTATATTTAAACATTTTTGTTTCCGCATGTGAACGCAGCGTAATGAAAAGAACTTATGGCGTTGAGTTATAGTCACAGTATACAGACATTAAATTGCAGCATAACGACTTTAAAATAGACATTTGTTTTACATAATTACATTAAGGCTCTTTTACAGTTCATTTTAGTATTGGAGAATTTGTTTTTGTGGTTCGTGCAGTTGATGGTGGAGCACTGGCTGCCTTTTTTCTCCTCATATTGCTTCTGTTTAACAGGATCAAGGTCTCTCTCCACCCTCAGTAATGGCTACCGTGGGGCACGCCGCTAGTCACGTGACGTCCATTCCAGTCTCTATTTCCATGGACCGGCCAACTGACCATTGCCTTCACCCTTCCCAGCGTGTGTGTGAAACGATTTTTAACCATTTGACTATTGACTTGACCCTGAATTTAAGTAGATGCACACATGCATTTGTTATGATATGAACATGCAGAAAACAAATTATTATTTAGCAATTTATTTTTAGTGGAAAATAAATTTTCACTCACAATTTCAATATGAGCATCCTGTCCTGCTTCAAAATATAAAAAAAAATTTCTTTAAAAATAAATCTTTCTCTGTCGTGTTATTGCTTAACTTAAAAGTGTATAAATTAACAAAAAAAAATATCATCCAAAACAATGTAACAGTGAAAGTCTGAAAAAGTATACAATACTTACAATACTTATAGCTGTTGTCGCGCACCTTTTCCACCTAGCCATTTTCCTTTTCCCATTTGCCCATGTATTTTTGCTTTCTTTTTTTCGAGGAGGAGTAACGACGTTACAGACATTGCTGTTCGTAGGCGTATCTGCAGTGCCAGTGTCAGTGTCTGTGTCGGTATCAGCCATGCTGATTTGTTATGGTCGTCCGACGACGGTCGTCGGCTCATGATTCTCGTCCGGGATCTTCTTGCGAGTAGATGTCCCTCAACCAATGAGATAAGAGTGATTCTGTATCGTCAACTCGTGTCTGTCAGCTCATTGGTGAAGAGCAGGAGAGAGGCTGGGATCAAATTTACCGTAAGTTTCCAAATAAAGCGCAAGTCAATTCCATTGACATTTTACAAACTTTGATTCTCACAGAAATACGGGACAAACTGCGTCCCGTTTCAGGTCAATACGGAACGCACACTTTTATTTCCAAATAAGGGACGATTCCATTTTTCAAGGGACGGTTGGCAACCCTACAGTATCAGTCGGGAAATGTTGATGTTTGTTGGCATCATTGAAAAATTTTCAACATGCTTAAAATCTTTAACGTTCATGCTGAAATGCCGGCAAGAGTTGACCTCTGCTACTGCTATGTTATCTCCACTAGTACGCTGTTACTGCTCGATTCACTTCCATCGGCCTCCGCTGGTCAATGTCAGAGGCTTGACTGGATGCACCACCTCCTCTGGATCTCTTGGGTTTGGAGAAATAAGTAGAAACTAGTGTGTTGCCCAAGAGGATCCATGGGCTCTAGATTGGTAGTGTTTATAACAGAGATAGCTGACATTTTTCAAGGGTGGTAATATATTATGCAAAATTTCTATAATGAGTTGGAATGATGTTTTTGGAACCTTAGATCATAGAACTCAACACTTTTATTTCATGTCAATTACATTTTAATGTTAATTTCCTGTCTTAATGTATTTATAAATTGTTTAGGTTCTTGTTATCATATACACACTACATCATCATCATCATCATTATTATTATTTTATCATTACTTCTATTTTGTCATTTGATTTTTAAATAGACCACAATGGAAATAAGTGTTTTCAATTTCTTGTCATCTATGCATTTTAATGTATTTACAATTATATTATATACATATACTGAGCTTACTGTTGGGGAAAGTGTAGGAGCACGGACCCACAACGGGGGCGCAAATGAACGGACAATGGATAAAGCCAAATACAACACTTTACTGTTGTGAAAATGCACAACAACAACAACAACAGATTACAATAGTGAGTCAAATACAAGATGTCATGTGGGCAGGCTCGAAGATAGGAGACATCAGTCTGAAGTCGAACCGGAACCACACGATTTCCTCCGCCACCGAACCCCGGGAATACTGGAGCCGCCAAGTCCCGAACTCCCAGGTGGCCACTGCCTCCGCGTGTCGGATCTGGTACTGCTGGCAAGGGGCAAACACAGTTAGAAGTGGGTGCGTGTGCACCCAGCAATACGTACGGTGGAAAACCACCTCCTCCTCTCGTCGAATAAAGAGTTCACAAAAAACGCTCAAGCAACAAAGGGTTATTATCTCACAACCAGCTGAGGTACGTTACCTTCAAGGTAGAACGATATCTCGGCAAAGAGGTGGAGATGTCGTCTGGCTGATATACCAATGCTGATCCTGTTGAGTGGTGACAGTTGTCAAGGATGATGAGTGTCAGGTGTCACCCTGGGTGCTCCTGTTAGGCGGCAGCGCACTCTGGTGCCTGGAGCCCGCACTCCAGGCAGGGCGCCCTCTGGTGGTGGTGGGCCAGCAGTACCTCCTCTTCAGCGGCCCACACAACAGGACCCCCCCCTCAATGGGCACCTCCTGGCGCCCGACCAGGCTTGTCCGGGTGGCGGCGGTAGAAGTCGGCCAGGAGGGCCGGGTCCAGGATGAAGCTCTTCTTCACCCAGGAGCGTTCTTCGGGGCCGTACCCCTCCCAGTCCACCAGATACTGGAAGCCCCGGCCCATCCGTCGGACATCCAAGAGCCGGCGCACAGTCCAAGCCGGCTCGCCATTGATGATCCGGGCAGGAGGTGGTGCCGGACCCGGAGTACAGAGGGGTGAGGTGTGATGTGGTTTGATTCGTGACACGTGAAAGATGGGATGGATCCGCAGTGAGGCCGGAAGCTGCAGCCTCACTGCGGCTGGACTGATGACCTTGAGAATTTTGAAGGGTCCTATGTATCGTTCCTGAAGTTTAGGGGAGTCCACTTGCAGGGGTATGTCCTTGGTAGACAACCACACTTCCTGCCCTGGACGATACGTAGGGGCCGGGGCCCGCCGTCGGTCTGCATGGGCCTTTGTCCTCCTCCGGGCCTTCAGCAAAGCAGAACGGGCGGCTCGCCACACCCGACGGCACTTCCGCAGGTGGGCCTGGACCGAGGGCACACCGACCTCTCCCTCAACCACCGGAAACAACGGGAGCTGATACCCTAGGCACACCTCAAAAGGGGAGAGGCCGGTGGCTGACGACACTTGGCTGTTGTGGGCATACTCGATCCAGGCCAGATGGGTACTCCAGGCCGCCGGGTGCGTGGCTGTCACGCAACGCAGGGTCTGCTCCATCTCTTGGTTGGCCCATTCTGCTTGCCCGTTGGTTTGGGGATGATACCCGGAAGAGAGACTGACCGTGGCCCCCAGTTCCCGGCAGAAGCTCCTCCAGACATGTGAGGAGAACTGGGGACCGCGATCGGAGATGATGTCTGTTGGAATCCCATGCAGCCGGACGACGTGGTGGACCAGGAGGTCCGCTGTCTCCTGGGCCGTTGGGAGTTTCGGGAGGGCCACGAAGTGGGCCGCCTTGGAGAATCGGTCCACTATCGTGAGGATGACGGTGTTGCCCTGGGACGGCGGGAGGCCCGTGACAAAATCCAGGCCAATGTGAGACCAGGGGCGATGAGGCACGGGCAGCGGCTGTAGCAATCCCGATACCTTGCGATGGTCGGCTTTGCCCCTGGCGCAGGTGGTACAGGCCTGGATATAATCCCGGACGTCGGCTTCCAGGGACGCCCACCAGAAGCGCTGCCGGACAACTCCCACGGTTCTTCGCACCCCTGGATGACAGGAGAGCTTAGAGCCCTGACAGAAGTCCAGGACTGCAGCCCTAGCTTCTGGTGGGACGTATAGTTTGTTCTTCGGCCCAGTTCCGGGGTCCGGGCTTCGTGCCAGGGCCTCCCGGACGGTTCTCTCCACGTCCCAGGTGAGGGTGGCCACGATAGCGGACTCCGGGATGATGGGTTCCGGTGGATCCGACAACTCCGTTTTGACTTCGTCTTCATGTACCCGGGACAAGGCATCCGATCTCTGATTTTTGGTCCCGGGACGGTAGGTGATCCGGAAGTCAAAACGGCCGAAGAACAGTGACCAGCGGGCTTGCCTGGGATTCAGCCGCTTGGCGGTCCTGATATACTCCAGGTTCCGGTGGTCAGTGAAAACCGTGAATGGCACGGTCGTTCCCTCCAACAGATGTCTCCACTCTACAAGAGCCTCTTTCACCGCAAGGAGTTCGCGATTGCCGACGTCATAGTTCCGTTCGGCCAGGGTCAACCTGCGGGAAAAATAGGCACACGGGTGAAGGACCTTATCGGTCTTCCCACTCTGGGAGAGCACAGCTCCTATCCCTGAGTCCGAGGCGTCCACTTCAACCACCAACTGGCGACTAGGATCGGGCTGCAACAGAACAGGTGCAGACGAGAAGCGTCGTTTCAACTCCTTGAACGCGGCATCGCAACGATCCGACCAGGTGAAGGGGACTTTTGGTGAGGTCAGGGCTGTCAGGGGGCTAGCTACCTGACTATAGCCCTTAATGAACCTCCTGTAGAAATTAGCAAAGCCGAGGAACTGTTGCAGCTTCCTACGGCTAGTGGGTTGGGGCCAGTCTCTCACCGCCGCAACCTTGGCCGGATCAGGAGCGACGGAGTTAGGGGAAATGATAAACCCCAGGAAGGACAAAGAAGTGCGGTGAAACTCGCACTTCTCGCCCTTCAGAAACAGCCGGTTCTCCAACAACCGCTGCAGGACCTGACGTACATGCTGGACATGAGTCTCAGGATCTGGAGAAAAGATGAGTATATCGTCCAGATATACGAAGACGAATCGGTGCAGGAAGTCCCGCAAGACGTCATTAACTAATGCTTGGAACGTCGCGGGAGCGTTTGTAAGACCGAACGGCATGACCAGGTACTCAAAGTGACCTAACGGGGTGTTAAATGCCGTCTTCCACTCGTCTCCCTTCCGGATCCGAACCAGGTGATACGCATTTCTAAGATCAAGCTTGGTGAATATCTTGGCTCCATGCAGGGGCGTGAACACATTATCCAACAAGGGTAAGGGGTATCGGTTACGAACCGTGATTTCGTTCAGCCCCCTGTAATCAATGCATGGACGTAGTCCACCATCTTTTTTCCCCACAAAAAAGAAACCCGCACCCATCGGGGAGGTGGAATTCCGGATCAACCCGGCAGGCAAAGAGTCCCGGATGTAGGTCTCCATTGATTCGCGCTCAGGTTGTGAGAGGTTGTACAGCCTGCTGGACGGAAACTCAACACCTGGAACCAAATCAGTGGCACAATCATACGGGCAGTGCGGGGGAAGGGTGAGCACCAGATCCTTGCGAAACACCTCCGCAAGGTCATGGTACTGCACCGGCACCGTCCCTAGATTGGGCGGGGCTCTGACCTCCTCCCTGGCCTGGGAACCGGGAGGAACCGAGGAACCTAAACATACCCGATGGCAGGTCTCGCTCCACTGAACCACTACCCCGTTTTTCCCCACTCGACGACACACCCGCCGAGGATCAAACTCTGGTTATTGGCGACTCTGTTTTGAGAAATGTGAAGTTAGCGACACCAGCAACCATAGTCCATTGTCTTCCGGGGGCCAGAGCAGGCGACATTGAAGGAAATTTGAAACTGCTGGCTAAGGCTAAGCGTAAACTTGGTACGATTGTAATTCACGTCGGCAGTAATGACACCCGGTTACGCCAATCGGAGGTCACTAAAATTAAGATTAAATCGGTGTGTAACTTTGCAAAAACAATGTCGGACTCTGTAGTTTTCTCTGGGCCCCTCCCCAATCAGACCGGGAGTGACATGTTTAGCCGCATGTTCTCCTTGAATTGCTGGCTGTCTGAGTGGTGTCCAAAAAAATGAGGTGGGCTTCATAGATAATTGGCAAAGCTTCTGGGGAAAACCTGGTCTTGTTAGGAGAGACGGCATCCATCCCACTTTGGATGGAGCAGCTCTCATTTCTAGAAATCTGGCCAATTTTCTTAAATCCTCCAAACCGTGACTATCCAGGGTTGGGACCAGGAAGCAGAGTTGTAGTCTTACACACCTCTCTGCAGCTTCTCTCCCCCTGCCATCCCCTCATTACCCCATCCCCGTAGAGACGGTGCCTGCTCCCAGACTACCAATAACCAGCAAAAATCTATTTAAGCATAAAAATTCAAAAAGAAAAAATAATATAGCACCTTCAACTGCACCACAGACTAAAACAGTTAAATGTGGTCTATTAAACATTAGGTCTCTCTCTTCTAAGTCCCTGTTGGTAAATGATATAATAATTGATCAACATATTGATTTATTCTGCCTAACAGATACCTGGTTACAGCAGGATGAATATGTTAGTTTAAATGAGTCAACACCCCCGAGTCACACTAACTGTCAGAATGCTCGTAGCACGGGCCGGGGCGGAGGATTAGCAGCAATCTTCCATTCCAGCTTATTAATTAATCAAAAACCCAGACAGAGCTTTAATTCATTTGAAAGCTTGTCTCTTAGTCTTGTCCATCCAAATTGGAAGTCCCAAAAACCAGTTTTATTTGTTATTATCTATCGTCCACCTGGTCGTTACTGTGAGTTTCTCTGTGAATTTTCAGACCTTTTGTCTGACTTAGTGCTTAGCTCAGATAAGATAATTATAGTGGGCGATTTTAACATCCACACAGATGCTGAGAATGACAGCCTCAACACTGCATTTAATCTATTATTAGACTCTATTGGCTTTGCTCAAAAAGTAAATGAGTCCACCCACCACTTTAATCATATCTTAGATCTTGTTCTGACTTATGGTATGGAAATAGAAGACTTAAAAGTATTCCCTGAAAACTCCCTTCTGTCTGATCATTTCTTAATAACATTTACATTTACTCTGATGGACTACCCAGCAGTAGGGAATAAGTTTCATTACACTAGAAGTCTTTCAGAAAGCGCTGTAACTAGGTTTAAGGATATGATTCCTTCTTTATGTTCTCTAATGCCATATACCAACACAGTGCAGAGTAGCTACCTAAACTCTGTAAGGGAGATAGAGTATCTCGTCAATAGTTTTACATCCTCATTGAAGACAACTTTGGATGCTGTAGCTCCTCTGAAAAAGAGAGCTTTAAATCAGAAGTGTCTGACTCCGTGGTATAACTCGCAAACTTGTAGCTTAAAGCAGAAGTCTGTTGCTCTATAAAAAAGCCCTCCGTAAAGCTAGGACATCTTTCTACTCATCACTAATTGAAGAAAATAAGAACAACCCCAGGTTTCTTTTCAGCACTGTAGCCAGGCTGACAAAGAGTCAGAGCTCTATTGAGCTGAGTATTCCATTAACTTTAACTAGTAATGACTTCATGACTTTCTTTGCTAACAAAATTTTAACTATTAGAGAAAAAATTACTCATAACCATCCCAAAGACGTATCGTTATCTTTGGCTGCTTTCAGTGATGCCGGTATTTGGTTAGACTCTTCTCTCCGATTGTTCTGTCTGAGTTATTTTCATTAGTTACTTCATCCAAACCATCAACATGTTTATTAGACCCCATTCCTACCAGGCCGCTCAAGGAAGCCCTACCATTATTTAATGCTTCGATCTTAATATGATCAATCTATCTTTGTTAGTTGGCTATGTACCACAGGCTTTTAAGGTGGCAGTAATTAAACCATTACTTAAAAAGCCATCACTTGACCCAGCTATCTTAGCTAATTATAGGCCAATCTCCAACCTTCCTTTTCTCTCAAAAATTCTTGAAAGGGTAGTTGTAAAACAGCTAACTGATCATCTGCAGAGGAATGGTCTATTTGAAGAGTTTCAGTCAGGTTTTAGAATTCATCATAGTACAGAAACAGCATTAGTGAAGGTTACAAATGATCTTCTTATGGCCTCGGACAGTGGACTCATCTCTGTGCTTGTTCTGTTAGACCTCAGTGCTGCTTTTGATACTGTTGACCATAAAATTTTATTACAGAGATTAGAGCATGCCATAGGTATTAAAGGCACTGCGCTGCGGTGGTTTGAATCATATTTGTCTAATAGATTACAATTTGTTCATGTAAATGGGGAATCTTCTTCACAGACTAAAGTTAATTATGGAGTTCCACAAGCTTCTGTGCTAGGACCAATTTTATTCACTTTATACATGCTTCCCTTAGGCAGTATTATTAGACGGTATTGCTTAAATTTTAATTGTTACGCAGATGATACCCAGCTTTATCTATCCATGAAGCCAGAGGACACACACCAATTACCTAAACTGCAGGATTGTCTTACAGACATAAAGACATGGATGACCTCTAATTTCCTGCTTTTAAACTCAGGTAAAACTGAAGTTATTGTACTTGGCCCCACAAATCTTAGAAACATGGTTCTAACCAGATCCTTACTCTGGATGGCATTACCCTGACCTCTAGTAATACTGTGAGAAATCTTGGAGTCATTTTTGATCAGGATATGTCATTCAAAGCACATATTAAACAAATATGTAGGACTGCTTTTTTGCATTTACGCAATATCTCTAAAATCAGAAAGGTCTTGTCTCAGAGTGATGCTGAAAAACTAATTCATGCATTTATTTCCTCTAGGCTGGACTATTGTAATTCATTATTATCAGGTTGTCCTAAAAGTTCCCTAAAAAGCCTTCAGTTAATTCAAAATGCTGCAGCTAGAGTACTGACGGGGACTAGAAGGAGAGAGCATATCTCACCCATATTGGCCTCTCTTCATTGGCTTCCTGTTAATTCTAGAATATAATTTAAAATTCTTCTTCTTACTTATAAGGTTTTGAATAATCAGGTCCCATCTTATCTTAGGGACCTCGTAGTACCATATCACCCCAATAGAGCGCTTCGCTCTCAGACTGCAGGCTTACTTGTAGTTCCTAGGGTTTGTAAGAGTAGAATGGGAGGCAGAGCCTTCAGCTTCCAGGCTCCTCTCCTGTGGAACCAGCTCCCAATTCGGATCAGGGAGACAGACACCCTCTCTACTTTTAAGATTAGGCTTAAAACTTTCCTTTTTGCTAAAGCTTATAGTTAGGGCTGGATCAGGTGACCCTGAACCATCCCTTAGTTATGCTGCTATAGACGTAGACTGCTGGGGGGTTCCCATGATACACTGTTTCTTTCTCTTTTTGCTCTGTATGCACCACTCTGCATTTAATCATTAGTGATCGATCTCTGCTCCCCTCCACAGCATGTCTTTTTCTGGTTCTCTCCCTCAGCCCCAACCAGTCCCAGCAGAAGACTGCCCCTCCCTGAGCCTGGTTCTGCTGGAGGTTTCTTCCTGTTAAAAGGGAGTTTTTCCTTCCCACTGTAGCCAAGTGCTTGCTCACAGGGGGTCATTTTGACCGTTGGGGTTTTACATAATTATTGTATGGCCTTGCCTTACAATATAAAGCGCCTTGGGGCAACTGTTTGTTGTGATTTGGCGCTATATAAAAAAATTGATTGAATTGATTGATTGATTACCACTGGAGCCTGCATGTTAACCTGTCCATCAAACATTGATGGAGTTGATGTCTAAAACCAACATTCATTCGGTCGTGGGATTCCTTCAGTGGCGTGGAAGACCATCTCTTGATCGATGAGTCTATCTAGAGACACCTGTGTGTGGGTTTGTTTAGCGTGGGAATGTCATTGTGTGCCGACAAACACACATCCCTTGACATATCCTTAGCCTTGTCTGATGGCTGGGAAATCCCAGATGATCGGGGTCTGATGACCCGCTGCAGCCAAAATAGCCGTTGGGTGACAAGCCGTCACCTCCTCTGCCTGATCCATTGGTGAGGACTTCTTGTATCACCAGAGCCTCATTAGCTGTCTCGTGTTCAGGGTTTGTGTTGGGCCTTCCTCGTTACCGTAGTGGCCACAGGACACACAAGGTCCCCACTGTATTTCATTCCAACAGACAATCCCCTACTTGGTCTGTTACCAATGTGTCAAACGACAGATGAGGGGTCCGCTTTTGACACCAAACATTTAAAAGTACATAGCACAATATTTACCCCCTCTGGTTTATTTGATTGACTGCTGCTGGTAAACTTCTCTCCACATACAAAGATGTGCATGACATTCAGAGGAAGACAGGAACTTGTCACCAAGTTAATACGAGGTCTATTAGAAAAGTATCCGACCTTATTATTTTTTTTTCAAAAACCATATGGATTTGAATCACGTGTGATTACATCAGACATGCTTGAACCCTCGTGGGCATGCGAGAGTTTTTTCACACCTGTCGGTTACGTCATTCGCCTGTGGGCAGTCTTTGAGTGAGGAGTCGCCCACCCTCTCGTCGATTTTTTCATTGTTTAGGAATGGCTCAGAGACTGCTGCTTTGTTTGATCAATTTTTTTTCAAAACTGTAAGGCACAACTGAGTGGACACATTTGATAAATTCAGCTGGTTTTCGGTAAAAATTTTAACGGCTGATGAGAGATTTTGGTCTGTAAGTGTCGCCGTAAGGATGGCCCACAGCGCCTGACGGCGATCTGCGCTTCGAGGCGGCAGCGTCTCGCCGGTTCAAGTTGAAAACTTCCACATTTCAGGCTCTGTTGACCCAGTAAGTCGTCAGAGAACAGAGAACTTTCAGAAGAAGTCGGCATGAGGAGTTTATTTGGACATTCCATTGGTAACGGACATTTTGTAATGAAAGAACGTGTGGGCAGAGTCGCATGTCGGGCTGGACCCGACCGCGGGGGGTCGCGACAGGAAAAACACCTCCGTTGGAAACCTTAACGGGCAAGTTGGAACATGTCCAAGCTGTTAAACAATTTCTCCGTTACTCACTTGTTGAAAGCCATCAAAAGCCGCCTGAATTTTACAAATGGTTTTCAACACGGAGGTGTTTTTGCTGTCGCGGCGCACACAGATTTGCCGAGTCGTCACGGAAACAACTCGGCGAATTTGCGCGCACGTCTTTCATTACAAAATGTCCTTAAACAGTGGAATGTCCGCATAAAGTCCTCATGCCGGCCTCTTCTGAATCTTCTCTGTTCTCTCACGACGTCCTGGGTGAATTAAGCCTTAAATTAGGATGTTTTCAGGTCGAAACAGGCCGAAGACGGCGCCTGGAAGCGCTGCGTGACGTCCCGCTGCGTGGCAAGTCCTTACAGCGACAGAAACACCCCATAATCTCTCATCAGCCGTTAAACTTTTCACCGAAAACCAGCTTAATTTCGCGAATAGTGTCCACTTGGATATTCCTCACAGGTCCAGAAAAATTTTTGATAAAGCAACGCGCGCCGTCTTGAGCAGCGTGTGAAACAAAGGAATTCAGCCGAGAGGGCGGGACCACATCTCACTCAAGGCCTGCCCACAGGGAAATGACGTCACCGACGCGTGAAAAAACTCACGCATGCGCACGAGGGTTCAAGCATGATTGGTGTAATCGCATGTCATTCAAATCCATATAGTTAAAAAAAAATAAAAGGGTCGGTTTATTATCTAATAGACCTCGTACATGCAGAAAATATTCTTTTTTTAATAAAATAACAAACCAGAAACAGTGTTCCCAGTATTTTTTTAAAAAAAGGTGTTTTAATATAAAATAGATAGAAATGTTCTGGTTTTGTGTTTGTTCCTGACAATATATCAGCTTTTCCTGTTTTTCTTTTCCCCCATAAACAAGTTACACAGCCATCCTCACACAGAATTGTTTACCTGACAGCAAAATGACAGCCGCCATTTATAAACTATTTCCTCAAAATGTAGGAGTATCAGAACAGTCATGGATTGGGCATTGAAAATTCAGAGCAACCTGTCCTGTGATGTAAAGGCTGGACATGGCAGGACAACCAGTTGACAAGAATTCAACTCCACCTTTTCTGCAAATGTCCTTGAACAAGAATCTTTATCCCTATATGGCTGGTGATGATACCAAAACTTTCATAGGTACTGCAAATTAGTAATGGTCAACTTAAAACTGCATTCTGGAATGTTTCAAAACCTTTTCAAAAGCTGTGTTTCGCAATGCTGATCCAGAAACTGCATCAAAAGGAAGATGTTATGATTTTTGCTGAATGTAGCCTCAATATGTCACCACGTGTTTCAAAAGAAGTTTATCATTCAAGGCTACAGTCAGCACAGGGTCTGTACATGCATGAGCATCTATATTGCGTCTTTATAACACTGTCAATATTCTAAGATAGGAGTGTTATTTGTAAAGCAATGAACAGATATTATTGGATTATTGACAAAAGTATATATATATATATATATATATATATATATATATATATATATATATATATATATATATATATATATATATACTTTACTGAATACAGTTTCAAATGTTCCTGACAGAGCATGTTCAATTCATGGTCCGTCTTAAGTGTTTGGGTGCAGTATAACAATTTCTTGAACAGGTTAGAACAGCTCAGTAGTTTTCCCATGAGTGTCTGAGTCTAATGACCAGCGACACTGAGTGTTATATTGTTTCATTTTGTGTTTTGCTGATGTCCTTCCTAAGACTGGATCTTACTTGTTCCCAGAAGTGACAAACGCCTAAAAAAAATGGCTGTGTTAAAATGGTCTGAGATACATTACTGGTTATTCTGTAATAATGAAATAAATGTGTTGCAGAATAATTACAGAACAAAACAGAAAGCTGTGTATCGTGAGAACAAAAATAACATACACAGTTCCTCACCAGTTTTCTTATGTTTTACACACGCACACACACACACACACACACACACACACATACATATACACAACATGCTGAAAAATGGTGTTGAGTCTTGACTTTGTGAAAACATAACTCAGATGTGCACATTAACAATTGGTCACAGTCCAGTTTAAAATGAGAAACAGGTTTTTGGACCAAAGAGGAAAATAAGTGTATTGTAGGAGTAATCTTTAAAACTGGCCTGTTTAATGTTAAATTATTTTTAACTGTAGTAACTTTCTGTAATTGTTGTTGTTGGTTAATGAATCAGGCAGCCAAAGATTTCATCATTATCCATTCAAACATTCCATGATTTGGTGCACTTATGTCCATCATGACTGAACAATGCCAAAAAAGTAAGACCCTTCGGCTGCTCCCTTGTTTGCACTCACCACAGCAAATCCAAAGTGGATCTGTATGTTGATTTGGCACAAGTTTTGTGCCGGATGCCCTTCCTGATGCAACTCCACATTACATGGAGAAATGTGGCAGGGGTGGGGTTTGAACTGGGAACCTTTGCATATTGTTTTGATTTTTTCCCCCCACAAATTCTACCAATACTGCAGGGAACTCGATAGGACAGGAGTTAGGCTACCAATATGTAGGGCTGGGTTTGATCCCACATTATGCCACCATGGTGTAAACATGTACACAACTCCATTAACATCACACCTAAAAGTGTATTTCACTGTGACAGATACAGATCCTTAACCAGATCTGTGAAAAATGTACTTATCAGTTTGACAGGATCCCCTTGTGAATCCTGACTGATGCTAAAATGTAAGAGGTTTTAACCATTTTGTCAAGTTTATTGGCTAAATGTAATGAAATACAATATTGAAAAAAGCATCCACATTCACATCAAAACCAAATTACAGTTGTATTCTTCCCCTGATATGATTGATAATTCAAAACCAAATTACAATTGTATTCTTCCCCTGATATGATTGATAATTCAAAACTAAATTACAATTGCATTCTTCCCCTGATATGATTGATAATTCAAAACCAAATTACAATTGCATTCTTCCCCTGATATGATTGATAATTCAAAACCAAATTACAATTGTATTCTTCCCCTGATATGATTGATAATTCAAAACTAAATTACAATTGTATTCTTCCCCTGATATGATTGATAATTAAAAACTAAATTACAATTGTATTCTTCCCCTGATATGATTGATAATTCAAAACCAAATTACAATTGTATTCTTCCCCTGATATGATTGATAATTCAAAACCAAATTACAATTTTATTCTTTGCCTGATCAGCTGAATATTGTTAAACAATCATCTGACGTAAATATGCATTAATGTAGTATACGAGGTCTATCAGAAAAGTATCCGACCTTATTATTTTTTTCAAAAACCATATGGATTTGAATCACGTGTGATTGCGTCAGACAAGCTTGAACCCTCGTGCGCATGCGTGAGTTTTGTCACGCCTGTCGGTTGCGTCATTCGCCTGTGAGCAGGCTTTGAGTGAGGAGTGGTCCAGCCCCCTCGTCGTTGTTTCATTGCCAGGAAATGGCGGAATGATTTGGGCTTTTTTTCCATCAGAAGTTTTTCAGAAACTGTTAGAGACTGGCAGCTGGAAACCATTCGAAAAATTTATCTGGCTTTCGGTGAAAATGTTACGGGCTTGGTAGAGAATAAGGAGTGTTACTGTCGCTTTAAGGACGGCCCCCAGTGGCTGTGGGGCGTGCCGCGCTCTGAAGCCGCCATCGACAGGCTGAAGGACCATTTCATTTCTAAACGGATGGCTGTCTGGATCCGTGACCATCGTGTGCCATTTCTCTGGTTATCACAAGAGCTGGACATTAACCATTTTCTGGCAGATTTCACTTTTAACAAGAGATTTTGTCATGGAAAGCCGAGCGGAGGCTTTGCGCGTCACGATGGATTCGCTACTGGAGCGAGACAAAATCACCTCCATTTCGGTCTCACAGGACAGCTTTGAGATGGCGTTCAGACAGTTGTTGGTGGTTTTTCCATCGAGTGATTATCCGAGAAATTGTGGATGTGCCTGGACATGCCAGAACATGTCCCGTGAGGCTTCATCACGGCGTTGCTGTGCGCCATGCGGCACCGCCGTGACGCGTGAAGCCTCCGCTCCTCTTTCCATGACAAAAACTCCTGTAACAGTGGAATGTGCCGTTCATTTCCAAACTGGACGCTGTATTTTATCCGGGACGTCGTCTGACTAGCACAGGAATTGTGAAAAGACATGGACATCAGCACTTTTTCGGCCCATTGAGACAGACGTGCGGAGGAATTCCGCGCATCGCGGCGGTGCCGCATGGCGCAAAGCAACGCCATGATGAAGCCTCACAGGACATGTTCTGGCATGTCCAGGCACATCCACAATTTCTTGGATAATCACTCGATGGAAAAACCACCAACAGCTGTCTGAACGCCATCTCAAAGCCGTCCTGTGAGACCAAAACGGAGGTGGTTTTGTCTCGCTCCAGTAGCGAATCCATCGTGACGCGCAAAGCCTCCGCTCGGCTTTCCATGACAAAATCTCTTGTTAAAAGTGAAATCTGCCGGAAAATGGTTTATGTCCAGCTCTTGTGATAACCAGAGAAATGGCACACGATGGTCACGGATCCAGACAGCCATCCGTTTAGAAATGAAATGGTCGTTCAGCCTGTCGATGGCTGCTTTGGAGCGCGGCGCGCCCCACAGCCACTGGGGGCCATCCTTAAAGTGACAGTAACACTCCTTATTCTCTACCAAGCCCGTAACATTTTCACCGAAAGTCAGATAAATTTTTCTAATAGTTTCCAGCTGCCAGTCTCTAACAGTTTCTGAAAAAATTCTGATGGAAAAAAAGCCCAAATCATTCCGCCATTTCCTGGCAATGAAACAACGACGAGAGGGCTGGACCACTCCTCACTCAAAGCCTGCTCACAGGCGAATGACGCAACCGACAGGCGTGGAAAAACTCACGCATGCGCACGAGGGTTCAAGCTTGTCTGACGCAATCACACGTGATTCAAATCCATATGGTTTTTGAAAAAAAATAATAAGGTCGGATACTTTTCTAATAGACCTCGTATATTGTTTGGGAAAGAGTAAACACCTGCATGTAGGTGAAAGATAGGTTTTAGCTCATATCTTTGCTAAAAGGTATGGCAGTATAGGAGAGTTAAGGCAAAATTTATTGCGGCTTAGCCTGCGAAACCTCAGATGTTGTAGCTTCCAATTGAGATCGGAAGCCGTTTCTTCTGTTTCAGACCTTGGTTGAACAATGCTGTTGTCAGTCAGTCACTGGAGGGAACACCAGGCATCTTGATCTGGTGCTCGAGCCCCAAAATCTTTCAGCAGCCTCTTTTGACCAGTGTGTGTGTGTGTATATATATATATATATATATATATATATATATACACACACATTCTGAAACAATATCGGGATTGCTGCCTCATCAGGGCCAAGAGATTATTGATCCTATCTGTTAAACTGGCAGGTTTTTTTCAACAAAAAAATCCCAGAAAAACAGTTCTGTTTCCTCCAGAAGACAATAGCTTGAATACTTGATTTGACCCTCCTTTACATAGAGAGCAAATTCTTATTTGTTTGAATCCATCGTATTTGGAGGTTTTATTTGTTCAGGAGGTCTAAGGGACCCTGTGATTTGCTGACGAGCATGCATGTTTGGCTTACCTAGTACTGTGATCACAATGCCACCTTTTTGGCGCTAGCTGTGTTAGCAAGCCGTGATTCATCATCTGAGTGTAAAAATTCGGTCCTACCAAAAGATAATCTGTTCTTAAAGCAGATAATTAAAGTTAGACTGCTATGCAGAAATAGTAAGTCCTATGTAGGTCCTGAGGACTATAGGGGTGATGCTTAAATCCCAGGAAACCCTTGCATCAAGTGAATGATAGTCCGTGACTCTCCATGGGTGAGATACCAGTCCAATGCAAGTTACTTCCCCAGACAAGGCTGGTACCGACTTGCAACTGACCGGTCTGGGATGGGGCAGTATCTTATCAAAGGACAGTGATGGGTAGTGTGAAGTACAGACCTGGAATGGAATCCTTGGGTATATATTGGTAGTCTAACTTCTACTTCACAGCACTGTTGTTGTTTTGTTTTGGGTTTCTTTTTTTTTGTAGGGGGGGGGGGCTATCCATAACATTGTGTGTGAGTCTTTTAATGATTCATTTGGAATTTGTACTTGACTGCCAAGGATTCTGGTTTGGAGGACGGGGAGTCACATAGAGTTGATTTCCCATTGAAAGAACTAAAGAAATATTGTTGAAAATTAGAAAACAGAGCAACATACAATGTGACAGGTTTGTGTGCTTCCCTGCAAAGCCTAATTTGTAAAGCAGATGATTTGAGTACATTTTTTTTTAAAGTTCTCATTCAACTGTTTTCAAACCAAATATGATACACTCTGATCTTAGATATTTTAACAGTTTAATTATAAAACTAGTGCAATATGAGTGTGGCTTTAGAGAGTAATTGGCTGAGCTTTTGTGTTTATCTGGTGTTAATAGTTTGGAATAATTTGTCTTCCCAACAACATCTATTTCCTTTAGCGGTGCTGTGGCATTTTATCCATAAAAGCTGAACAAAACTTGGCAAATCTGAAGGCAGAGGGTTTAATGGAAAATCATAGTGGTTTGTAAAATATCTTGCATGCAAGGACTGAAACTAAGACCACACTCCAGCAAACTGATGGCAAACTCTTGTTTGTGGTTTGTCTGGAACAATCTGTGGTCTTGAACTACACTGTTTGAATCACTTGTATTACAGTTTTAAAGAAAACAGCTATGAAGAGACATATCTGTGACCAGTCATACGTATCTCAAAATGAATAAATGAATGAATGAATAATAAATTCTGTATTGTCTACATTAATTTTTGCTTACATTTTGGGTTTAAATGTAAACATACATCTTCTCTGTGTTGAAGCATTTTGTAACAGTGGCAAACTGGCCTTTGGTAATAACTGATTTTGGTACATTTTCATCAGATTGTGAATTATACAGTGACAACTGGGTCCTTATTTGATGTGTGTGTGTGTGTGGGGGGGGGGGGGGGGTCATTACACACAATATTGGTTAGGTAGGGCAAATGTTAGCTTTAGCTGGCTAATGTTGGCAAACTAAATTGTAACTTAAGGCAACTGTTAGAAACTAGCTAACAATAGAACTCACCAGTCGATACGTGACACAATATAAGCCCATCTAAACAAGCTAGCTACTTCCATTAAGCTGCTACATCCTTATTCTTTTTGCTTGTGCCGCGCACTGGGCCATAAACTTAAATGACCCATTGTACTAATGGATCATCAAAGACGTCAGTGCTCCAGGATATCCACTGAGTATTTCATTTATATCTTAGCAACAGGTTAGCACTAATTAGCAGTTAGCTTATGGTGCAGTTTTAACTCAGGCAATATGCCGGTCATATTTTAATTCCCGCACCCAAGCCATCCCTTATGAAAACCATTGACCAGGCTGCAAAAATGTTTTAATCAAACACACAAACCAAAATTGGCCTGTTAGCTGTAGCTTTATTTGTTTGGGAATGCAAGCTGAGGGGTGTGTTCAGGTTTTATTTGTCCTGCTAAGGTCACAGCCAAGTGGCAACACTCGAGCCGGTATTTTGACTCCAACCTGCAAGGGCAGTTCCTTGATTGGCCACTTGAAGCTGTCTCCAAAACAAAGCACATTCCCATAGAAGCCCTTTTTAAAATGTCCAACTTTAGAGCAGAAATAAACGTTTCCAGCCTTGTGCAAAAATATAGTTACCTCCTCTAACAGTTAGATCACACAGACTGCTGTCAGATGGCCATAAAAGGCCCTGAAGACTGCCCGATGTCCAAATGCCTGGATGGCAAACACAGGACTGGAGTGGGAGGCTGCGCTGTGTCCTCCATTTGCACAGTTCCTGCCTGGTCCTGGACATTGGAGTACAACCAACGTATATCTAACATGGACATACGCGGCACAACATGCCGGCAGGCTTTGCTGTGACCGATCCATTTCAGAGCTCAATCAACCACAATCAGACCACTTCAAATGCTGTTATGACGCCATCAGAATATGTAGATTGCGATCAGATGGCGCACAAACTGCACATAGACCGCCATCAGACCGCCATCTCAACACCAAGAGTGTTTTGAACTGTGCAACACACTCGGGACAGCCGAGCGAATGGGACCAATTATATAGACTGCTCACAGACCGCTGTCTGTCCGTCTTCAGACCGCACCTCAATACTTCCTGACTGTGGCCGAATATGTCATTCTGACGCCATTCGGCCTCAATCGGCATATGTGTGATGGGGGTGTAAGCGTGTTTAACTGGTAACTCTGCAGTTGGTAACTCTTCCACTGGCAGAAGATCAACACTGCTCCAATTCCCGTCAGTAAAAAAACAGACTGGGAAATCGTTTTTGATGCTGGCCCAAATAAAAACAGCCGTCAGGAAGTCCTTATCATGGCTGATGCAGCAGAAGTCGCCTGTTATCACTCAGATGCACTGAAAGTGTCAGTTGTCCCTTGCCATTTGCAGGCTAGAACAAAGAAACACCAGGCATGTGCCGCTTTCCCTGCAGGATTTTGTGGTTTGGCATGTTAAATTCCAAAATCCCAGGATTGACACTGAAAACAGAACAATGAAAACCTACATGCAGACAGAGCACGTTGCAGTGCTACTTGTAAAATATGTTTGGCATGTGATATTATATTGTTACCAGACTAAGATATTTTTAGCCGCAGTCTCTCAAACATTTTGCTGTCACCCTTCTCTTTTGTCTCTCATCCCTCTCCAATCATCAAGTTTTCAATAGCATGAAACTGAATGTGACATTTTCCAAAACAGTCATCTTTTGTCTTTTTGTGTAGAATCAAACTTTTCAAGTGTTCCAGTGAAGTTTTCAACAAATGATGAAATGAGCATGTAATGGTTTGGAACAAGAGGAACAGAACACATAATATTAATATTATTACAGGCTTTGTCTGTGGAGCAACTTGTCTTGTATCCCCACTGCTCTGAATTTGAGGGTAACATGGTGTTCCTCAGGGTTGCAAATGAGGTCTCTCCCAGTTTATCTTGGGGAAAATTGTGGTTTTGGAAGCATGCTTGTTCCATGTTTGTTCAGCAGTAGCAGCAGTCTGCCTCTACTTCAGCAGCTCAATACATGAATATGAAGGGGGTTCACTCTCAAAATTGTCTCAGTACAATTAAAGCACAATTAAAGTGTAATCATGGCAGGAAGTTGTTGCCTGTGGTTGTTCACAGTAAGATGATATCAGTAAATTGAACTTCTGGTTAGTTTGGATTACCTAACCTCTATAGGAGTAAGTGATGACTACAAGCTGTAAATGTCTGACTTTTTTCTTTCCATGAAAAAACTTGCATGTATTTTTGATTCTTGTAAATCGTGAACTTGAACCTGTGACCAAAGAGAATGACGAGAATGACTGATGTCTTTGGTATCCAGTCTTTCCAGAGCTACAGTATGGATGATTTAGTGTCATGTCAAGGTGAGGTTGTAGATTGCATGAGGACTGTGTCCATATAGTGTTTTTTTTAATTAGTTTTTTTTCTCAACTGTTTTATATGAGAGTGATGGCCAGCTGTAGACAAACTGCTGCATCCAGCATCTTTTTTTTCTTTCATAGGGCTTCACTTTTTTTTGTGTAGTCATACTGAGTGCTGGAATTTGAAAATCTCTGAACTTTTCACAAAGCCAGTATGTTGCCACTGCAGTGCCTTTTTAGGTAATCAATCAGATGGAGCAAAATCTATCACCCTCACGCCAAGAACATGGAAGGAGAACATTTATTTTTGTCTTCTGTCTCCTGTCAGCTGAGGTATCGCACAAAATCCATCACAATGTAGACCAAAAAGCCTCTTCTGTGATAGCAGATTGGAAACTTAATGTTTGTGCTGAGGGTGAGTGCTTTTATCATTGTCTTCACCTGTTTAGTGTTGTCAGAAAAAAATTCTACAAGGACTTTTTTCTTTTCTTTTAAGAAAGCAGCAAGTTGAAACAGTTTCATGTCAGCACTTTTCTGTCAGAGAAAAAATTCAATGTGGACACAGGGCCTTATACCGTCGCCAGTCACCGTTTTTGTTTCTCTTGATGTTTTTGCTTCTGTGGTGATAGGGATACTTGCTCCCTTCAAATCAAATCAAATCAATTTTATTTATATAGCGCCAAATCACAACAAACAGTTGCCCCAAGGTGCTTTATATTGTAAGGCAAAAGCCATACAATAATTACAGAAAAACCCCAACGGTCAAAACGACCCCCTGTGAGCAAGCACTTGGCGACAGTGGGAAGGAAAAACTCCCTTTTAACAGGAAGGAACCTCCAGCAGAACCAGGCTCAGGGAGGGGCATTCTTCTGCTGGGACTGGTTGGGGCTGAGGGAGAGAATCAGGAAAAAGACATGCTGTGGAAGAGAGCAGAGATCAATCACTAATGATTAAATGCAGAGTGGTGCATACAGAGCAAAAAGAGAAAGAAACACTCAGTGCATCATGGGAACCCCCCAGCAGTCTAAGTCTATAGCAGCATAACTAAGGGATGGTTCAGGGTCACCTGATCCAGCCCTAACTATAAGCTTTAGCAAAAAGGAACGTTTTAAGCCTAATCTTAAAAGTAGAGAGGGTGTCTGTCTCCCTGATCTGAATTGGGAGCTGGTTCCACAGGAGAGGAGCCTGAAAGCTGAAGGCTCTGCCTCCCATTCTACTCTTACAAACCCTAGGAACTACAAGTAAGCCTGCAGTCTGAGAGCGAAGCGCTCTATTGGGGTGATATGGTACTATGAGGTCCCTAAGATAAGATGGGACCTGATTATTCAAACCTTATAAGTAAGAAGAAGAATTTTAAATTCTATTCTAGAATTAACAGGAAGCCAATGAAGAGAGGCCAATATGGGTGAGATATGCTCTCTCCTTCTAGTCCCCATCAGTACTCTAGCTGCAGCATTTGAATTAACTGAAGGCTTTTCAGGGAACTTTAGGACAACCTGATAATAATGAATTACAATAGTCCAGCCTAGAGGAAATAAATGCATGAATTAGTTTTTCAGCATCACTCTGAGACCAGACCTTTCTAATTTTTAGAGATATTGGTGCAAATGCAAAAAAGCAGTCCTACATATTTGCTTAATATACGCATTGAAGGACATATCCTGATCAAAAATGACTCCAAGATTTCTCATAGTATTACTGGAGGTCAGGGTAATGCCATCCAGAGTAAGGATCTGGTTAGACACCATGTTTCTAAGATTTGTGGGGCCAAGTGCAATAACTTCAGTTTTATCTGAATTTAAAAGCAGGAAATTAGAGGTCATGCATGTCTTTATGTGTGTAAGACATTCCTGCAGTTTAACTAATTGGTGTGTGTCCTCTGGCTTCATGGATAGATAAAGCTGGGTATCATCTGCGTAACAATGAAAATTTAAGCAATGCTTTCTATTAATACTGACTGCCTAAGGGAAGCATGTATAAATTGAATAAAATTGGTCCTAGCACAAAACCTTGTGGAACTCCATAATTAACCTTAGTCTATGAAGAAGACTCCCCATTTTTCATGAACAAATTGTATCTATTAGATAAATATGATTCAAACCACCGCAGCGCAGTGCCTTTAATACCTATGGCATGCTCTAATCTCTGTAATAAAATTTTATGGTCAACAGTATCAAAAGCAGCACTGAGGTCTAATAGGACAAGCACAGAGATGAGTCCACTGTCTGAGGCCATAAGAAGATCATTTGTAACCTTCACTAATGCTGTTTCTGTACTATGATGAATTCTAAAACCTGACTGAAACTCTTCAAATAGACCATTCCTCTGCAGATGATCAGTTAGCTGTTTTACAACTACCCTTTCAACTACCCTTTCCCTTGCTTTCTCTTGTGACAAACATTACATATGATCCTCCATTTCACAAAAACAAAGGGTTTCAATCTAGTGAGCTTACATTAGCAACTAGCAGACAGTGCATAAGGGAGCAACCACTGATTGCTCTTGTTCTATTCTTCATGTAAAATTTTCACTCACTCATTTGCTCATTTTAAACAGCTTATCCAGGATTGTGCCGTGGGTAAAATTTTTTCTAAAATTCCAAATCGTCATACAGTAGTTACTGTTATTTTAGTGCTTTACATTCAAATCAGATGATTTATGCAGATATCCCTCCCCCAGATATGTCACCACATTGCACACAGATAGATATTACGTCGTCTGTGAATTTTGGAGGTGATCAGGATCTGAATTCTGGATCACGATTTCACTTTATATAGGCTTTGAAGGATTACGTCAAAACTACTTCACAGATTCACACCAGATTTGTACCACAGATACATATTAGGGCCTGGAAGACTCCACTGAATTTTGGAGGTGATCCAGATCCAGTTTCTGGCTCAGATTTGCAACACGTCTGTGTATTTGTGTACGATGTGTGAATTTACAGCAGCAACCATTATCAAATGTAATTGTTCCAGTGTGTACTGTAGGTTATATTTGTTTGTTTTCTCAATGTGTGTTATCCATCTTCATGATGAAGTAGTATAGAGGAGGATTTTCTTAAAAAGAAGACCTGGAAGTTTAGCTACAAATTGCCAGAAGGTACATCTGAGACACAAGCCTGGATTTGATCTGTTTTAGTGAAAGAAAATCCTTCTCTGCTCTACTCCACTATGAGGTGACGCAAAATGCAAAGCTTGCACTGTGCATAATTTCTCCAATCACAGCCACATAAGCCCATAACTTCTCGTGGGTTGTCTGGGTGTCTTGGTGACTTTCCTCACTCTTCTACTTCTTGCACAGTCACTCAGTTTTTGAGAACTGTCTAGTCCATGCAGATTTACCATAGAGTGCCAAACTGTTTGTATTTCTTTGTAATTGAATGAATGAATGAATTAATGGATTTATTCGGCACACACACAAACCCGAAAGAACAGAAACATACCAATAATATGAATGTTATATAAACAAGCCTGTGAGTCCGAAAGGGTGTGGGCAGAAGCAAAGCTTATCAACGCCCACCCCTGCTAGAATGAGTCCAACAATTATAACAGTCATAACAACATATACACAAATTCACAACACACTACATATCAACACAGACATACACTTCAATATTCAATTACATTTCAATTCATGTATAAGTATGTTATGTATAAAGCGCCAAATCACAGCAAACTTGGCCCAAGTCACTCCATATTAACCCTGCCGACCCCCAGAGCAAGCACTAGGCAACTGTGGTGAGGAAAAACTCCCTCTTAGGAAGAAACCTCAAGCAGACCAGGCTCTACGGGGTGACCCTCTGCTTGGGCTGTGCATATATACCTGTATACGTACATACATACACACACATTATATACATACGAGGGCTGTCCGTAATGTATAGGTCCTTTTTATTTTTTTCTAAAACTATATGGATTTCATATGTTTTTACGTCAGACATGATTGAACCCTCGTGCGCATGCGTGAGTTTTTCCACGCCTGTCGGTGACGTCATTCGCCTGTGAGCACTCCTTGTGGGAGGAGTCGTCCAGCCCCTCGTCGGAATTCCTTTGTCTGAGAAGTTGCTGAGAGACTGGCGCTTTGTTTGATCAAAATTTTTTCTAAACCTGTGAGACACATCGAAGTGGACATGGTTCGAAAAATTAAGCTGGTCTTCAGTGAAAATTTTAACAGCTGATGAGAGATTTTGAGGTGATTCTGTCGCTTTAAGGACTTTTCACGGTGCGAGACGTCACGCAGCGCTCTCAGGCGGCGTCATCAGCCTGTTTCAAGCTTAAAACCTCCACATTTCAGGCTTTATTGATCCAGGACGTCGTGAGAGAACAGAGAAGTTTCAGAAGAAGTCGGTTTCAGCATTTTACCCCGGATATTCCACTGTTAAAGGAGATTTTTTTAATGAAAGACGTGCAGGCGGATTGCAGTGTCGGCTCGCAGCCGCCGCGACGCTCCGCCACAGGAAAAACACCTCTGTTGGAAGCCTTGAGGACAAGTTGGAACATCTCCAGCTGATAAACAATTTCTCATATACTCACTCCACTGAAAGCCATCAAAAGCCGCCTGGATTTTACAAATGGTTAGCAACACGGAGGTGTTTTTCCTGTGCCGCCGCACCGCGTCGGCTGCGTCCCGACGCGCGGACCCGTCCTTCTCCTTTGCTGAGATAATCCATCCCACCTCACAGGTGTGCCATATCAAGATGCTGATTAGACTTCATGATTAGTGCACAGGTGTGCCTTAGACTGTCCACAATAAAAGGCCACTCTGAAAGGTGCAGTTTTGTTTTATTGGGGGGGGGATACCAGTCAGTATCTGGTGTGACCACCATTTGCCTCATGCAGTGCAACACATCTCCTTCGCATAGAGTTGATCAGGTTGTCAATTGTGGTCTGTGGAATGTTGGTCCACTCTTCAATGGCTGTGCGAAGTTGCTGGATATTGGCAGGAACTGGTACACGCTGTCGTATATGCCGGTCCAGAGCATCCAAACATGCTCAATGGGTGACATGTCCGGTGAGTATGCCGGCCATGCAAGAACTGGGACATTTTCAGCTTCCAAGAATTGTGTACAGATCCTTGCAACATGGGGCTGTGCATTATCCTGCTGCAACATGAGGTGATGTTCTTGGATGTATGGCACAACAATGGGCCTCAGGATCTCATGCACGGTATCTCTGTGCATTCAAAATGCCATCAATAAAATGCACCTGTGTTCTTCGTCCATAACAGACGCCTGCCCATACCATACCCCACCACCAACCATGGGCCACTCGATCCACAACATTGACATCAGAAAACTGCTCACCTAAACGACACCACACACGCTGTCTGCCATCTGCCCTGAACAGTGTGAACCGGGATTCATCCGTGAAGAGAACACCTCTCCAATGTGCCAAACGCCAGCGAATGTGAGCATTTGCCCACTCAAGTCGGTTACGACGACGAACTGGAGTCAGGTCGAGACCCCGATGAGGACGACGAGCATGCAGATGAGCTTCCCTGAGACGGTTTCTGACAGTTTGTGCAGAAATTCTTTGGTTATGCAAACCGATTGTTTCAGCAGCTGTACGAGTGGCTGGTCTCAGATGATCTTGGAGGTGAACATGCTGGATGTGGAGGTCCTAGGCTGGTGTGGTTATACGTGGTCTGTGGTTGTGAGGCTGGTTGGATGTACTGCCAAATTCTCTGAAATGCCTTTGGAGACGGCTTATGGTAGAGAAATGAACATTCAATACACGAGCAACAGCTCTGGTTGACATTCCTGCTGTCAGCATGCCAATTGCACGCTCCCTCAAATCTTGCGACATCTGTGGCATTGTGCTGTGTGATAAAACTGCACCTTTCAGAGTGGCCTTTTATTGTGGACAGTCTAAGGCACACCTGTGCACTAATCATGGTGTCTAATCAGCATCTTGGTATGGCACACCTGTGAGGTGGGATGGATTATCTCAGCAAAGGAGAAGTGATCACTATCACAGATTTAGACTGGTTTATGAACAATATTTGAGGGAAATGGTGATATTGTGTATGTGGAAAAAGTTTTAGATGTTTGAGTTCATCTCATACAAAATGGGAGCAAAACCAAAAGTGTTGCCTTTATATTTTTGTTGAGTGTATATACACATACATACATTTATACCTACACATACATATACATACCCCTACACATATACACATATATATACACGCACACATATACATATATACACACACATATACATATATACACACACATATACACGTACATATACATACATATTGACTGATTGATCATTTATTTTGAGTTTTACAAAATAAGCATTTCTTTGACATCTACATTTACCCACATTGGGTTGATAAGAACAGGAGATACAAACATACACGCATACATACCCGCGCACTTAACCCAAAAAGGGGTGGGATGAAGACGAACTTATTTAATCCCACCTCCAAATACCCATACGTTATTACGACTACCGAGTGTGACCAATATTCCTTTTTTATTACTATGTAATTGATATCATATATTAGTGATGAGTATCTATAATAATAATAATAATAATAATAATAATAATGATGATAAAAACAATTCCCACCATAATAGACAGTAATAATGACAATAATTATTGTCAATCAAAAAAAATGTTTTTTTTTTAATTTCTATTATTATTATTACTACCATGTTTTTTTAAATTGCTATTAATATTGCTGGTGTCATTCCTTAAGCCATTTTCATATGTCAATAAATTCCCCACATTTACTCATAAAATGACTATTTTCTGAGTAAATGTATTTGATGTTAATAAAGTCCAAAACATATTCAGTGGCAGCAACCACTAACCATGAGTGAAAAAAAAAGTTGTTGTGTTATCATTCATATTCTCTTAAAAATGGCCCCAAAAAACAAACAAACAAAAAAAACAACAGTAAGTCCCTTCGGCTGCTCCCTTGTTTGCACTTGGGGTTGCCACAGCAAATTCAAGGTGGATCTGCTTGTTGAATTGGCACAAGTTTTACGCCGGATGCCCTTCCTGACTCAACTCCACATTACATGGAGAAATGTGGCAGGGGTGGGATTTGATCCCGGAACCTTCTGAACTGAAACCAAGCGCATTAACCACTTGGCCACCACCCCTGCATTCTGCCAGGGTATGTAAACGTTTGAGCTCAACTGTGTGTGTGTGTGTGTGTGTGTGTGTGTGTGTGTGTGTGTGTGTGTGTGTGTGTGTGTGTGTGTGTGTGTGTGTGTGTGTGTGTGTGTGTGTGTGTGTGTGTGTGTGTGTTTGTTTGAGCTCAACTGTGTGTATATATATATATATATATAATAAAACTTTAAAATCAATTTCCCATTCACATCCATTTATTGTTACACCTCTCAGTAATTACTGAATTTGTGTTCTTCACCAGTATTGTCTTAATTTGGAAGTATTGTGGCCTCTCAGCCACTGTAGATCTTTTACAAATGGGAGATTTAAAAAAAAAAAAAAAAAACTTAAAAAAAAAAACTGTTAAAAAAAAAATGTTTGCGAAAATGCCGGGGGTACTGACCTATAAATCGCAGTGAGACCATTTGAAAATTTCCATACACAGTCTCAGGTCAGACTGTGGAAGGATGGATTTAACAAATAAACATGCATAAACATAAAGATGTTTACATGAAATCATCTCAGAACAGATACGTGGCCTTGCCTGAGCGCACTTCACCAGGTGTTTTAGGTTTTCAGCATTTGTTAACAATTTGTATCCATTGTCAGTAAGACAGAGGGGATGGAACCAATTAAATTTGAAAATTTACACTGTGCATTGAGTAAACGACTTCATGAAAAAGACTGGAAGGAGACCTGATATTAATTTGAGAAATTACATATCAGTCAATGAAAATAAAAACAACAGCTCCAAGTTTCCTCCAACTGAAACACTTGAAGTTTCAGCTGATGACCATGAATCGCATCAGAAGCTTTGAGACTTGAACGATTCAAACTCTGTGATTCCCCCTTGTTGGAAATGAAGCACGGTTCGGAGGCTCGAAGCTGCTCTGGATGTGGACCGTGTCATGGTGCCAGCACGTACGTGTGGATTTTTGTGCAGGTTAACAACTACTTGCAACCTCCTCTGTTATAGGTGCCTGTTGGCAAAGAGAGGGGTCAGGTTCTACATCTGAAGACTTTACACGTGCACAAAATCTCTCTCTCTCACACACACACACACACACACACACACACACACACACACACACACACACACACACACACACACACACACACACACACACAGGGAGCGGGACACCGAGTGCACCCATGTCTGAGCGTAACGTTTGTCTGTTGTTTCAATTATCTCAAAACCAGCATGGTAAATCTAAGCCCTCCTTCTGGAAAGCACTCAGACTATTGAATGTAAGAAAATCTGCAGAAGTGAATAATTTATTATAAATAAATAAATAAATAAAGTTGGTCTTATGTGAAAAAAAAGAAAAAAAAACCTGCAATGTTTTCTTTTGGGACTCCACTAACAGAAAATCCAGTTTTTGCAATTAACTCTCATTCCCCTGAGCAGGGAGTTCACCACAGGGTACATGGGAGACTGCAGCCTACATTTCTTTCTTCATTCTTTTATTTATTTTGTCAACAGTCTCCTGTGAGTCACTGTATCACAGTGTCTCAAGCCAGGAAATATTTTAACTGCTTCAGAGTTGGCATGAGTGTCTGATAGTTTCCTTCACCTGTCTTCTTTCTTGTCATGCCATTTGTGAGAAAGTAAAATTTCTATACCATATTGCTCTGGACATAAGATGACCCTGATTATAAGACCCCCACCCCCTTTTCTTCCCAAGACATGTTTTTGGAAAGAAGACTTGATAAAAGCTTTTTTTATATATAAGAAAATGCATTTTGTTGGTTAGAATACAAATCAAATGTCTTCATTTCTTTTTCAACCATGTACCGACACTGCCACTTTTAGGACCACTACAAGTTTTTCTTATTGTCAGTGTTTTTGTCATTTCTGGTTTGCGATCTTTGAATGTTATACTCGCACTAAATTTCTTGGCTGCTTGAGAATTGTTTGAGGACTCTGCTGCATTTAAAGTAAAAGTTTGCATCAAGATTTCTTGTAAGCCTAGGTATTAGTCTTGAATGTATGCATAGCTTCCAAGAGGATGGATACTGGATGGATACTGTAAATACAGTAAACACAGTATGTCCCAGGACAGAACCTTGTGGCACACTAGAGAACAGTAGAAGTGAACATATGAAATCTATGTTGCTAAACCTCAAGTATTGTGTAACTCCAAATATTTTAGCTGCTGACCTGTCAATGAAACAGCTCAGCAGTCACATGTCCAATTACATGTGTTTTCTTAGAAATTGGTGACTATGTGGCAAATTTCCAACACTATTCACCAGATTTGGAATTAATTACTCTCTAATTTAAGCTGGCAGTCTGCACTGTCCCGATCTTGGATAAGCGGTTGAAGATAAGCGTGTGTGAGAGTCTGAGCAGTTCAATATCTGCTTTCAAATCCAATATGTTGTGTTAGACAGCTAAAATAACAATATATATATTCTGCTTTATACATTGGCCATACTATATTGCTAAAGGAAATCTGGTTTTGTTTGGAGACAGATAAAAGGAATGGGGACACAGAAGGAATATGGTGCACGCAGTAAAATCTTGTTGAATGCTATGAGCCTTGACTGTAAAAACATTTTTGATGTTTCCACTGTGAAGAGTAGTACAGATGGAGGAACAGCTTCACAGGGATTGGAGGCTCCAAAGGAGCCTGGCAGTTATGTTCGACATTATGCAAAAGCACACTTTAATGACTGCATCTCAACACCAGAAGTGTTGGTGGCAGTGCAAATGTGGAGACATATTTTGCCTTCCAGATGTTGCCTTTCAAAATATATGCTGCCAATCACGGCACATATTATGACAATAGTGTGATGGAGATGGGGGAAATGGAGCAGCAGGAGGTAATATTCTGAGAATTTTGGGGTTAAAAATTGTAAATTTAATTGAAATAAGCACAGATTTTCAAGACAAATCCTCTTCTTCTCACTGGGTGTAAAATTATAAATTCGCAAGAGGTGGGGGTGGGAGGGTGGTTAGGAAAGGCTTCTTGGGGGGCTATCATTTTGCATAGTTCATGCAAAAAGTGCATGTTAGTGAGGTGTAACGGCTTTGAACAGCGCTGCATATTGCTCTACTTTCGGCTGCTCCCGTTAGGGGTCACCACAGCAGATCAATCATGTCCATCTCACCCTGTCCTCTGTATCTTCCTCTATCACACCAACCACCTGCATGTCCTCCCTCAGCACATTCATAAACCTCCCCTTTGGCCTCCCTCTTCTCCTCCTGCCTGGTGGCTCCATCCTCAGCATCCTTCTCCCTATATACCCTGGGTCCCTCCTCTACACATGTCCAAACCATCTCAAGCTCACCTCTCTGATTTTGTCTTCAAACTGTCCCACCAGAGTTGTCCCTCTAATATGTTTCATTCCTAATCCATCCTTGTGATTCCCAAAGAGAATCGCAACATCTTCAGCAATGCTTCCTCTCTTTTTGTTAGTGCCACTGTTTCTAACCTGTACATAACATAACTGGTCTCACTACTGTCTTGTAGACTCACTGATATTCTTCAGTCACAAATCACTCCTTCCACCCTTCTCCACCCTGTCTGCACTCTCTTCATCACCTGTCTACCACTCTCCATTACTTTGGACAGTTAACCCCAAGTATTTAAACTCATCTGCTTTCACCACCATGACTCCTTGTAACCACACTATTCCACTGGGCTCCCTCTCATTCACACACATGTACTCGGTCTTGCTCCTACTGACTTTCATTCCCCTTCTCACCAGAGTGATATTTCCAGGCTACTCTTACTAATGTCATCTGCAGACATCATTGTACATGCAGACTTCTGTCTGATCTCATTTGTCAACTTGTCACCACTGCAAATAAGAAAGGACTCAGAGCTGATTTGATTGGTATAATCCCCCCTCCACCTTGAAAAAAATCTGTCATTCCTAGTGCGCATCTCACCACTGCCACACTTCTCTGCCACTCCAGACTTCCTCAGAGAACACCACAAGTCTTCTCTTGGCATCCTGCATACTCTCAATCCACAAACACACAACTCCTTCTGGCCTTCTCTATACTTCCCCATCAGTTGTCTCAGAGCAAACATTGCATCTGTAGTGCTCATTCTTGGCATGAAACCATATTGCTGCTCACAGAGCTTAACCTGTTTTCTAAGCCTAGCTTCTACTGTGCTTTCCTATAATTTCATGCTGTGGCCAATCGGCTTAATGCCTCTGTAGTTACTCTGCACATCATGCTTGTTCTTAAAAATAGGAACCGGCATCTTCACTCCTCAGGCATCTACTCACTGTCCACAATTTTATTAAACAATCTGGTTAGACACTGCACTGCCATTTCTCCTAGACATTCCAGGGGAGGCGTGGAATGTTCACACTGGATGAAAATCATTCCTGTAATCCCTTCTGTCTCTGATACAACTTTTGTGATGGGTGGCATTGTATGCTGACTGGGTGTTGGTGTGTTCTGACATTGTGTGCTGATGGGCTGATGGTGTGACCCAATTGGGCGATGATGTGTGCCAAGTGGGCAGTGGTGTATGCCAACTGGCTGATGGTGTGTTCTGACATTGTGTGCTGACTGGGTGTTTGTGTAAACCGACATTGCGTGCTGAGTGAGCAACAACATGTGCCAATGGTGTGTGCTGATTGAGTGATAGTATGTGGCGATGTTGTGTGCTGACTGGATGGCAATGTATACCGACTAGGTGCCTTTGAGTGCTGACTGGCTAACTGTGTGTTCTGTCATAGTGTACTGACTAGGCAACAGTGTATATCAATATTGTATGCCAATTGGGTGACTTTGTATGTCGACTGGGTGATGGTGTGTTCTGACATTGCATGCTGATGGGCTGATGGTGTGTTCCAATTGGGCGATGTTGTCTGCCAACATTGTGTGCTGACTGGACAACATTATGTCCCAATATTGTGTGCAAACTAGGTCCCTTTGATTGCTGACTGGGCGATGGTGTGTGCCAACATTGTGTGCCGATTGGACAGCAGTATGTACCGATATTGTGTGCAAATTGGGTGTCTTTAATTGTTGACTGGGCGATGATGTGTGCTGACTGGGCAATTTTGTGTGCCGATTGGACAAGCCTGTGTTCTGACATTATATGCTGACTATGTGTGCCGACTGGGCAGCACTGTGTGCCAACTGGGCGAATAGTGTGTTCTGACATTGTGTGCCGACTGGGTGACAGTGTGTGCCAACTGGGCAATGGTGTGTGCCAACTGGGCAATGGTGTGTGCCAACTGGGTGACATTGTGTGCCGACTGGGTGACGGTGTGTACCAACTAGGCGATGGTGTGTTGTGACATTGTGTGCCGACTGGGTGACGGTGTGTACCAACTGGGCGATGGTGTGTTCTGACATTGTGTACTGAATGGACGATGGTGTGTTATTGCCTACTGCCAGACAAGTACTCCACAAAGGAAGGTGCCCCGTGCCAACAGTCCATTCACTTTAAAGATGACAATAATTCAAGTTAGAAAAACAGTCAATGTGCTTGTCCTGGTTTTGACCTCAAAAATGATGTGAACAGCTGCTGAATGTTCTCAGTTATTGTCGGATGCTGAGGTCAAGGACTGGGCTCAGTTCATCCCTAGGGTGAGGTTGTGCATGTCAAACATCAAACTGACCAAAAAATATTGAAACTGTTAAGTTTTTTTTCTTTTGTCCTTCTTTTCTGAAGCAGGACATTGCTTTGAGTGGTGATCTGTATCATTTTGTCGTCATGAAACAACTTGTCGTTGTGCAGAATATTCAGCAGTGGAAGAGCTGATTCTGGCTATAAGAGCAAAAGCTTATTTATTCCAGGAAATTTGTGTTGATGACACAAAGATAAGCTTTTATTAGTGCCACAAGATTTTTCCTGGAAAGACGTACCTTTTTCTTTGCCAAAGAAAATATCACCGCGCTGCATCAACAAATCCTCACCGAGACGAAGCTTTGGACAGAGACGATGGAAAAAAACTCCCTCAAGAATAAAAAATAAGATAGAGGGAGAAGTGTACAGGTTTAAGTGTGGGAGGAGGGAAAATTTTAAAATGGAGAGTTTTGTATTACGATGTATATCCATCCATCCATTTTCTTCCGCTTTATGCAGAGTCGGGTCACGGGGGCAGCAGCTCAAGCAAAGCCGCCCAGACCTCCCGATCCACACACACCTCCCCCAGCTCCTCCGGGGGAACCCCGAGGCTTTCCCAAGCCAGCCGAGAGACGTCCCTCCAGTGTGTCCTTGGTCTTCCCCGGGGCCTCCTCCCGATGGGACGTGCCCGGAACACCTCTCCAGCGAGGTGTCCAGGGGGCATCCGGAAAAGATGCCCGAGCCACCTCAGCCTAAGATGTGTGTGTGTGTGTGTGTGTGTGTGTATATATACATATATATATATATATACGAGGTATCTTATAAAACTAACCGGCAGTTTTATAAAAAAAAAAAACTATATGGAGTTGATTGACATGCGATTACACCAATCATGCTTGAACCCTCGTGCGCATGCGTGAGTTTTTTCACGCGTGTCGGTGACGTCATTTCCCTGTGGGCAGGCCTTGAGTGAGATGTTGTCCCACCCTCTCGGCTGAATTCCTTTGTTTCACACGCTGCTCGAGACGGCGCGCATTGCTTTATCAAAATTTTTTCTGGACCTGTGAGGAATATCCAAGTGGACACTATTCGAGAAATTCAGCTGGTTTTCGGTGAAAAGTTTAACGGCTGATGAGAGATTATGGGGTGTTTCTGTCGCTGTAAGGACTTCCCACAGAGCGGGACGTCCTGCAGCGCTTCCAGGCGCTGTCGTCGGCCTGTTTCAAGCTGAAATCATCCTAATTTAAGGCTCTGTTGACCCAGGATGTCGTGAGAGAACAAAGAAGATTCAGAAGAGGCCGGCATGAGGACTTTATGCGGACATTCCACTGTTTAAGGACATTTTGTAATGAAAGACGTGCGCGCAAATTCGCCGAGTCGTTTCCATGATGACTCGGTGAATCTGTGTGTGCCACGACAGGAAAAACACCTCCGTGTTGAAAACCATTTGTAAAATTCAGGCGGCTTTTGATGGCTTTCAACAAGTGAGTAACTGAGAAATTGTTTAACAGCTTGGGCATGTTCCAACTTGTCCGTTAAGGTTTCCAATGGAGGTGTTTTTCCTGTTGGAACCCCCCGCGGTCGGGTCCGGCCCGACATGCGACTCTGCCCGCACGTTCTTTCATTACAAAATGTTCGTTAACAATGGAATGTCCGAATAAACTCCTCATGCCGACTTCTTCTGAAAGTTCTCTGTTCTCTGACGACTTACTGGGTCAACAGAGCCTGAAATGTGGAAGTTTTCAACTTGAAACGGCGAGACGCTGCCGCCTCGAAGCGCAGATCACCGTCAGGTGCCGTGGGCCGTCCTTAAAGCGACACTACCGGACCAAAATCTCTCATCAGCCATTAAAATTTTTACCGAAAACCAGCTGAATTTATCGAATGGTGTCCACTCAGTTGTGCCTTACAGTTTTGAAAAAATTTTGATCAAACAAAGCAGCAGTCTCTAAGCCATTCCTAAACAATGAAAAAATCGACGAGAGGGTGGGCCACTCCTCACTCAAAGACTGCCCACAGGCGAATGACGTAACCGACAGGCGTGAAAAAACTCTCGCATGCCCACGAGGGTTCAAGCATGTCTGATGTAATCACACGTGATTCAAATCCATATGGTTTTTGAAAAAAATAATAAGGTCAGATACTTTTCTAATAGACCTCGTATATATATATATATATATATATATATATATATATATATACACACACATCACAGCCACAGCATGATGGAACCACCTCCAAATTTTACTGTAGGTAGCAAGTGTTTTTCTTGGAATGCTGTGTTCTTTTTCAGCCATGCATACTGCCCCTCGTTATGTCCAAATAACTCAATTTTAGTTTCTTCAGTCCACAGCACCTTGTTTCAAATTGAAGCTGGCTTGTCCAAATGTGCTTTCGCATACCTCAAGTGACTCTGTTTGTGGCGTTTACGCAGAAAAGGCTTCCTCTGCATTATAGTATCACACAGCATCTCTTTGTGCAAAGTACACTGTATAGTTGAACAATGCACAGAGACACTGTCTGCAGCAAGATCATGTTGTAAGTCTTTGGAGCAGGTCTGTGGGTTGACTATGACTGTTCTCACCATCCTTCACTTCAGCGAAATTCTGAGATTTTTCTTGGCCTGCCACTTTGGGCCTTAACTAGTACTGTGCCTGTGGTCTTCCATTTCCTCACTATGTTCCTCACAGTGGAAACTGACAGCTGAAATAGCTGAGATAACTTTTTGTATCCTTCCCCTAAACCATGATGTTGAACAGTCTTTGTTTTCAGGTCATTTGAGGGGTATTTAGAGGCTCCCATGTTGTCACTCATTAGAGGAGATGCAAAGAGGGGGGAAACATTGGCAAATGGCCACCTTAAATACCCTTTCTCATAACTGGATTCACCTGTGTAAGGAGGTCATGGGTCAGTGAGCTTACCAAACCAATTTTGTGTACCAATAAGTTGTGGTAAATGTATTCCAATCAATAAAATGACAAGGGTGCCCAAATGTATGCACCTGCCTAATTTTGTTTAAATAATAATTGCACACTTTCTGTAAATACTAGATACTTCATTTCACTTCTCAAATATCAGTGTGTTCATCTGCTATATGATATATTTAACTGAAATTTCTGATCCAGACAACCAGTGATTTATAAAGGAAAATCACAAAAATTATCAGGGATGCCCAGACTTTTGCATAAAACTGTATGTCACCCCAAGGCACTTCACAAGGGTGAGCTCTAACCTTACCAACCCCCTTGAAAGTGCACATAGGCAACAATGGTAAGGAAAAAAAAAATGCAGACAGAGACAAGCCGGCATGAAAGTTTATTTGCCAAATCGGAACACAGCGAACCAAATTAACCCAGCAAAGTGACAGAACAGTGGCAAACTTAAATAGTGACCTGTAATGAGATGATGAGAGACTGGTGTGGTGATTGTAATGAGAAACACCTATGAAGGAACACAAAGTGACAGGGCCACGCCTACAAACACACACAGGGACTGACATGGAGTGA
This sequence comes from Thalassophryne amazonica, assembly GCF_902500255.1. Taxonomy (NCBI): domain Eukaryota; kingdom Metazoa; phylum Chordata; class Actinopteri; order Batrachoidiformes; family Batrachoididae; genus Thalassophryne; species Thalassophryne amazonica. The sequence continues at coordinate 26,430,576 of NC_047103.1, read as the reverse complement.
AATATCAAACCACAAAGAACCCTGGCGTGAGCAGCACCTACAACAAACCAGAAAACATTAGCAAACTAAAGGGGAACTCAAGAAAGGCTAAGGTGTAACTTACAGGAAAATACAACTAACAGACAGGACATAAGATCAGGAGACAGACCACAACACCCTCAGGGCTTTTTTGAGGAAGAAACCTCAAGCTGACCAGACTCAGAGAGATGATCCAGTTATTATTGTCTTTAAAGTATTGGTACCAGTCTTTAAGGTGAATTGTTTCTCAAAGTCATTATTTGGAGTGTGTTGGAAAAAGTGACTTCGTTTTTGGAAGCATTTTGTTCATTTGTCAAGTCCAGCCCCCTTTAGCGACACCAACATTAAACATTAAATTCATAAAAATGCATATTTGTAGGATTTCAGGTTTGGAAACAAGATTATCGACCCAACCTTTAGCCTACTCATAGGTATCCTGCTAATATTCAAGGATTTATTTATCTATAATTGTTCAATAATTAGAGATGTGACTTTGCAAAAATTTATTCACAAACTAATATTTTCCTGCTTTTAAACGATGTGGTCATTCCTGATTCTGGTTCTGTGGTTGGCAAATTTTCTGAACATCACTTGAATTATCAGTTAAAACGTGAACTGAACACATTCAGGTTGCTCAGGTTGTTATGATCTGGGTCAGCCGGCCTGCTGTAGAGTGTTTAAACAGCATCATGGACTCGAGTCAGTGAATGGACTGGAAGTGAATTGACTGCAGGCCCAGTCTTCAAACTCCTGCTGCAGAACCAAAGCAGATGGGATCACTCAGAGGCTTCAGAGTACACTAGTCAGCCCCACTCCCGCCTTCTGTAGGAACAGTTTGGATAAGCTACATAACTAACTCCTGTGTGATGAACACAAACATGCCAAAGGTTTGCAGTCAGGAAAGCGTTTGGCATCCATCACGGGTAAAGTCAATCTTCAGGGATTTCTTCATGGCCTGATATGGATGAAGATGAAAAGGTCAGAGAGGGATGTTCTGCTGCAGATGTTGATCTTTTTACTGAAGCAGAGGGATTTCTTTGCTTTTCTTAATAGCTTTTCAGGTCATCTTTTGGGAAAAAATAATTCTGAGACAAAATTGGAGAGATTTTCAGAAGATATATGAGAGAATTAGTCAACCGCGGAAAATAAAGTCACCCAGTTCCTCTTTTATGCTCAGAGAGTCAGAATGTGTACTGAGAACAAAATTACATAAAATGGTTAAAAACCTGATCATGCAGAATAAGATTATTTTCTCTGTTTTTCAGTTTTTGTAATTTTGAATATTTTCAAAATGGTGTTGATGTACCAGAGCACATAATGTCCCACATGTGTGATGCCTGTACCAGACTGAATTTTGTGTGTACACACATATATATTTATATAAAAAAGCAATATGCTGTTCATTGCTGGCAGTGTCCCACAGCAGCTACTCAAGGTTCTTGAAATGGAGCAATATCTCCACCTGGTGTACATTTGCCATTAATGCAGGTACAATTTTTTTGCCAAGACTTTTAGTATATATTACATGGGTTGCAGACTAGGTCAGTGGGCATGTCTTACAAAACAAGTCCATATATGGACATCTGTGGCATATTTCACAAAAAGGTAAAACAAGAAGGTTCAGGCCTCAGGTTTAATAACAGTGAAGTTTACTAATTTAAAAATAGAATTTGATGACTCAAATTTTTTTTTATTTATTTGTATATATTTTTAGATGATCTGATGTGTTAATTGAGGGTGGCACAGTGGCTTAGTGGCTATCACTGTTGCTTCACAGCAAGAAGGTCATGGGATCGATTCCCACCTTTGGCCTTTCTGTGTGGAGTTTGCGCATCCAAATGGCAGGTGGATTAAGAACTTTAAACTGTCGGTAGGTGCGGGTGTGAATGTGTTTGTTTGTCTGTATGTGTACCCTGGCTCATGCCCTATGACTGCTGGGATAGGTTCCAGCCCCCGTGACCCTTAATTTGAGTAAGTGGTTGAAGAGTGAGTGAGTGTGATGTGTTAATTGATATGTGATTGCACATATCATATCGTCGTATACGACGGCTAAGACCAAGCTTTACTAAATAACTTTTTAATGATATGAGATAGAAACTTACTTTTTGTTTTTGCTGAAAAGTCAACTCCATGGACGTTCGAGCCAGCCATCGGCCATCTTTGTACTCCTCATAGAAGCTGTGTGATGATGTGCGCAATGTGAGTGTCTAATTGGAATTGGTTCACCGTCACATGGTTTTCCAAAATCCAATCGTAGGGCAGATGCACCTCACATGAAAAGCCAGAGATCGTTTTCAGGAGTGATATGTTACTAGTTGGCCCATTTGAATAGCCTTCTGGGTGCTCCAATGAGTACATACTATTGGGCTCCAAATGCACCCTGCGCCATTACGCACAGCAATCACTGAAAGCAGATGGAGCAGACGGAGAGCCTCTGATGACAATCTCACATGCTCAAACAAAGAGTGTGTAACTATCAGGATTGCTCCACTAATTTGCATGTGAATGTTAATGAATAACTCTGTTGCTTTTACCATGAAGACAAAAAACGCATAGACCATTTTGTTTGCATATATTGTTCAAAATATGCATTTGTGTTTATTGTTTGAACCTTTTTGTTGTACAGTCTTTCACACAAGACCTAAAATTACCTTTATAAAGTGTCAAAACAGTTGTTTATTACAGTTTTCTGTGTTTTTTGAATAAATGTGTGTGGAAAATTATTTTTCGCTTTATTTTTTCCTTGCCTATTTTTGATTGTAAACCTTTATTACACTTATAAAACACATATAACACATATACACAAAACATATATATTCTGAAAGCACAGGTTGTCCTGAAAAAAAGAGACATAAAACTTGATTGTGGGATGCAGGGACAGCAAAAATAAAACATTTATGTCAGGTGAGTGAACTGTCCAAAAAATGCCCTCGGACCCCAGTTGATAAGTGAATGATCGACTAATCACTACTGCTGTCTTAAAAGTATTATTGTTATTGTGCTTCTCACCAAAACCTCATTTGAACTGAACATACAAACTACATCAAATAACAAACATTTAAATCCAGTGAGGTCACGCATCTGTGCTGTCTATCGTATAACAGAAAAATACATTTAAAGAGAAACAAAAACAGGTGTTTTTTGTTGTTGTTGTTGTTGTTTGTTTTTGTTTTTTAGGCTGACTGATACTTTGGTCAGAGTGCACGCCTGACAGCTAGTTAAACACAGCTCGGCGTAAGCAGCATGCCATTTCTATGTAGCCTCATGACATCTGACCGCTGCAGACATGCACTGAGTGCAAAGTCCAACAGCGTGTTTTAGAAAAGGGAGTTTTTCAAAACACTGTGAGGAACCATCACACACTGGATTCTGGATAATGAAGCCCAAACAGTGAACGATAATAATGGCCATATCTAATATCTTCGAACCCAAAGGAGCAATTTGGGTTACACTTGCTATTGCTCTTGCAACTTAGGTCATATCAAGGTCAAAGGTTGAGGTCAAATCAGATGTCATTGTTTAAAATACATGGCAATATCATCAAAAAGCAAAGAGCTACTTCAGTCAAACTTGATTGAAACTTGCTGCTCTCCTGGGGCTAACCAGCGCAGGAGACCTCTGATGTCAATGATGTCACTTAACGATGTCAAGAAAAGTAAATTCCTCGTAAAAAACACTTCTAAAACTGAAAACACCATTTTTGGAACCTAATAACACCTCTGAACATATTTCGCGGATGTTAGCATGGTGACGTCACAGGCTGGTAGCTAGCTGCAAAACTCTGTTTCATTTGTATGTAAATATATCTTCTTTGTCATATATTATGTAAAAGATAGTGAGAAATAAACACTTCTAAAACCAAAAACGCAGTTTTTGGAACCTAATAACACCTCTGAACTTATTTTGTATACGTCAGCATGGTGATGTCACAGACTGGTAGCTAGCTGCAAAACTCTGTTTCGTTTCTGTGTAAATATATTCTCTTTGTCTGAACATATTTCGCGGATGTTAGCATGGTGACGTCACAGGCTGGTAGCTAGCTGCAAAACTCTGTTTCATTTGTATGTAAATATATCTTCTTTGTCATATATTATGTAAAAGATAGTGAGAAATAAACACTTCTAAAACCAAAAACGCAGTTTTTGGAACCTAATAACACCTCTGAACTTATTTTGTATACGTCAGCATGGTGATGTCACAGACTGGTAGCTAGCTGCAAAACTCTGTTTCGTTTCTGTGTAAATATATTCTCTTTGTCATATATTATGCAAAAGCTAGCAAGAAATAAACACTTCTAAAACTGAAAACACCATTTTTGGAACCTAATAACACCTCTGAACATATTTCGCGGATGTTAGCATGGTGACGTCACAGGTTGGTAGCCAGCTGCAAAACTCTGTTTCATTTTTATGTAAATATATCTTCTTTGTCATATATTATGTAAAAGATAGCGAGAAATAAGCACTTCTAAAACTGAAAATGCTCTTTTTGTAACCTGATAGCACATTTTTCGGCCTTAGCGTGCACGTTAACCTCTGCTAACTCAGAGCTAACTTTCTATGGAATTAAATTTGTCTCATTAATCCCAGCAAATGCACAGAGGGTGATATTCCTTGATTTGCATAATTTCAGCTTTTGTCAAAAGCTCATGTACATGCACATGCAAAGCCTCCTTAAGACGCTGTTAAAACGTAAATATTGTTTTTCATTGACTGATTAAGAGAGGAGCTTCAAAGAACATGTACACATTGTATGTGACACAACAGGATCTTAATAATTAAATGAACAACTGCAAATTATAAAGAACACAAGGCTCATATGGCCGAGGGTATTTTAGCATTGCGTTATATTTTAGATATGCTCTAGCATATCTAAAATTGCAACAGTGTGAACACTCAAAACTGTATCTTTGCTTTAGAAAAGAAAATTGCAAGAAGGCAATGTGCAAAACACTGAAAGCAGCCAGGCATCAATGTGAAAAACTTTGCAGTGTTTGAAACTTATCACAAAGTATTATGTATGGTAAGTTGAAGCCTTGTTGCTTCCCACCCAAATGCTTCACCAACATTTTCATTACTTGACGCCATATATCACAGTTATTACAAGCTGGAGAGACCAAGTTGCATGAATTCTGTGGACATTGAACAACAAGCAATATGATAATGATTATTGACAACATAGGCTATATCAATGAGGTTATATCTATGACAAGGCTATATCAATGAGGGGACGGCTAGGCAGCAGTACTAAACCTTTTAACATTTGTAACAGAGGGTGAAAATACATCTTGAAATGACAAAGCAGGGCTAGTCCAATCAGAAACTGGGAACGCTGACATGGATCCACCAATGTAGGAAGTCCCAATTTTGTTTGTTTGTTTGTTTGCAGGATTACTCAAAAATTACAAAAGCGGTTATTAGAGGTGGGCGATACCGGGAATTTTGGTATTGATCCGATACCAAGTAAATACAGGCCCAGTATCGCCGATACCAATAACAATACTTTTTCACATTTAAGCTTCATAGATCCAAAGGATCCAAAAGACCTCGGGTAGAATTTTGCCAAACATTGTACGTGACAACAAAATACTTTATTATCACAATCAACATTTTTGTTTAAAAAATAACACTCAACACAACTTAAAACAAAATCTCCTGAGGTAGAGGGCTGACAAACCACAATACAAGGGTGCGCTGCTCCATGTTGTGTGACACAGTGCAGCGCTGCTCTTACAGACAGAGTAGACTTTGATGAATCTGCGTGTGCAGCAGTCAGTGCGTGCGGGAAAGCAAAAAAGCTTGAGTATCAATCTTTTTACATGAGGATCGTTCAGTATCAATACCAGCGTTGGTATCGATATTATCGATATTAGGATCGATCCTCCCACCTCTACCAGTTATCATCAAACATTGCACTGAGGTTTGACCAGATCTGCCATACCAAACAAAACATTTGAAGTTTACTTCAAAAAAGGTGTATGTCAGATTCAAATATTTGTCATTTAGTGAAGTTTTTAAGCACTGAGTGCACTTAAGTATTTAAAAGTGTGTTATTGTAGCAGTTACAGGTGTTACCTTTTCCTGTGAAAACACAAATGCCTGGGGTGCTATTTAAGCTTGTTGCAAATTTACTAAAAGAAATGAATAAATCTAGGAACGTAAACAAGTTTAGCATTTCGTTTTAGCAATTGGAGCTAAACTGTATCTATGCTAATAGCAATTTTTTTTTCTTTTTTTTTGTGAGATGTACACAGGAAGGAAAGTAAAATTACCCCCAAATGAAGTGGAAAGATAAATACACAACTTTTTTTACAGCATGATTTGGATCCTGGATCACTTCCAGAATTTTTTTTTTTTTTTGGAATAATTTATTTTTAGCAGTGCATTTGGCAAGCACAGTTTTGCACTCTGTGCTATCCAAGTTGTAGCTTAAGTGGATCAGTGCATCTTAAGCTGCATTTGCACTTAGTGTCTGTGTTGGACGTGTGTTGTAAAAGCTCATCAAAGAGCATATTTTCTCAAAAGCTGAGTGTGTTTCGGCATGAGGTTTCCACTGTGTACATTACCCACTAGGATAGTAGACTGTAAGACCACCAGCCGAGAAGAAGCCAGTCCGCCTGATGGAGAAACAGTCGACCCTCGTCTGAGTGATGAATGTTGGATGGAGCACAAGAACGCGCTCAGCCCCTTTAGGCCAAACTCCCAGACCTCACTTTACCTGTCGCGCACAAAGCTCCTGTTGTGTGTGTGTGTGCATGTTTGCACGCCTGCCCTTGCTGTATTTCCGAGAGAGGGCTCTAGAAAAAGAAACGCCTTGAACATGCAACGTCTTTACTTATTAATTATGACACTGTTGTGATTTAAATCATGAAATGACTCTGTGCCAAAGTTTGACCAAAGAGCTCTTTTGAGCCACCCTTATTTATGCAAATATATTCATTTCTTGATTAGCTTGGCCGTCAACAGGAATACACTTGGCACATGAAAAGTGACTGCATATTTAAAAGCAAAATCCATCTTTAATAGCAATCATTTGTGCCCAAGCCAAGTAAAGCTGGTCCCTCCTGCCACCCCATCATCACAGAGAAGAAAAGGCAAATTTCAGCTTGTTGGCTTATGATTCCTTAACACTGAACACAGAAGATCACTTGCCTTGAACATGACAATGTTGTTTGTAATAACTTTGCGATTACATTCACCCCACATTTCTTCCGTTTCAGTTCAACTCAGTTTGATTAACTCAGTTTATGTAGTAATGTGTCAAATGTGCTTCATTGCGTCGGTCATGCTTTTTATTAAGCCCACGTTGTGTAGACCTTATTTCTAGCATGGAAAACTTTTGTTTACTGCTAAGAGGTTGAAACATTGAGATTCACTGGTCGTCTGGAAGGGTTCTGGGAATTACTGCCGTTCGCCATTAACCCTCTGGGGCCGACGGCATCGTATACGACAGCTGGGACCAAGCTTTACTAAATTGTAAATAACTTGTAAATTGTATTTCAGCTTTTAGCTCATACCTTTTTTGTTAAGTGTCCAAAAAAGAACATTTTATTCCTTTAAAAAAAAATAAGAATAATAATATCAGCTGATTTATCAGCTATCAGCAGATCAGCCGATTTATCGATTATCAGCATTTTTTTCATCCAAATATTGTTATCGGCATCGGCCTCAAAAAATCCATATCGATCGGGCTCTAATCTAGATATTTATCCACTTTTGTCAGTGAAAAACATATGTTGTCCAAAATAGAGTTTTGGTCTGATTTGTTCCAAACTTAAGGGATTGATTAGATTTCACTTTGAGAAAATTTGGTAAACTGGCAAAATCACAGGTCAAGTTCAAAATTTTAGCCCATTGCTTATATATTGTGGATATTTGGAATAGCTCTTGTGGGGAAGGTGATAGGAGTTGGGTTACCAATTTGCAGACCTGGGTTCAATTCCTGGGTAGGCTACCTGTTTGTATCCTTGGACCAGACCCTTCATCTGCATTGTTCCAATCCACCCAGCTGTAAATGGGTAAACCTGGCTGGAGACGTAACCTGTGTTGGACTAGCGTCCCATCCAGGGGGCCTTGTAGACTCTTGTCACGCTACAGAATGCAAGAATATGGTACCAGAAGTCCTCAAGAATTACCTTTGTATATATTGGTGTAAAACATATAAGGTGGAGGTGTTGCACTCTGAGTGCCCCTTCTTGTTTATCCATATTTTTTTCCAATATAGGATGTAGGGTTGCAACAATTCACTGATATGAATCTGAAATAAATTTTAAAGTAACTTTGGACTATGTGCTATGAACTAGTCGACTGTCCAGTTTTCAATATTTTTAATAGGATGAATGAAACCGTTACACTTGCACTTCTACATTTTGAAACTCTCAGAAATATTCAAGGTTCAGCATAAGACTCACAGGTTCAGATAGTGATGTTACGTGTTGTGCCGATGCTTCGAAGTGAATCCAGGAAGTGTTTCCGCGATGCACGTTTTGAGGCTTCTATCATTTCAGACTAGTGACGTCTTTGATGTCATTATGAATTATGTATTTGAAGGTAAGCAATGCCATTTTGGCATGAAATCGAATCATTCTATAATCAAAAGTACGGTCCCTGAATTTTATCCTTGCCCATGTATCGAGATATGCATCAGGTCGTTTTATAAGGGAGATATGCAAATCCCCAACATGAAACAACATTTTGCGACTGGAGCGTCAGACTCCCTCTCTTTTCTGATCAGTTATAAAAGCTTCCCATCAGGGTTAACGGACAACATGGATGCAGTTCTCTTGAGCTGTTTGTGGCATCATGAGGTTGGAGAACAGCACCAGCATGCCAAGATAGTAATACATTGCAGCAAACTGATTCATTATGAAATCCTGCAGATAGAATTTGGATATGATTGCTAACGCTGTTGTTGCAGGCACTAAATTAACTCAGTCAGAAATTCTTCTTTTTTTTCCCCTGTAGTCTGCAGCGATTGCACATTGCTGTGGCTCATGTTCTCAGCGGCTCCACCCATCATCAGGAGAACAGTTTACACAGCCAACCACATGGGATGAATGTTGAACACACCTATTAGTCATCAACCCTAATAAATATGGCCGCAACCAAACCAATCTGCACTCATTTTGTGAAATTTATTTTGAAACACAATTATGTTTCCAACGTAGATGAGGTCAGAAAATATGAGCATGAGCTGGCCCCAAACCGCTTGGCTCCTACCTGTGGTCTACAATACCTTTATTTATTTACTTTGGTTGTGGTCATAGGTTATGGAAAAAAGTGAGATTTATCTATGCAAATTAAAATATGCATGAAAACTATGTTTGGGTGTGGTCCAGTGGGGAGGACGATGAGGTTTGAAACTGCTTATTAGGATTCCTGTAAACCATCTGGTTCATGTCACAAGCACCTGAACTTTAATTGGCTGAAAAAGCTGTTTCCATTTTATAGAAGAATCAGCTGTTGTGCTGATGTCCCTATTCCAGTGCGAGTAGAACATCAACTTGGGAACTGTTGTGGAAAATCCCCATTCAGGATCATCCGATCCAAATACTTCTTTTGCAAAACCATATCATATTGAAAACATTATGCATTTATTGTAATTTAGAATCTACTCTTTGACTCCAGATGTGCAGATTTGATGACATTTAGAGCCAGCCCGTGCATTTCTGCACCAGATCACGTCTCACTTTTGGCAGGGCTTTGTGGCAGCTTGTGGTAACTAGTTGCATTTCTGGGCTCATGAAGGACTTCATTGTAACTGGACTGGGCTTCCTACATGGATCTTGTCTTCTGATGCTTTCCCAGTTTGTAAATAAACTGGAGTTGAGTGTATGCTGTAAGTCCATCTTCATCTCCACGTGTGGCTCAGCTGCTTCAGATGCATTAAGGTGCCAGGTGCTGGCAAAACTGTTATCTGTTTTTCCCTGCAGGATCAAGTGTATGGGAACAAGAACAACCATATAGTCTCTATTTTTGGTTGAAGTGCTTTTGAACATTATGCTGAAATGAACAAATGTTGTAGCTTGCTGACCTTGAGTCATTCCTTAACTTGTTGCAGAGATTAACCCCTTAAAACCAGAGGAGTTGAGTGGCCCCAACGCCCTGTAAGTCAAGACTGGGAAGCTTCATAATCACAACTTCTCAACACAACAGTTGTATTCAAATAGCTATAGAAATAAAGTAATCCCATTCACAATATTTTATATATATATATATTTGATCACAAATATTAAAACATAGCCTTCACTCATTCTGCAGCAAAATAGCAGAGGATTTGATTGATGGGTCAGTGGCTCAAGCAGCTTTTGTTTAGCCATGGCAACAGCCTAGCCTCTGGAATGAGCTTCCCTGTGCCCTTCGTTCTCTGGATTGTATAGATACTTTTAGAAGGCAACTAAAGACGCATTTCTTTAAGTTAGCTTTTTAGCCTAATATTGTATTTTATTGTTTTCGTATGTTATTTTTAGATTATTTTTGTATGCCATGTGCAGCACTTTGTGACCCTGGTCTGTGAAAGGCGCTTTATAAATAAAGCTTACTTACTTACTTATGTACAAGTTATTCATCAAATCATGAGTCCTTTCTGGGGACATACAACAGAGCAGTAGAGGAAACCTGCTGATCCATGTTTTTTTTTTTTTAACTATCTCAAGGGAAAACAGGTGAATTTCCACTTGTTTCTATGGTTTGGTTTGTTTTGTGGGGGTTTTGTGCAGAATTCTCTTTTAGCAATAAAAAACTGATTCCCATGGACCCTATTTAGATTATTTTCATTGCATGGTCCAAAGCACATAGTACAAATGCATTGGGGGGGTGTCCAACACCACTAATACATAATCTGAGTGCAAAGTCCAACACTGTGTTTTGAGTTTTTTAGGTATAGCATGAATCAAGCCAAACAGATTGTCATCTCTTGTTCCCTTGAAAAGCAAAGTGCACTTTAGTGTTGTGTGTTTAGATCTGGTTTGGGATTGCGTACTGGTTCTGCATCCACTACACTATAGAACCAGCTTGTGTACTGGATTGCAAGCAGTGGGTCACCCCCTTTGAGTCTGGTCTGCTTGAGGTTTCTTCCTCAAATCATCAGAGTGACTTTTTCCTTACCACTGTCGTCTGTGTGCTTGCTCTAGGGGTTGGTAAGGTTAGACCTTACTTGTGTGAAGCACCTTGAGGCATCTTTGTTGTGATTTGGCGCTATATAGGTGAAATAAATTAAATTTAATTAAAATTGAATGATGCTGAACTTTTCCCATCACTAAAAAGCATGAGAATCAAGAGCACAAAAAGGAACGTAACAAAACCGAAACTAATAAAAGAAAAATGAAGTGAACATTGACCTTCACGCTTTAAACAAAATCAAAATGAAACATTCATGATGACGTGACTGACAGCAGGTATGAGACCGAGTACAGCCAGCCGTGTTTTCATATCTGCAGCACTTGCAGGTGCGAATTGAGGTTGTCGCTGTGATTCGTTTACATTTTTAACATTTTAAAAATTCTGATGAAACGCCAGCTGCAGGAACGAAGCTGGATGACAGTTAAACAATGTGAACGTAAGTCCAGATTTCTTGCTTTGTTTTGGCTTCTGTGTTCTTCGTTCATGCTGTGTGACCAGGGCTTAACTCATGGGTATCCCCTGTAGAGCAGGTAGCTCAGTGGAGAAGGAGCTGGCCTACTGTATGTAGACCTGAGTTTGAATCCAATTCATACTAGCTGTGTCCTTGTACAAGAGACTTAATCTGCTCTGTCTCAGCCCACCCAGCTGTAAAAGTGGATGTCGGTCTTGGATGGGCATGCGCTTTGAGCATCTGCTAGATGGAAAGGAGCTATAGAAATGTAGTCCTTCCTTCCTTCTTTCCTCTTAATCTTTTCTAGCTGCTTGGGTCCTCAAGCTACATCAAGATACATCTGCATGCTGGATCATGCCCAGAGAAATGTGACACTAGACCAAAATGTCAAAGGTGACATTCCCTGACATTGAAAGTCATAATCCTCATCTTAGCCTCTCTAAGTAACCTTTTGTTTGGTACAAAGTCATTCCAGTGGTACTCAAGGATCCTCTGAAGAGACAGAGTACCAAAGATGTCTAGTTGTTGCCTTTGGTCACTTGTTAGCATCCAACTCTCACAGTTATACAGGAAGCAGCTAAAACTATTTCCGTGCAAAGACATCAGCTTTGCCAAACACCTCTGTCCAGTGATCACATGACTCCTTCACCCTTATGGGTCCAAAAACATGAAAAACCACTGATGTGGACTCCCTACAAAGTATGTTGACCCCTGAGGGAAATTTCTACTTTGTATTTATCTTTGCAAACTGTTTATCTTTTTTACTTTCACTTTTGATACTCTGTGTGCTTCTTACCCTGTGTGCTGCTATACAATGCTGTTGGAACCTGAATTTCCCTGAGGGAGTCTTCCCAAGGGATCAATAAAGGTCTATTTCAGGGGTGGGCAACTTGTTCCAGAAAGGGCCAAGAGGGTGTAGGTTTTCTTTGCAGCCACTGATTCCACCAGATGATTTCACTGATTAATATCACTTTGAGCAGATGGAATCAGTTAATCAGTGAAATCACCTGTTGAAATCAGTGAAATCAGTGGCTGCAAAGAAAAACTGCACCCTCTTGGCCCTTTCTGGAACAAGTTGCCCACCCCTGGTCTATCTAATCTAATCTAAAACTCTTCTCGGCATCTCTTCAGAGATACCAAGTTATCCAAGAAGATTATGAAATAAGTTGCTGAGAATGCAAACTGTATATTCAGCATTTGAATGTTTCTTTCTGTGACATACATTTATCTTTTTTTAACATGCTAGCATTCACTGAATGTCTTTTCTGAAAGTAAGTGAATGCCTCATCACTTGAGTGCTTCAGGTGCAATTCTTCCCAAACTAGCAACACGGACAAGCTTAATATCTTCCAACAGATGTGCACTCAGGTGTAAAAAGGTGACTTTTTTCCCTTTGTGTCGAGATCCATTTGTCGCTGAGCTGAGTGCAGTGGGTCTTTGATCTCCGTGAAAGTGTCAGAACTTAGTTTTTGCTTGCATCTTCTTAATGGCCGTGCTGATGTGACGTTTTAGAGCAACACAAACAGACCTGCATTGTGTTAAAAGGGAGACCAACGGTCTCGTCTGGTTGCATGCATGTCAGCACAAACCAGTTTAAACATACAGGCTTTGTGGTATTTGCAATTTGGCTAAAACGCCCCACTTCTCACAACAACATCTTACCTTTACTGTGTCAATCAAACACTGCAGGCCTTTGAACGACCCTGAAAGAGGATGCAAAAGGGTTTTCTTAGTCAGACGGAAGCACTTGAGTCAGTCTACAGTTTTTCAGTTTAGACAGGCAAAAAGGGGTTTTATAGTCATCAGTGTGACCTCAGACCTCAAAAGTGTGCACAGGAGGCTGTCGCCAAAACTTACAACAGATCTACATATTGCTGCGTTTTGGGATTACCTTTCACTGCTATGTTGATGATACTCAGTTATACATGCAGATAACTGCTGATAATCTCATCCACATAAAATCCTGAGAAGATTGCCTTGCATCAATGAAAAGTTGGATGTCTAGCAACTTCCCACTTTTAAATGCCGATAAGACTGAAATGATGGTTCTTGGTCCAGCGAGACATCAGCATGAATTTGACCAGTTAACGCTCAGCCTCGGCTCGTGTGTCACACATCACACTGACAAAGTGAGGAACCTTGGGGTAATTTTTGATCCTACGTTTTCCTTTGACCTCCACATTAGAGATATTACGAGGGATGCTTTCTTCTACCTGCGAAATATAAAGATTTGTCCCATCCTGTCTATGGCTGATGCTGAGACCCTGATTCATGTGTTTGTCTCTTCTAGATTGGACTACTGTAATGTTCTATTTTCTGGATTACCGCAGTCCAGTATTAAGGGTCTCCAATTGGTTCAAAATGCTGCTGACAGAGTTTTGACATGAAGCAGAAAGTTTGACCACATTACGCCCATTTTGGCATATCTTCACGGGCTTCCTGTCCCTGTGAGATCAGATTTTAAGGTTCTGTTGCTAACCTATAAAACTGTTCATGGATTGGCACCTCCCGACTTAGCTGACCTAATTAAACCTTACGTGCCGGCCCGGGCTCCGCGTTCTCAGGGTGCAGGACTACTTTGAGGTCTTGTGTGAAAGTCTGTACAACTACTTTTTGACCGTTTGGGGTTTTTTCCCGTAATTATTGTATGGCTTTGCCTTACAATATAAAGCGCCTTGGGGCAACTGTTTGTTGTGATTTGGCGCTATATAAATAAAATTGATTTGATTTGATTTAAGGTGAATAAAACGTCTGTGGGTCACAGAGCTTTCTGTTATCGTGCCCCTGTTCTGTGGAATGATCTCCCTGTGTCAATAAAACAGTCAGATTCTGTGGAGGCTTTCAAGTCCAGACTTAAGACGCACTTATTTTCCCTTTCGTATGGCTAGCATACTGGCATACTGTTACTATGCTTTTTAATCTTTAATTCATTTTATTAGTAAACGGACTTTATCTACAGTCTGGATCTTTTAGTGAGGCTTGTGGCTGGTGGCCAACGATTACCTTGGTATTTCTTTTATTTTCCTTGTTGCTTAATACTGACAAATTGTACTGCATTTGTTGTCTTTCTGATGTCTGATTCTTTTTCTGATGCCTGATTTTTTTTATTTGTGTGAGGCGCCTTGAGGCAGCGTTGTTTGGCATTATATAAATAAAGTGAAAATGAAATGAAAAATATAATTTTTGGCAATGGACAATGCTTTGATCTTTGTCAAATCAATGGCTTACCCTGATTTCAGTACTTGAGAAGCTGAAATGAAGAGTTGGAGTAACTGATTTTGCAATTGGCCTAAATCAAGACTATGATCCAGGCTTACAGTGACTTTCTGGACTCAACCATAAATCTGTATGTGGTGAAAGTATTGAACTTAGAGAGACATTCACTTATCTCGGCAGCAACATTCATGATTTGAGTCCTCAGCCACTGACATCAGGAGAAACCTGGAAACACCACATTATAGATTTTGTGGCCATTTAAATTTAACATTGAAAACCCCAGTTAATGTATATTTTTACATTATATCATAATCAAACATGCCACAGTCACTCTCATATTTGAAAGTAAGGTGCCAACTGGGACTCACTATCGCCTCACAAAGTTTGATCTGTATCTGATCCAGATTGTGGATTTTGTGGACATTTGAATTTAATATTGAAAAGCCCATTTGGTGTACATTTTGCATGATATCTCAGTCAAAAGTGCCTCAATCATTCTCATTTTGTGATAATGAGGGGCAAACAAAGTTTGAGCCACATCTGATCCGTATTGCTGATATAGCAGATATTTGTTTTTAAAATTGAAAAGCCCTTTTGATCTATATTTTGTATTACATTTAGCTTATGAAAGCCACTTCGAACAGGACTTTGACGTTGAAATTTTTTTCGAAGGTAAGAATTTATGTAAACTAAATTTTTTTCAAAGGTACACTGCAAAAACTGTACCTCTCAACAAATAATCTGAAATCGAGCCAAATGATATTGTTTTAAGGAAAAAAAAAATCTGCCACTGGGGTAAGAAAAATGTACTTGGTTAGAATTGTCAAAATGAGCAAAATGTCTAGGCACTGAATAATCAAAATGTGCCTTAAAACTAGACAGAATTCTTATTTTAAGCTTGGCCTCTGTCTTGAAATAAGGACAACAATCTTATTCCTTTGCTTGGATGATTTGAAATCCAATTCCTTTCCTTGTTACTGGTTAAATACAGCTTGATATTAGCTGGAAAAAACTTAAGAAAAAGTGAGATACATTTTCCCAAAAATAAGACATTTTTTTCTTATGTAAAAATACTTGACAAAATTATTTTTCTATTTAAACAAAAATTAAGTCAAATTTTCTTTAATCCTCTGGGCTGATGCCGTCGTATACAACGGCTAAGACCAAGCTTTACTAAATTATAAATAACTTTTGAATGATATGAGATAGAAAACTTACATTTTTGTTTGCTGAAAAGTTAACCTCCGCGGACTTCAAGCCAGCCATCGGCCATCTTTGTACTCCTCATAGACGCTGTGTGATGACGTGCGCAATGTCAGTGTCCAATCTGAATTGGTTCACCGTCACATGGTTTTCTACAATCCAATCGTAGGGCAGATTTACCTCACGTGAAAAGCCAAAGATCGTTTTCAGGAGTGATATGTTACCCCGTGGGTGCTTCAATGAGTAGATACTATTAGTACATACTCAGTGTGCCCTGCACCATTACGCACAGCAATCAGTGAGAGCAGACGGAGCAGACGAGAGCCTCTGATGACAATCTGACATGCTCAAACAAAGAGTGTGTAACTATCAGGATTGCTCCACTAGTTTGCATGTGAATGTTACTGGATAACGCTGTTGCTTTCTCGGCATAAAGCACTGTTTACCATATCAGTGGACAACAAAACGCATAGACCATTTAGTATATATTGTTCAAAATGTGCATTTGTGTTTATTGTTTGAACCTTTTTGTTGTACAGACTTTCACACAAGACCTCAAATTACCTTTATAATGTGTCAAAATAGTTGTTTATTATAGTTTGCTGTGTTGTTTGAATAAATGTGTGTGGAAAATTATTTTTCGCTTTATTTTTTCCTTGCCTATTTTTGATTGTAAACCTTTATTACACTTGTAAAACACAACTAAAACATATATACTCTGAAAGCACAGGTTGTCCTGAAAAAAAGTGACATAAAACTTGATTGTGGGATGCAGGGAGAGCTGTTAACAGCAATAATAAAACATTTATGCCAGGCAAGTGAACTGTCCAAAAAATGCCCTCGGACCCCAGAGGGTTAAACAAGTTTTTTTTTATTTTCTTAGATGTCAGTTTTTGCAGTGTAAAAAAATGGAAACTAGTGTTGGCTGAGGTTTGCACTCTGCAAGCACAGTGCTCTAGTTTCCAAATATTTTGCTGATCAATATATGCTTGAGATCATCCATTGAGGTTGCTTGGTTGTTGAGATATGCAAAAAAAGATGTTTTTTGTACTAGGTTTTCCTTGGCCTTTGATCAACCCACTCCAAAATCTAATAAAGTTTCTTGCTTTTTCCACATAAATATAGAACTGCTAAAATGCGTAAAGATAAACTTAATTTGAGAGTTTGTGGTGATATTATTTAGTAATTTAGAGTGGTAAGAGAATAAGCTTTGGTTGGATTCCATCCTCCTTCATTAGTTCTGGTGGGTCACTGACTGATGGCTGAAAGACTTAAATCTCTCCACATGCTCCATCCATCATCATCACATTATTATTCCCTCTGACCTGCTTCTCCTTTGTCCTTCTTCCTTGTACTCCACATGGTCGTTGTAAAGGTCCAAACCATCATCTTCTTTACAAGAAAAGGGAGTTTCCTTTATTAAATATTCCTCCATGACTCAGTGTTTACAGACTTGGCAGCATATTCTGACTTCATTTGAAGCACCTTGTACTTATTACTGTGAACACTGGCTGGAGGACATACTGTATGTGTCTCCCAAGTTTTTCGCCTCTTCTCTGATTTAGTTGTGATGTTCCAGTGCAGGTGGTGCTCAGACTGAGCCAAGCCTGATTACACTGAGCAGTCACACCCTCATCATTATTACTCAGACATCTGATAGCTGAGATTGCTTTGCATTTTCCTTACTCCTTTCAATATTCATGGTATTCCACAGTCGAGCACCCGGACATGCCTTCAGTACATCGGCTTTCTCCATCATGATCATATGGACGATGCACAACGTAGTAAAAATCCAGCAGATATTCTTGATGATCTGTCCAGCTTTTAAGAAATGGATCCAGTGGATAAACATCTGCAGTGATGTCATTTTCAGGCAAACATGGAGGAGTAAGTCAATGAGTTCAGCTGTGGGAATGTCTGCCGATACACTTTGGCAGTACTTTCCTGCTGGCAACAGACAAGGGATACAGAGCAAATTCTGGGCCTAGAAATGAGTCATTCAGCCATTTCTGATTCCAGAGAAATGCAAGTCTCCCAATCATACAGTAAGACAAGAATCACTAGAAGCCAAAAGAATTGGACCTTCATTCTCCTGCAAAGGCATCAGCATTGCCAAACACCTCTTTCCAGGGATGTCACAACTACATAAGCTCTTCCTCAGCATCTCAAAGACCAAGAACCCAAAGCCATGAATGTCATTCTTGAGATAAGTGAATGTCTTTACAAGGTCAACACTCTGACTGCATACACATACACATCTACCAAGTCCAACAAGTCTTAATGTAGGACACTCCTCACTCAGGTTCTCTAATGCCTTCAACTAGTGTTTTCTCTAGTGCCTTCAACCTTTCCATGCATGACTCTGCAAAGGATCACAGCATTGTCAGCAAACCAGTGGTCAGTAAAACTTTTCTTGCCAATGACACAAAGGTTTTCAATTCCACAATCCAAACCAACCCCCAGTCAATGCATTGAACAGAGCAGGATCCAGAACACATCCCTGATGGACACCAAATTAAGTGATAAGATGACAGACACTCTGCACAGCACACATAGTACATGTGTATTAGATGACTATGATGCCCAGCAATGTATTGGGGAATCCCTTAAATCCTCAGGATGTCCCATGGGGCAGCAGAGTGTAGAGCAGGTAGCCCACTGGGTTAAAGAGTTGGGCTACCAATGTATAGACCTCGGTTTGATCCCTGGTTCTGCTGCCTATCTATTTCCTTAGATAAAACATTTCATTTGTATTTCTTTACACCACCCGGCTGTAATTGGGTACCAGCCTTGGCTGGGGAAGTAAAAAGTGTCGTATTGCTATCCTGTAGACTCCATTTTATGCTGTGGAATCCAGGGATAAACACCAGCTCCAATGGGCCTCAGGGGTCATACAGGGTTTCTTCTTCCACAAAGAAGCTGATCAACCAGATCAAATGCTTTGCCAAAAATAACAGTAATAATTATATTGATATGCGAATTTTTTTTACCCAAAAGCAAAAATAAAGTCTGTTTTTGTTCCTGTGCATTAAGCATTTTCTTCATAATTCACTTCTTCACCTCACATCGGGGTGAATGTGAGGCATTATTTGTAAAGCGTTTTGAGCGTCTGATGCAGATGGAAAGCGCTATATGAATGCAGTCCATTTACATTCTTGCTTGTGAGTTTGTTTGTGGAATATCGTTTTTCCCCAGACTTTCCTCTGTAGCTGACACTCATTTCCAGCTGAGTATTGAGCTCCACTGGCAGTTATACAGCTGAACGTGTGCATAACACGCTCATTGTTTTATTGGTTAAATTGGTTTCAATCCAATAAAGCCATGAAAGAAGTGTGCATTTCTTCCCAGTGGTCACACACATACATCATACGTACAAGTTTGAACATTTGCCCTCTACATGTCACTCAGTGTTTCCTCTTGTGCGCGCGCACACACACAAACACCACATGGTAAACATAATTTACGGGAGCTGCCACTGCGCAGCACATGCACGCTAGTCTGGCCTAATGTCTTCCAGATGCCCCTATTCTATACGCTGCTGCCCCCCCCACGAAAAAAATTACCAGCCAATTATTCCGATCTTTCTGCTAAGGAGAACCAGGTGTAGAGGGGAGTGGATGTATGCGCTTTCAGGCGAATGTGTACTCAGGCGTGCATTTAGTTGCAGAAAGCATGCAGAATAAAGGCAACAAGCGAGAGGGGAGCATTAAAAAAGTGCTTCTTTTTTGTTTTGTTCCCGTCTTTCTTACCATTTGGCCACATTTAATGGTCCGTGTACGACATGTTGTCAAAATTCTACATCTTGAAAGACATGCATAGATGGCAGGGGACAAATCAGCACCTCCCAGGCTGACTTTAAGGATTCTGAGCGCTCGTGGAGAAAAGTCTCGAGGGGATTTGTGGCCTCTGGTGGTACAGCGAGGAGAAAATTCCTCTCATATGTGGGCACTTTAGCCCTCAAAGCTCCGCACTCATTTCTTTGAAAGCATGTAGCGCTGTAATTAGGATGGCCGCAGGCCTGTGGGCGACGGGGCTGTAACACTGCAGAAGTCAAAAGGAGCAAGTCTGTGAACCATGAGCTACTACAGATTTCGAGGTGGGGTTAGATCGCCAACTGGCACAAATTTCAGGTGATGCTCCAGATGTTAGAGAGGTGAGCTGATAACCAGACAGTCCCTTGTTTGAATCCCTGTCAGACTGGACGGTCCTTTGGGCAAGGTCCTTAATCCCCAAATTGCATCATTATAAAGCCCTCTGAGCACATGCATCAGATGGAAAAGGGAGATACAAATATGCATTTAGTCGAGCTAATAATATTTTGAGGATATGTGCAAGAAGACTTAAATTTATCTTTAACATTTTTTAAGCGATTACTTCAAGCTGAGCAATAATCAGAAGCAGAAGCCTTTATTAATCCAGAAGGAAATTGCTTATGTTCCAACTGCACAGATATACAGACATAAATAGGCAACATAGTCCATGAGCCAGTCATCAATTTTGACCTAACTGGTACCACTTAAGGTGACAAAATGACACTTAGAATCCAGCCTCAGTGTACCATGGCCTACACAAAAATGTAGTACAGCCATCCCAGGTTGGTAGCTGTAGCCAGGTAGGGGTCAGTGAAGAATTACACATTAAAAATGTTACATTCATGTTGAAAACTATACCATATTATTAGTTTGATCATAACGATTCCAAAAAGGTATAGTTTGGACTATCTATGACTGAATGTTCTGGAGTTATGGGGTAAAAACAGCAAAATGGTGATAAAGTTTCAGTTTATACAGAGGTCAAAAGTTACAGTTGCTCCAATTTCAGTAAAAAAAATATCAATTTATTGGTTGAAATAAAGGATTAATAATGGAATAGTTTTTTACAATGTTGAATGTTTGGTTTCCAAGTAAAGGTCAAAAAAGTTGATTGTCCATTGGATTGTATGAAATGATAGGCCTTATGTTACCCTGTAACATGATACTAAGCATGACAGATTGGTGAAACCTAGTCTTTTTTTAGAACCCTAGTAACCCAAACAATAATTTGCATCATTCTTCGGATGACCCCTACCTGCTACAACTGCCACCCTGGGATGGATGTACTATATTTTTGTGTTGGCCATGGTATATCTAAGTGTCGTTTCATCACAAGTGGTACCAAAAACCTGCTTGGACCATGGACTAAGAAGAGCAGTATATAAAAAAAATATTCATAAACAAAATTAATAAAACAGATAAGTATCCAAATAAGACTATAAAAAAAACTCTAGTGCTGAGCGTGAATTATTGCACCTAATAGTGTTGATACAAATGATTTGTTGTGCATTGTGAGAATGGAAGTGTTGTTCACATATGAGCAGCTGCAGGAATGTTTTATTGCACATTTGACTAGAATAAAAAATGGAGCACTGATGAGTTACAATAACGGGGGGAGTCATAGAGTCTCATGGCTGTGGGGAGGAATGAAATACTTCGTTACTGTACTTAAGTACACTTTTTAGGTATCTATACTTTACTCCATTACTTATTTTTCTGCCTACTTCTGACTTATACTCATTACATTTTCACACAAGTATCTGTACTTTCTATTCCTTACATTTTTAAAACAAACAGCCTCGTTACTCTTGGCTTCAGTTTAATATATATATACACGAGGTCTGTCAATAAAGTATAGGTCCTTTTTATTTTTTTCAAAAACTATATGGATTTCATTCATATGTTTTTACGTCAGACATGCTTGAACCCTCGTGCGCATGCGTGAGTTTTTCCACACCTGTCGGTGACATCATTCGCCTGTGAGCACTCCTTGTGGGAGGAGTCGTCCAGCCCCTCGTCAGAATTCCTTTGTCTGAGAAGTTGCTGAGAGACTGGTGCTTTGTTTGATCAAAATTTTTTCTAAACCTGTGAGGCACATCGAAGTGGACACGGTTCGAAAAATTAAGCTGGTTTTCGGTGAAAATTTTAACGGCTGATGAGAGATTTTGAGGTGATACTGTCGCTTTAAGGACTTCCCATGGTGCGAGACGTCGCGCAGCGCTCTCAGGCGCCGTCGTCAGCCTGTTTCAAGCTTAAAACCTCCACATTTCAGGCTTTATTGATCCAGGACGTCGTGAGAGAACAGAGAAGTTTCAGAAGAAGTCGGTTTCAGCATTTTATCCGGATATTCCACTGTTAAAGGAGATTTTTTTTAATGAAAGACGTGCGGACGGATTGCAGCGTCGGCTCGCAGCCGCCGCGACGCTCCGCCACAGGAAAAACACCTCTGTTGGAAGCCTTAAGGACAAGTTGGAACATGTCCAGCTGTTAAACAATTTCTCATATACTCACTCCACTGAAAGCCATCAAACCCCGCCTGGATTTTACAAATGGTTATCAACACAGAGGTGTATTTCCTGTGCCGCCGCACCGCGCCGGCTGCGTCCTGACGCGCGGACCCGTCCACACGTGTTTCATTAAAAAAATCTCCTTTAACAGTGGAATATCCGGATAAAATGCTGAAACCGACTTCTTCTGAAACTTCTCTGTTCTCTCACGACGTCCTGGATCAATAGAGTGTGAAATGTGGAGGTTTTCAGCTTGAAACAGGCTGACGACGGCGCCTGGGACCGCTGCGCGACGTCTCGCACCGTGGGAAGTCCTTAAAGCGACAGTATCACCTCAAAATCTCTCATCAGCCGTTAAAATTTTCACCGAAAACCAGCTTAATTTTTCAAACTGTGTCCACTTCGATGTGCCTCACAGGTTTAGAAAAAATTTTGATCAAACAAAGCGCCAGTCTCTCAGCAACTTCTCAAACAAAGGAATTCCGACGAGGGGCTGGACGACTCCTCCCACAAGGAGTGCTCACAGGCGAATGACGTCACCGACAGGCGTGGAAAAACTCACACATGCGCACGAGGGTTCAAGCATGTCTGACGTAAAAACATATGAATGAAATCAATCAATCAATCAATCAATTTTATTTATATAGCGCCAAATCACAACAAACAGTTGCCCCAAGGCGCTTTATATTGTAAGGCAAGGCCATACAATAATTACGTAAAAACTCCAACGGTCAAAACAACCCCCTGTGAGCAAGCACTTGGCGACAGTGGGAAGGAAAAACTCCCTTTTAACAGGAAAAAACCTCCAGCAGAACCAGGCTCAGGGAGGGGCAGTCTTCTGCTGGGACTGGTTGGGGCTGAGGGAGAGAACCAGGAAAAAGACATGCTGTGGAGGGGAGCAGAGATCAATCACTAATGATTAAATGCAGAGTGGTGCATACAGAGCAAAAAGAGAAAGAAACACTCAGTGCATCATGGGAACCCCCCAGCAGTCTAAGTCTATAGCAGCATAACTAAGGGATGGTTCAGGGTCACCTGATCCAGCCCTAACTATAAGCTTTAGCAAAAAGGAAAGTTTTAAGCCTAATCTTAAAAGTAGAGAGGGTGTCTGTCTCCCTGATCCGAATTGGGAGCTGGTTCCACAGGAGAGGAGCCTGAAAGCTGAAGGCTCTGCCTCCCATTCTACTCTTACAAACCCTAGGAACTACAAGTAAGCCTGCAGTCTGAGAGCGAAGCGCTCTATTGGGGTGATATGGTACTATGAGGTCCCTAAGATAAGATGGGACCTGATTATTCAAAACCTTATAAGTAGAAGAAGAATTTTAAATTCTATTCTAGAATTAACAGGAAGCCAATGAAGAGAGGCCAATATGGGTGAGCTATGCTCTCTCCTTCTAGTCCCCGTTAGTACTCTAGCTGCAGCATTTGAATTAACTGAAGGCTTTTCAGGGAACTTTTAGGACAACCTGATAATAATGAATTACAATAGTCCAGCCTAGAGGAAATAAATGCATGAATTAGTTTTTCAGCATCACTCTGAGACAAGACCTTTCTAATTTTAGAGATATTGCGTAAATGCAAAAAAGCAGTCCTACATATTGTTTAATATGCGCTTTGAATGACATATCCTGATCAAGAAATGACTCCAAGATTTCTCACAGTATTACTAGAGGTCAGGGTAATGCCATCCAGAGTAAGGATCTGGTTAGACACCATGTTTCTAAGATTTGTGGGGCCAAGTACAATAACTTCAGTTTTATCTGAGTTTAAAAGCAGGAAATTAGAGGTCATCCATGTCTTTATGTCTGTAAGACAATCCTGCAGTTTAGTTAATTGGTGTGTGTCCTCTGGCTTCATGGATAGATAAAGCTGGGTATCATCTGCGTAACAATGAAAATTTAAGCAATGCGTCTAATAATACTGCCTAAGGGAAGCATGTATAAGTGAATAAAATTGGTCTAGCACAGAACCGTGTGGAACTCCATATTAACCTTAGTCTGTGAAGAAGATTCCCCATTTACATGAACAAATTGTAATCTATTAGATAAATATGATTCAAACCACCGCAGCGCAGTGCCTTTAATACCTATGGCATGCTCTAATCTCTGTAATAAAATTTTATGGTCAACAGTATCAAAAGCAGCACTGAGGTCTAACAGAACAAGCACAGAGATGAGTCCACTGTCTGAGGCCATAAGAAGATCCATTTGTAACCTTCACTAATGCTGTTTCTGTACTATGATGAATTCTAAAAACCTGACTGAAACTCTTCAAATAGACCATTCCTCTGCAGATGATCAGTTAGCTGTTTTACAACTACCCTTTCAAGAATTTTTTAGAGAAAAGGAAGGTTGGAGATTGGCCTATAATTATCTAAGATAGCTGGGTCAAGTGATGGCTTTTTAAGTAATGGTTTAATTACTGCCACCTGAAAAGCCTGTGGTACATAGCCAACTAATAAAGATAGATTGATCATATTTAAGATCGAAGCATTAAATAATGGTAGGGCTTCCTTGAGCAGCCTGGTAGGAATGGGGTCTAATAGACATGTTGATGGTTTGGATGAAGTAACTAATGAAAATAACTCAGACAGAACAATCTGAGAGAAAGAGTCTAACCAAATACCGGCATCACTGAAAGCAGCCAAAGATAACGATACGTCTTTGGGATGGTTATGAGTAATTTTTTTCTCTAATAGTTAAAATTTTATTAGCAAAGAAAGTCATGAAGTCATTACTAGTTAAAGTTAAAGGAATACTCGGCTCAATAGAACTCTGACTCTTTGTCAGCCTGGCTACAGTGCTGAAAAGAAACCTGGGGTTGTTCTTATTTTCTTCAATTAGTGATGAGTAGTAAGATGTCCTAGCTTTACGGAGGGCTTTTTTATAGAGCAACAGACTCTTTTTCCAGGCTAAGTTAAGATCTTCTAAATTAGTGAGACGCCATTTCTTCTCCAACTTACGGGTTATCTGCTTTAAGCTGCGAGTTTGTGAGTTATACCACGGAGTCAGGCACTTCTGATTTAAAGCTCTCTTTTTCAGAGGAGCTACAGCATCCAAAGTTGTCTTCAATGAGGATGTAAAACTATTGACGAGATACTCTATCTCACTTACAGAGTTTAGGTAGCTACTCTGCACTGTGTTGGTATATGGCATTAGAGAACATAAAGAAGGAATCATATCCTTAAACCTAGTTACAGCGCTTTCTGAAAGACTTCTAGTGTAATGAAACTTATTCCCCACTACTGGGTAGTCCATCAGAGTAAATGTAAATGTTATTAAGAAATGATCAGACAGAAGGGAGTTTTCAGGGAATACTGTTAAGTCTTCAATTTCCATACCATAAGTCAGAACAAGATCTAAGATATGATTAAAGTGGTGGGTGGACTCATTTACATTTTGAGCAAAGCCAATTGAGTCTAATAATAGATTAAATGCAGTGTTGAGGCTGTCATTCTCAGCGTCTGTGTGGATGTTAAAATCGCCCACTATAATTATCTTATCTGAGCTAAGCACTAAGTCAGACAAAAGGTCTGAAAATTCACAGAGAAACTCACAGTAACGACCAGGAGGACGATAGATAACAACAAATAAAACTGGTTTTTGGGACTTCCAATTTGGATGGACAAGACTAAGAGTCAAGCTTTCAAATGAATTAAAGCTCTGTCTGGGTTTTTGATTAATTAATAAGCTGGAATGGAAGATTGCTGCTAATCCTCCGCCTCGGCCCGTGCTACGAGTGTTCTGGCAGTTAGTGTGACTCGGGGGTGTTGACTCATTTAAACTAACATATTCATCCTGCTGTAACCAGGTTTCTGTAAGGCAGAATAAATCAATATGTTGATCAATTATTATATCATTTACTAACAGGGACTTAGAAAAGAGAGATCTAATGTTTAATAGACCACATTTAACTGTTTTAGTCTGTGGTGCAGTTGAAGGTGCTATATTATTTTTTCTTTTTGAATTTTTATGCTTAAATAGATTTTTGCTGGTTATAGGTGGTCTGGGAGCAGACACCGTCTCTACGGGGATGGGGTAATGAGGGGATGGCAGGGGGAGAGAAGCTGCAGAGAGGTGTGTAAGACTACAACTCTGCTTCCTGGTCCCAACCCTGGATAGTCACGGTTTGGAGGATTTAAGAAAATTGGCCAGATTTCTAGAAATGAGAGCTGCTCCATCCAAAGTGGGATGGATGCCATCTCTCCTAACAAGACCAGGTTTTCCCCAGAAGCTTTGCCAATTATCTATGAAGCCCACCTCATTTTTTTTTGGACATCACTCAGACAGCCAGCAATTCAAGGAGAACATGTGGCTAAACATGTCCGACATTGTTTTTGCAAAGTTACACACCGATGTTACTTTTAGTGACCTCCAATTGGCGTAATTGGTGTCATTACTGCCGACGTGAATTACAATCTTACCAAATTTACGCTTAGCCTTAGCCAGCAGTTTCAAATTTCCTTCAATGTCGCCTGCTCTGGCCCCCGGAAGACAATTGACTATGGTTGCTGGTGTCGCTAACTTCACATTTCTCAAAACAGAGTCGCCAATAACCAGAGTTTGATCCTCAGCGGGTGTGTTGCCGAGTGGGGAAAAACGGTTAGAAATGTGAATGGGTTGGCGGTGTACACGGGGCTTCTGTTTAGGGCTACGCTTCCTCCTCACAGTCACCCAGTCGGCCTGCTTTCCCGGCTGCTCGGGATCTGCCGGAGGGAAACTAACAGCGGCTAAGCTACCTTGGTTTGCACCGACTACAGGGGCCTGGCTAGTTGTCGAATTTTCCACGGTGCAGAGCCGAGTCTCCAATTCTCCCAGCCTGGCCTCCAAAGCTACGAATAAGCTACACTTATTACAAGTACCATTACTGCTAAAGGAGGCCGAGGAATAACTAAACATTTCACACCTGGAGCAGAAAAGTGCGGGAGAGACAGGAGAAGCCACCATGCTAAACCGGCTAAGAGCTAGTAGCTGCGCTAAGCTAGCGGATTCCTAAAAACACACAAAGTGAATAATGTGTAAATAATTTAGAGGTGATTCAGCAGAGAGAGTGCTTTAGTTAAGGCATGTGAAGATTACACTGTGAAACAAATCGTTATCTAGTTAACTAGATCAATCTAACGGTGCAGATTAAACAGCTAACAGATACAGCAAAACACCACTGTGCTCCGGAACAGGAAGTGATAGCCAACCACCAGTAGCACAGCTGGAACAGGTCAGATCTGTCTAACTTTCAACACTAGTATTTGGGAATGTGTGGGTGTCATTGTTCGAGACGAAAGTAAAGGACGCCACAATGGGAGAGCGAGTTGTCACCCGCCCAGTTGCTGCCATCTCTCCAGTGCAACAGATGCTGGCCTCTGGCTCTGGAGTGCTCATCACATCTGGCTTTGTCACACCACTGGATGTTGTGAAGATCAGGCTGCAGGCTCAGCAGACGTCTTTGTGCCAAGCTCTATCCTGTGATTCAGCAACCTGGGGCAGTGTCATCCGCCCTTCAAAATGGAGGTCCTTCCTATTTTGTAAGAGAGAGGTGGATAATTTCTTTGCTGACCAAATCCATATAGTTTTTGAAAAAAATAAAAAGGACCTATACTTTATTGACAGCCCTCGTATATATATATATATATATATATATATATATATATATATATATATATATATATATATATATATACGAGGTCTGTCCGTAAAGTATCGTACCTTTTTATTTTTTTCAAAAACTATATGGATTTCATTCATATGTTTTTACGTCAGACATGCTTGAACCCTTGTGCGCATGCGTGAGTTTTTCCACGCCTGTCGGTGACGTCATTCGCCTGTGAGCACGTCTTGTGGAAGGAGTGGTCCCGCCCCCTCGTCGGATTTTCATTGTCTGGAAATGGCGGAATGAAAAGGACTTTTTTTCCATCAGAATTTTTTCAGAAGCTGTTAGAGACTGGCACCTGGAAACCATTCGAAAAATTTATCTGGCTTTCAGTGAAAATTTTACGGGCTTCACAGAGAATAAGGACTTTAACTACAGGTATAAGGACCCCTTTAAGGACGGTCGGTGCGCCGCGCTGCGAGCTGCAACGATGCGGCACAAACCACTGGATCATTTCTAAGCTGATGGCTCTGTGGATACGAGACCGTCGTGTGCTCTTTCTCTGGTTATCACAAGAGCTGGACATCAGCCATTTTCCGGCAGATTTCACTTTTAACAAGAGATTTTGTCATGGAAAGCCGCGCGGAGGCTTCGCGCGTCACGACCGATTCGCTGATGAAGCGAGACAAAGGAACACCTCCGTTTCGGAGTGTTAGAGGACAAGTTGGGACATGTCCAGCTCTCCACAAGTTCTTTTATACTGACTCGACTGGTAAGCACTCAAAGCTGAGATAGGCATGTCCCAACTTGTCCTCTAACACTCCGAAACGGAGGTGTTCCTTTGTCTCGCTTCATCAGCGAATCGGTCGTGACGCGCGAAGCCTCCGCGCGGCTTTCCATGACAAAATCTCTTGTTAAAAGTGAAATCTGCCGGAAAATGGCTGATGTCCAGCTCTTGTGATAACCAGAGAAAGAGCACACGACGGTCTCGTATCCACAGAGCCATCAGCTTAGAAATGATCCAGTGGTTTGTGCCGCATCGTTGCAGCTCGCAGCGCGGCGCACCGACCGTCCTTAAAGGGGTCCTTATACCTGTAGTTAAAGTCCTTATTCTCTGTGAAGCCCGTAAAATTTTCACTGAAAGCCAGATAAATTTTTCGAATGGTTTCCAGGTGCCAGTCTCTAACAGCTTCTGAAAAAATTCTGATGGAAAAAAAAGTCCTTTTCATTCCGCCATTTCCAGACAATGAAAATCCGACGAGGGGGCGGGACCACTCCTTCCACAAGACGTGCTCACAGGCGAATGACGTCACCGACAGGCGTGGAAAAACTCACGCATGCGCACAAGGGTTCAAGCATGTCTGACGTAAAACATATGAATGAAATCCATATAGTTTTTGAAAAAAATAAAAAGGTACGATACTTTACGGACAGACCTCGTATATATATATATATATATTATATATATATATATATATATATATATATTTCACATCATGTGCACCTGTAATCAACTTTTCTGCAGCACGGCTTTGCTTTGAACCGTGAACCAATCGAAGCAGTGGTTCGCAGATTGAAGCAATGCTTCGACCTATTGCTTCGTTTATTCCTTCTTTCTTTTGCTTAATTTCCCCCCCGCTAAAACCCTAAAGAGCATACTTCTGTGAGTATTATTTACCTTTACTATGTTAAACCGACCTGTTATGGTCTTCTGAAACAGTTGATAGATGTATTTTATAACTTAAAAACGGGAGTGACGCTAACGCGTTAGCATGTCTACGGCATTTTCAATGTTAAAACTTAGCATTAAGCAATAGCAGCTCTCATCACGTTCGGGTGCATTTGTTTTCAAATTGTAATATTTCTTAAATTTATTTTTGTTTATATATTAATAATCTAATGATTATTATATACAATTTTAGAGAAAGAGGCAAAAAGAACCTGAATAGAAACACAACAGAAAATATAAAAGCAACTAACAATGTACATACATAAATAAATGTTTCCTGTGAACACCTAGTGACTCTTACACCTCCACTTCATCCCTGTCTTATTTAATGACAGTTTGTTTCGGTCAAACCATATTTTCAATTTGTTAATTTCTTCAGTGATTTTCTCCAGAACTTTCTGCCAAACTAGAAAACTGCTGCATCCTAGTAAGAGCAGAATACTACTGGAATGAATTTGAATAAGGAAAGTTGTGTTTTTTTTTTTTTTTTTTTTTTTCCTTCACTAAATGGATGCTTCACTCACTCCAGTTTATTGTCTGGAATAGTCCCAGATTGCATTTCAGAGCTTCTAGAATTGAAACATTTTCGTGCAGGTGGTGTTGGAGGGTAATTTTGGGTTTTGGGTCTTGGGCCACATGTAGAATGAATCAGTTTTTAAATTAAGCTTTCAATTCATATAGTGGCATCTACCTTTTTGTTTTGTTTGTTTGTTTGTTTTTTTCAAGGTTACTTTATACTTTTATACTTTAAGTAGGTTTTGGAGCACATACTTTTTCACTTTTACTTGAGTAAAGAGGTCAAGTTGATACTTCAACTTTTACCAGAGTGTTTTTAAACTGCAGTATCTATACTTCTACTTAAGTAACAAATGTGTGTACTTTTGACACCACTGGTATTAAGTCTCTTAGTATTTGCCACTTTGATACTACGCCCCCCACCAAAATGACAAAGTTACCGCTAATGCCGATAAACTGTCCGTAATTAGCAGTGTTGTATAAAGTACCAGAAAATCACACTTAAAGTAAAAGTACAGATACCCATTAAAAAATGACTTTGGTAGAAGTTCAAGTCACTGATTGAAATGCTACTCAAGTAAAAGTCTTAAAGTATCTAGTATTTATTGTACTTAAGTATGACAAGTAATGTACAACTAAATGTACTCAAGTATTGAAAGTAAAAGTACAAGTAAATGTTAATAATCAAAAACGGACTGATTTTTTTTATATTACAATGTTTATCTAGGCTTGTAAATGACTGGTAGTATTAGTCAAAGTACTGAAAATTGTGCACATCACACAAAAACACTTCAGAAACAAGGTTTCCAAACCTAAACCAGAGTAAGCTATTCACTAGGTGTTCACAGGAAACAGTTATTTATTTCTACATATATGTATTTATTTATTTTCATTGTTACATGGTTTTATCTTTTCTGTTGTGTTTCATCAGGTTCTTTTATTATTAGTCTATTATTATTGACTATTATTGTCTATTATGTAGACTATTACTGTTGTTGCTATTATTAATATATGAATAAAAATAAATTTAAAAAATTACAATTTGACTCTTTTACAACAACGAACGCTGAGCCATTAATTATACAGAAAACAAATCAACACAAACGTGCTGATGTGAACAGCTTAATGCTAACATTAACATTGAAAAGGCCATAGACATGCTAATGCGTTAGCATCGGTCCCGTTTTTAAGTTATAAAATACATCTATCAACTGTTTGAGAAGACCATAACAGGTCGGTTTAACATAAAAAATATAAAATATTACTCACAGACATATGCTCTTCAGGGTTTTAGCTGGGAAAAAATTAGGATAAAGCAACAATGAATCCACAAATCGTAGATCGAAGCACTGCTTCGATTGGTTCAAGGTTCAAAGCAAAGCCGCGCTGCAGAAAAGTTGATTACAGACCCGCTGCAGGTCTGTAATCAATGTAGAGAAATGATCATTTTCCTAACAAACAAGTGCGCAACTGCAAAAAAAGCCTACCGGACATGCCTCATGAGAAATCAGCCTGACTTCATTGCAGTCACTAGTAATCAGTGGTGTCTCTGGCTGAAAACACGACTTTTTTCGTGTGTGTGTGTTTTTGTAACGCGTAACGGCATGGCGCATAGAACATGTATCGTAGTAGAAGTATGCAGTTAAGGTTGGAAATGTAGTGAAGTAAAAGTGAAAGTAAGATGAATTTAAAAAAAGTAAAGTAAAGTACAAAGTCTCCCAAAACATACTTAAGTACAGTAGTGAAGTATTTTTACTTTGTTACTATACAACACTGGTAATTAGTTTTGTTTATAAATGAAACCACGAGTGAAAAGTGCGTTGCATTTCAGGTCTCCTGCCCACTGTCTGGGTTGTTGTTTGTGGACAGTAAATGACGCTTTTTGGGTTTTTTTTTTTTTTTTTTGGCAGCAGTGGGCCAGGTGCATAAAGACAGAAGCTCTGACTCGTTGTTCGTTTGGGGTTTATGATCACCTTTGATTTTACTCAGAAGTCTCGCCGGTGCTTAAACTCGAAACTGGCTTATCAGTAGCCGACAGTGTACCGAGTCAATGCTAAAAGTTAGCGGTTAGCTGTAACTTCTGCTAAATTTTGTTAGCGGTTTTATCAGTTGAGCATTATAAAAGTTAACTTTTCAGTTAGCAGATTAGTGTTTATCAAAGTTAACTTTTTGGTTTGCTGTGCCCACCACTGCATATATTTAAAACAATTGACTTTTAAATGGGAAAGGTTTTATATTTCCATATGAGATTTTACATTGTTGGTATTGGAACCTCTACTGGTGGTTGGCTCTCACTGCGGTATTGTATCACTTCCTGTTCCGGAGCACAGTGGTGTTTTGCTGTATCTGTTAGCTGTTTAATCTGCGCCGTTAGATTGATCTCGTTAACTAGATAACGATTTGTTTCACAGTGTAATCTTCACGTGCCTTAACTAAAGCACTCCCTCTGCTGAATCACCTCTAAATTATTTACACATTATTCACTTTGCGTGTTTTTAGGAATCCGCTACCTTAGCGCCGCTACTAGCTCTTAGCCGGTTTAGCATGGTGGCTTCTCCTGTCTCTCCCGCACTTTTCTGCTCTGGGTGTGAAATGTTTAGTTATTCCTCAGCCTCCTTTAGCAGTAATGGTACTTGTAATAAGTGTAGCTTATTCGTAGCTTTGGAGGCCAGGCTGGGCGAATTGGAGACTCGGCTCCGCACCTTGGAAAATCCTACAGCTAGCCAGGCCCCTGTAGTCGGGCGGACCAAGGTAGCTTAGCCGCCGTTAGTTCCCTCCCGGCAGATCCCGAGCAGCCGGGAAAGCAGGCCGACTGGGTGACTGTGAGGAGGAAGCGTAGCCCTACACATAAGCCCCGTGTACACTGCCAGCCCGTTCACATCTCTAACCGTTTTTCCCCACTCGGCAACACACCCGCTGAGGATCAAACTCTGGTTATTGGCGACTCTGTTTTGAGAAATGTGAAGTTAGCGACACCAGCAACCATAGTCAATTGTCTTCCGGGGGCCAGAGCAGGCGACATTGAAGGAAATTTGAAACTGCTGGCTAAGGCTAATCATAAATTTGGTAAGATTGTAATTCACGTCGGCAGTAATGACACCCGGTTACACCAATCGGAGGTCACTAAAATTAATACTGAATCGGTGTGTAACTTTGCAAAAACAATGTCGGACTCTGTAGTTTTCTCTGGGCCCCTCCCCAATCGGACCGGGAGTGACATGTTTAGCCGCATGTTCTCCTTGAATTGCTGGCTGTCTGAGTGGTGTCCAAAAAATGAGGTGGGCTTCATAGATAATTGGCAAAGCTTCTGGAGAAAACCTGGTCTTGTTAGGCGAGACGGCATCCATCCCACTTTGGATGGAGCAGCTCTCATTTCTAGAAATCTGGCCAATTTTCTTAAATCCTCCAAACCGTGACTATCCAGGGTTGGGACCAGGAAGCAGAGTTGTAGTCTTACACACCTCTCTGCAGCTTCTCTCCCCCTGCCATCCCCTCATTACCCCATCCCCGTAGAGACGGTGCCTGCTCCCAGACCACCAACAACCAGTAAAAATCTATTTAAGCATAAAAATTCAAAAAGAAAAAATAATATAGCACCTTCAACTGCACCACAGACTAAAACAGTTAAATGTGGTCTATTAAACATTAGATCTCTCTCTTCTAAGTCCCTGTTAGTAAATGATATAATAATTGATCAACATATTGATTTATTCTGCCTTACAGAAACCTGGTTACAGCAGGATGAATATGTTAGTTTAAATGAGTCAACACCCCCGAGTCACACTAACTGCCAGAATGCTCGTAGCACGGGCCAAGGTGGAGGATTAGCAGCAATCTTCCACTCCAGCTTATTAATTAATCAAAAACCCAGACAGAGCTTTAATTCATTTGAAAGCTTGTCTCTTAGTCTTGTCCATCCAAATTGGAAGTCCCAAAAAACAGTTTTATTTGTTGTTATCTATTGTCCTCCTGGTCGTTACTGTGAGTTTCTCTGTGAATTTTCGGACCTTTTGTCTGACTTAGTGCTTAGCTCAGATAAGATAATTATAGTGGGCGATTTTAACATCCACACAAATGCTGAGAATGACAGCCTCAACACTGCATTTAATCTATTGTTAGACTCGATTGGCTTTGCTCAAAATGTAAATGAGTCCACCCACCACTTTAATCATATCTTAGATCTTGTTCTGACTTATGGTATGGAAATTGAAGACTTAACAGTATTCCCTGAAAAACCCCTTCTGTCTGATCATTTCTTAATAACATTAAGAATAACATTTACATTTACTACCCAATAGTGGGGAATAATTTTCATTACAGTAGAAGTCTTTCAGAAAGCGCTGTAACTAGGTTTACGGATATGATTCCTTCTTTATGTTCTCCAATGCCATATACCAACACAGGGCAGAGTAGCTACCTAAACTCTGTGAGTGAGATAGATTATCTCGTCAATAGTTTTATATCCTCATTGAGAACAACTTTGGATGCTGTAGCTCCTCTGAAAAAGAGAGCTTTAAATCAGAAGTGCCTGACTCCGTGGTATAACTCACAAACTCGCAGCTTAAAGCAGATAACCCGTAAGTTGGAGAGGAAATGGCGTCTCACTAATTTAGAAGATCTTCACTTAGCCTGGAAAAAGAGTCTGTTGCTCTATAAAAAAGCCCTCCGTAAAGCTAGGACATCTTACTACTCATCACTAATTGAAGAAAAAAAGAACAACCTCAGGTTTCTTTTCAGCACTGTAGCCAGGCTGACAAAGAGTGAGAGCTCTATTGAGCCGAGTATTCCTTTAACTTTAACTAGTAATGACTTCATGACTTTCTTTGCTAATAAAATTTTAACTATTAGAGAAAAAATTACTCATAACCATCCCAAAGACATATCATTCTCTTTGGCTGCTTTCAGTGATGCCGGTATTTGGTTAGACTCTTTCTCTCCGATTGTTCCATCTGAGTTATTTTCATTAGTTACTTCCTCCAAACCATCAACATGTCTATTAGACCCCATTCCTACCAGGCTGCTCAAGGAAGCCCTACCATTAATTAATGCTTTGATCTTAAATAAGATCAATCTGTGTTTATTAGTTGGCTATGTACCACAGGCTTTAAGGTGGCAGTAATTAAACCATTACTTAAAAAGCCATCACTTGACCCAGCTATCTTAGCAAATTATAGGCCAATCTCCAACCTTAGTTTTCTCACAGAAATTCTTGAAAGGGTAGTTGTAAAACAGCTAACTGATCATCTGCAGAGGAATGGTCTATTTGAAGAGTTTCAGTCAGGGTTTAGAATTCATCATAGTACAGAAACAGCATTAGTGAAGGTTACAAATGATCTTCTTATGGCCTCAAACAGTGGACTCATCTCTGTGCTTGTTCTATTAGACCTCAGTGCTGCTTTTGATACTGTTGACCATAAAATTGTATTACAGAGATCAGAGCATGCCATAGGTATTAAAGGCACTGCGCTGCGGTGGTTTGAATCATATTTATCTAATAGATTACAATTTGTTCATGTAAATGGGGAATCTTCTTCACAGACTAAGGTTAATTATGGAGTTCCACAAGGTTCTGTGCTAGGACCAATTTTATTCACTTTATACATGCTTCCCTTAGGCAGTATTATTAGACAGCATTGCTTAAATTTTCATTGTTATGCAGATGATACTCAGCTTTATCTATCCATGAAGCCAGAGGACACACACCAATTAGCTAAACTGCAGGATTGTCTTACAGACTTTGGCCCCACAAATCTTAGAAACATGGTGTCTAACCAGATCCTTACTCTGGATGGCATTACCCTGACCTCTAGTAATACTGTGAGAAATCTTGGAGTCATTTTTGATCAGGATATGTCATTCAATGCGTATGTTAAACAAATATGTAGGACTGCTTTTTTGCATTTACGCAATATCTCTAAAATTAGAAAGGTCTTGTCTCAGAGTGATGCTGAAAAACTAATTCATGCATTTATTTCCTCTAGGCTGGACTATTGTAATTCATTATTATCAAGTTGTCCTAAAAGTTCCCTGAAAAGCCTTCAGTTATTTCAAAATGCTGCAGCTAGCGTGCTGACAGGGACTAGAAGGAGAGAGCATATCTCACCCATATTGGCCTCTCTTCATTGGCTTCCTGTTAATTCTAGAATAGAATTTAAAATTCTTCTTGTTACTTATAAGGTTTTGAATAATCAGGTCCCATCTTATCTTAGGGACCTCATAGTACCATATCACCCCAATAGAGCGCTTCGCTCTCAGACTGCAGGCTTACTTGTAGTTCCTAGGGTTTGTAAGAGTAGAATGGGAGGCAGAGCCTTCAGCTTTCAGGCTCCTCTCCTGTGGAACCAGCTCCCAATTCGGATCAGGGAGACAGACACCCTCTCTACTTTTAAGATTAGGCTTAAAACTTTCCTTTTTGCTAAAGCTTATAGTTAGGGCTGGATCAGGTGACCCTGAACCATCCCTTAGTTATGCTGCTATAGACTTAGACTGCTGGGGGGTTCCCATGATGCACTGAGTCTTTCTTTCTCTTTTTGCTCTGTATGCACCACTCTGCATTTAATCATTAGTGATTGATCTCTGCTCCCCTCCACAGCATGTCTTTTTCCTGGTTCTCTCCCTCAGCCCCAACCAGTCCCAGCAGAAGACTGCCCCTCCCTGAGCCTGGTTCTGCTGGAGGTTTCTTCCTGTTAAAAGGGAGTTTTTCCTTTCCACTGTCGCCAAGTGCTTGCTCACAGGGGGTCGTTTTGACAGTTGGGGTTTTTCTGTAATTATTGTATGGCTTTGCCTTGCAATATGAAGCGCCTTGGGGCAACTGTTTGTTGTGATTTGGCGCTATATAAATAAAATTGATTTGATTTGATTTATTGTTTTCTGCTCTGTGTCCATCTTTCAGGGAGTGAACAAAGTTGGTAACATTTTACTTAAAGGTATCTTCAAAATAGTGACATAACACTGTCATAAGTGTTACATGACACAGTCATGAAGGTGTCATTAACTTTACGTCAATGTCATAAAAATTTATGACTGCTGTCATTAAGTGTCATTCAGTTTTTGTAATGACAAACTGACAAGTTGGCATACAACTGGAGACCAAAAAGGCCAAAGACCACTTCTGGTCATGTCACTTTGATTAACGTCAAGGTGTTATAATCAAGACAACCCAAAAAATGACATTGACATAAAGATAATGACACCTTCATGTCTGTGTCATGCAACACTTATGACAGTATTATGTCACTATTATGACGATACCTTCAAGTAAAGTGTTACCACAAAGTTAAACAGAAAGCGACTGTGTCATAACCCATTAAAAACATAATCTATAGTCTAGCAGTTTTTCGGGCGCAGTATTCAGATGTGCCTGAGATAACTGTGTTCATAATGCACAAAAACTCTGCGTGGATACACAATGAAACTGAATGGAAAATAACCACAAAATCATAAATGCTAATGAAAGAATATAAAACATCACTTTTACTACTATCCTTCCATGGAGCTTTGGTGTTTTCTGTGCACTGGTGCACTCTGATATGTTGGTGCACATCCATGAACTCGCCTGAAAACCTCTCACTTCTTTAAAGGGGATGGCACTCTGACAACACGCCCATTACTAATTAAGAGACTAAATCCAAACCCTTTGCACCCTGATTGCTATTTTGACCTTGTGCCATATATCACCAAGATCATCATCTTCGTCTTTCATTCCCACATAACATCAGGACATAGTGGTTGTCTTCTTCTGCAGGCTTCCACTCCTGTGCACCAGCATGGACTCCCAAAATTTCCTGTATATTCGTATCACCAATTGTGTCTGTAGCATGGTCACCCCTTTGAGTCTGGTCTGCTTGAGGTTTCTTCCTCAAATCATCAGAGGGAGTTTTTCCTTACCACTGTCACCTGTGTGCTTGCTCTAGGGGTTGGTAAGGTTAGACCTTACTTGTGGGAAGGGCCTTGAGGCAACTTTATTGTGATTTGGCACCATATAAATGAAATAAATTGAATTTAATTGAATCATTGTTGTAAGAGTGAAAAAGTGACTAGAAGAGTTCATTTCGATATTTCCATCCAGACTACATGGAATAATGCGTAACTTAAACCATTTGGATCTGTTTGCCAAAAATATATTTCTCTGTAGGTTACATAGTCGCTGAGCTGTTCCAAATAGGCCAAAAGTATGATTGTGTATTATTGACTGGATTTTGAAGCATATTGTATTCAGTTTTGTCTTTAGTTGAGAAGTGAAATATGGTTTGATGTCTCATACTGGTTTATTAATGCAACATTAATTACACTGACTGGTTTAAAAACAAGAATATTAACACCAGTCATCATCAAGTTATTGCTTAATGAGATTATTTTCTTTTTCCTGCACTGACATCGTTCTCACCTCCATTTATGCTTTCCGTTTTTCTTCTAGACCATGGTTCTCAGGGAGCGTTGGACTTGACGGAGTTGATTGGTGTTCCTCTGCCACCCTCCGTCTCCTTTGTCACAGGCTTCGAGGGTTACCCCGCCTACAGCTTCGGACCAGGCGCTAACGTGGGTCGTCTCACGAAGTCGTTTATCCCCGACCCATTCTATTATGACTTTGCTATCACAGTCACAGCTAAACCCACCACGCGTCGTGGCGGCATTCTGTTCGCCATTACAGATGCATACCAAAAAGTAAGGCAATTTCATTATTTTTCACTCCAATCATCTATATTTTCCTTTATAGCAGAAAATTTATTCTTTTACTTGAAAAAAAAAGCACATTCCAGTTTTGCACATCTCTGTTTCTTAAGATCGTACACTTAGGGATTGCCTTGTCTGAAGTGGAGGATGGCTCGCAGAGAGTGGTTTTGTACTATACTGATCCCGGAACAAGAGGTGGGACCCAAGAAGCCGCTTCCTTCAAAATGGGAGACCTGACGGGGAGATGGGCGAGGTTTACGCTGACGGTACAGGGAGCAGAGGTGGGTTTGGTCTGCTTGACTGGTTTTCTTTTGATAGGTAGAATTAAAGCTGCATTTACCATTGTTGTAGTTGAGCCCACTTTCACCTAGGCCCAGGCCAAGTCTGAGTATTATACAAAATCTATCGTATTTGCCACGGCCTGTTCCCATTGACTCGTGCATAATTTCAGGCCACAGTCAAGTGAGTTAGACATGGTCTTATATAACCTTTCGTGTATTTTTGTGGCTTAATGTGTTGGGATCACAGACGTTAATACGTCACCTGGGCGAGGGGATATAATAATCCTTGGGTAGCAGTGTTGCCACAGTTACTTTGAAAAGTTACTTTATTAATTACTTTTTTAGTTACTTTATACAGTTACTTTAAAGGGGAGGTGATGGTCTCATGGTTAAGCATTGGGTTTGAGGTCAGAGGATCCTTGGTTCAAATTCCAGACTGACCGGAAAATCACAAAGGGCCCTTGGGCAAGGACCTTAATCCCCTAGTTGCTCCTGGTGTGTAGTGAGCGCCTTGTGTGGCAGCACCATGACATCAGGGTGAATGTTAGGCATTATTGTAAAGCGGTTTGAGCGTCTGATGCAGATGGAAAAGCGCTATATAAATGCAGTCCATTTACCATTTTCACCATTTATTAGGAGCCTTATGCAGTTACTTTATTAGCAGCTGCCGACAACTTGCAACTAATAAGTAATAAGGTAACTAGTAATCTAACTTGGTTACTCTTAAGATTGAGTAATGGTAAATAGTTAATTATTAGTTAACAGGGTTTTTTAAAAAGGAATAGTTTGGACCATGTGTCATGCTTAGTTTTCACGTTACAGGGTAACATGTGACATGTCATAGAATCCAATGGATGCTGTCCTTGTTTGACCTTTATTTTGGTGACCAAGGATTCAGCACTGTCAAAGATATTCCATTTATTAATCCTATTAGCGTAACCCATAATTTGCATCACTTTTTACAAAAATTGGAGCAACTTTAACTTTTGACCCCTGTTCAAACTTTAACTGACCTTTGTCACCATTTTTACTGTTTTTAACCCATAACTTCATAACATTCAGTCACAGATAGTTCAAACTATACCTTTTTGGAATATTTATGATCAGACAAATAATGTGGTGTAGTTTTAAATATGATTGGAGCATTTTTAAATTTTGACCCCTGTGTAATTCTTCAATTGACCCCTACCTGGCTGCCGATTGAAAATTCAATTTTTTTTAAAAAGAGTGATTTTTAAGGTGTATTTGTGCCAAATGTGGTGCTTCCATCACCATTTGAAGGATTGTTTCAGTAACTTCATGCTTATTTTCCGGTCGTTTGTTTTCAACATCTTTATGGTTATTTCTTTTTTAACTAAAAATAAAAAATATGTCTTGTTGTACCTCAGGTCCGCCTCTACATGGACTGTGAGGAGTATCACCGAGTGGCCTTCAACAGGAGCCCTCGCCGTCTCACCTTCGAGGCCAGTTCCGGGATTTTTGTTGGGAACGCTGGGGGCACGGGCCTGGATCGGTTTTTGGTGAGCACAGATTGCACTGCACGCTTCGCCGCCCGCTAATGGCGCCCCTGTGTGTCAGCTGAGTTCAGGCGTAACTTATCCCAGTGTCTGGATCAAAAGCTGATATTGGATTTCGGGTGCTCCGCTGCCTGCGCAGATAAATGTGGTATCTGGGCGGTTGCCTGTTTACATTTAAGGCACAATGTGCAGTGCTGGCAGCTTTATGACCACCACAGGAGACACAAAGTGAATGACTTCATGGGTTTGGGAGCATTGTCTGATCCTGCCAGAGTTGACTAATGACATACTATATGTGGTTCCCGTTTTTTTGGATCCCAGCCCGAACGTCTGTCATCTCTGATGATTTACACTGAGAGAAACTGTGAGCACACACCTCATTAGAGCATGTAATCAAACAATAGGAGGAAAAATACAACCATCCGTTATGTTATTTCTGTGCAGGATAAGCAAGTATTCTGAGCCAGAAGCCAGTTTTTGATGTCATCAAGATGTTAAAGCTGACATCTTTCCAAAACCTAATATGAAAATATCACACACAGACACACACAAAACATCAGTTATTATGACTAAATCACCCAAGCTGATGGCTATTGGCTAACTGAGAAAAAAATGCATGACCTTTGACCTTGAGGATAAGACTTTTGAGCTCTTTTCTCCTGTGATTTGTTTAATACAAATTAAATGCATGCAATGGATTTGCAGGAGAGTGGAAAGTTCTTATCTGCAGGTATCTTTTTTTTTTTACTCCCTTCTTGTTAAACTTTTATGAGAGAAATCTAAGGAGAGCGTCACAAAATGTTAGTGAATGTACATGTGTGAGTGCACAACAAAGTATTTCTCCCAGAGCGGAGCTAGATTTGTTGCAGAAACAATTTAGCAAATATAACCTTCTTTACCAACCAAACTGGTCTGTTGGATTTGATATCAAAATAATGTTTCTGTAGCACATTACTTAGAAAAATGTATAGGGCCCTATTTTGGCAATGTACAACACATGCTTTAAAGCACATAGCACAGGTCCATCTGGGCATGTCCAACTCCGATTTGCATTCTGCGCCTTACTTTGTGTTCAGGTCATGTGCCGTGTAAATAGCAAAGGATTTGGATTTATTTTCCTGATTGAGCATTGGTGTGATTCATGTTATGCCAAAAACACACCAGATTGTCATCTGTCATCAACCTTTGAGATGTGCACTCTGTAACCTGGAACATTGCTTTCTGGATGTTGAACTTAGAAGGTGAAAGAAGCACACAAAACATCACAGTGTGCAACAGATCATTTATGGGAACAGCATCCACCAAAGCTCCCTGAGGTGAAGCAGGGGAGCGCCTCCTCCTCATCCATCTCCATCCACCTGATCTCCTCCCAACCCCATGAAGCACAGACAGCCCCGCTTACTGATCATGCACTCTCCTTTAGGTACCATGCACTCGGCTCGCATACCTGGGGTGTAAGAAAATGAGCCTGAAAACATGGTAATTCAAGTGATAATGACTACTCACATAGTCAGGTTTCTTGTTAATTTTGTATACAATTTCCAAAAGCTTATGAAATGAGGAATCCAAATAGCAATGTTTCCATTAAAAAAAAAAAAAAGAAGATGGTTATGGCTGCCCTGTTGGTTTTCTAAAACTGTCACCTTCTGAGTTTTCACTTTCTTGACTGGTTATTTGTGGGTCAACTTTGTGGTACACAGTTAACGAATAACAGCACCATTATTGGTTTAGTGGTTCATAACCTTTATTAAAAATACCAAGAAGGTCTGAATACATGTTTAAAATAATAATAACAGATGGTTACAAATATCTGGATCTGATTAGTAAGGAAAAGACACCCACATGGATCAAGTTCCTATCTCTCATAAGTCACTGATGTCAGCTGTGCGCAATAAATGTCCAAAATGGCAGCACACGCTATTAGTATTCATCAGCTTCTGTAATTTGTAATTAGTATCTCCAGATGCTTGGTCTCCAAAATTCTTATTCATCATTTCAGTCATGATCCTAGGTTAACCAGAAATCCAGAAGGTTTATATTTTTTAGAAATCCAAGATGGCCACCATAACAACTTTTGGGGAACCTTTGTTTTTTTGGACTCCTCATTTCCTAAGCTTTCTAAAAATGTATAGTTTACCAATTCCCCCCCCCTGC
Source organism: Thalassophryne amazonica (assembly GCF_902500255.1). Classification (NCBI taxonomy): domain Eukaryota; kingdom Metazoa; phylum Chordata; class Actinopteri; order Batrachoidiformes; family Batrachoididae; genus Thalassophryne; species Thalassophryne amazonica. The sequence continues at coordinate 26,387,793 of NC_047103.1, read as the reverse complement.
AAAAAAAAAAAAAAAAAAAAAAAAAAACTAGCAAAATTACACAAGCAACCTATTTCCAAAGGTTTCCAATATTGGAAATCCAAGATGGCAGCTGAAACAACCTTTGAAAAAAAATGGAAGCATTGTTTTTGGATTAATCATGTCATAAGCAGCCTAAAAATGTATAGTTTTCCAAATCTCCCCAAAAATTAACAAATCTATGAATATTCCATCAGGAACTTGACTCACATTGCAGCGTCGGCTCGCAGCCGCCGCGACGCTCCGCCACTGGAAAAACACCTCTGTTGAAAGCCTTAAGGACAAGTTGGAACATGTCCAGCTGTTAAACAATTTCTCATATACTCACTCCACTGAAAGCTATCAAAAGCCACCTGGATTTTACAAATGGTTATCAACACGGAGGTGTTTTTCCTGTGCCACCGCACCGCGCCGGCTGCTTCCCGACGCGCGGACCCGTCCGCACGTCTTTCATTAAAAAAATCTCCTTTAACAGTGGAATATCCGGATAAAATGCTGAAACCGACTTCTTCTGAAACTTCTCTGTTCTCTCACGACGTCCTGGATCAATAGAGCCTGAAATGTGGAGATTTTCAGCTTGAAACAGGCTGACGATGGCGCCTGAGAGCGCTGCACGACGTCTCGCACCGTGGGAAGTCCTTAAAGCGACAGAATCACCTCAAAATCTCTCATCAGCCGTTAAAATTTTCACCGAAAACCAGCTTAATTTTTCAAACCGTGTCCACTTCGATGTGTCTCACAGGTTTAGAAAAAATTTTGATCAAACAAAGCACCAGTCTCTCAGCAACTTCTCAGACAAAGGAATTCCGACGAGGGGCTGGACGACTCCTCCCACAAGGAGTGCTCACAGGCGAATGACGTCACCGACAGGCGTGGAAAAACTCACGCATGCGCACGAGGGTTCAAGCATGTCTGACGTAAAAACATATGAATGAAATCCATATAGTTTTTGAAAAAATAAAAAGGACCTATACTTTATGGACAGCCCTCGTATGTAGAATTTTTGGATGTTTCTTGGTTATAAATACAACATTCCATTTCTTCTGTCTGTTCATTAGTGGATAAATTAACAGCAACAAAGAAGCAATGTGTTTTCTTAATCTTAGAACGAGCCTTTGGAGTGCGCCCCCTCATGGTGGATGCCATGTTAGAGTAAGATGTTGCTACAGCATCACAGCCAGAAGACTGAACAACAACAACAACAAAAAATAGACTCAGTGGTTGCTCCCCTGTACACTGTACACGTGAAGGCTCTCAGTTGTCCAGGTGGTTTTCATAGTAGAGAAGCTTGAATCTTCAACTGGACTTTTGTTCATGGTAATGCGTTATTCACGTCATCAGGAGAGCCGTCAGGAGAGGCGTCAGTCCCATCGTTAGGTGGGACAGCTACCCTCTCATTAGGAGGGTGCTAACTAGAGCTCAATAGGTGCTAATTAAAGCAATTGTTTAGTCACTAGCCAATAGCAGTCTGCCTCTCTGTAGGAGGGGTCTGGTTAAGTTTAAAACTCCAGCTTTTGTGGCTTCTGTTTGTTCATCTCTACAAGGGTCAAGACAGAAGTCAGACTACCAGAGCAAGAATTTTAGCTGAGGAAGCTTCTGCGATTTGAAGTGAAATGTTCTCGCGTCAAGCAACCCAGTCCAGTCGAAGATTCAAGCTTCTCTACTACTGTACACTGTACACTGGTTACTATTGCGGGCTAACAAGTTTGAGAACCCTCAGTTTTTGTAAAATGGGGGATCATAAATATTGATCATCACAAAAGAAGGCAAGGGAGCATGATTCCCTGTCGCCACAGAAACAAAACAAAGGAAAACAAAATTGTGACAGGTGACGACATGATGCAGTCTGCAACCTCACCACTAGATGACACTAAATCCCACACACTGTGGCTTTAAGACTAATATTCCTCTGCACATATAAACGTGGCACACTTCAATGCCTATCTTGCACTTTACAGTGATGTAAAGTAGAAGTAAAATGGCTTGCAGTGATTTCACGCTGAATGTGGACTTTACGAGTCCAAGCATCTGCTCGAGATGCTGCGAATACATTTGTAGACTTGTGAAAAGGTCCAGTGTGTGTAATTGAGAAGCACTAAAAACCTCTTCCTGTTTCCTCTGTCTCATGACTCTCTCGTCTCTTCACGTAGTCATTGCTCCCCCCCATATCGCACCGGGAGGGCTCGTTGATTTCCAGCTGTTCACAGGGTTTGAACTGGCAGCTCTGTCCAGGACAACCCTATCTCACACAGCAACACTGTCACTGATCTGCACAGCTGCACGTGAACACACAAATACAAACAAATAAACACACACTGAAATACTTCACCCTTCTCTGAGTTACCCATTTGACTTTTGGCTCCCCTCATATTTAGCAAATGAGAGGCCATGTATGCCAAGACCATATTTATGAACCAACTGCTGCACAACATTTCAAATATCAATATCAATATTTCACAATTTCATACTGTTGGAGGTTTTTTCTCTCTTCAAAGTCGTTTCATCAGATTTTTTTTGAGTCTGTCATAAATGCTCAACTGTGGTGATTTTTTTTTTTTTCATGATTTTGGACTACTTGGAATTTGTGCTGAAGTCTGAGTAAGACTGCAACACACTTTAAACAGCACCAGTTTTGATTCCACAGTCCATAAACCATGATCCAGGGTTGATTTGCAGTCATATTAACTGGTGACACCTGCTGGCAGAAGCCGATCACTACAAATAAACACTTAATCTGATTACAACATTGAAATATTGTTTCAACATTTCTTTTAACATGTTTGGATAGTAATGCACATTCAGATGGAATGGACTAAAGTTAAATGTATTTTCTTATAAATTACAGGGCACCACTTAAAAGAAATTGTGCAGTTTTCTTGTCTAATTTACCGAAATGTATATTATCAGACCATGTGTTTACTTACTAATGAACTAATTAAAGCCGCAGTGTGTAAGATTTAGTGCCAACTAGTGGTGCATTTGCAGACTGCATTAAGTCATCACTGACCACAGTTTTTTGCCCCCTTTATATTTTTGCTTCATTGGTGATTTGTGCTCCCTTACCTTCTTATGTGATAATCAATTTGTACGATTTTTTTATTTCACCAAAACAAAGGTGCTCAAACTTGTTAGCCTGCACTAGCAACCAGTAGACCGTGTATAGGGGAGCAATCACTGATTACTCTTCTCTTTTCTTCAGTCGCCTGGCTGTGCTGTAAAATATGAAAGCTGGAATATGTCCCTTTTGGGTTATTGTATCAACATGGCGGTGCAACATGGCGGACTCCATGAGGGGGCCCACTCCCATGTAGATATCAAGGGCTCATTCTGAGCTTATGAAAATTTATTGATTCGTTGTTGCAGGTAATTACACACTATAACAGATGACTATGAATGCTCCCTTTTATATCTGCTAGTAAACACCTGTAAATCTTACACACTGTAGCTTTAAGGTCTGTAGTTATTAGCCTTGGATCCAATTCATTAAGCGTGGATCAAATCAGTCACTTCATCTGCTAAAGTTAATCTGTAGAGTATCTGAATGGAATGAGGCTGGAATCAAAGTAACCCCCCAAAGAAATAGCAAGGCTGCTTATCTTGAGTGTTTGACAGCAGTGAAAACTGAATCTTATCAACATATGACCAACTGTTGAGTCCTACAGGGACCTCAGATGTGCACTGCCAAGTCCGCCCTGAAGAATGTCAGGAATTTGTACAGATCTTAGCAACAAAGTTAAAACATAAGAGCTAGTTTTGTAACAAACCCTGAGCCAGAGCTGTGAAGGGCAGATGACCTACATCAGGTCTGGAATTTGTTCTAGAATCTAAAACTTGTCTTTTGTATCACATACTGACAATTACTACTGCTGTGAAGATGTCCAATCACAACAGATTGGTCTTTAAAAGATCATACACAATCAACCCTTTTGAAGCTAGACGGTTCAGAAAGGTAACCCTGAAATAATTCACTGATATCTTTAAAGATATTTTTACGAGGTAAGAGTACCCACGGACATGAAGAAAGTAAGGGCTGTGGGAATTGTCATTTGACCCCCCAGTGACCTTGACTTTCACCCAAGTGATTGACCTCTGGCTGACCTTCCCAGGACAGTTCACAAATCCACCTAAGCCCACCTGGCCCTAATTGGGTTGAAAATCAAATTTGTTGATCTTGACATTTGCTAAAATGAATTGCGATCAGCCTTTTTTGACATACAGAATGAACCTGAGATGAGAAGATCAACCATCAGACAGGCAGACATGACCTTGATCTCAATGATTGACATTTGGCAAATCTGACCTTCCTAGGTGATTCCAGAATCCACATCCGCACGCATGTCAAATTTTGTGCAAATGAAAGAGGGAAAAAACTTACATTTTGACCTTTGAGCCCAATGATTTTGACCTTGATATTTGGCAAATTTGACCTTCTTCAGCAATTCCAGATCTTACCTCTATACGTGTGGCAGGTTTGGTGCAAATCAGCCCGACAAACTGAAATTTTTACCATTCACCCCAATGACCTTGATCCCAAAATGTCACGTGCACCGTTGCAACAGAGAGCCCCAACATTAGGGCTGAGCTGTTTTTATTCCTGCAAATGGCCTGCCTTCAAGTGGGCGGTCTTTGCCGTGCCGTGTGTATCAGTGGAGCTATGTGACTGGCTGCAAATACTGGTGCGTTGACATGGTAAGCAGGAGACTTGATCACGTTGTTTGTTCAAGCAGCATGTGTCATATCAAAACTTTATGATGAACTTGTTTGTGTCAGCGTTATTAGCAATTACGGAACAATCCATCAGGTGCCCTGGTTTGTCCCAGACAGATATGAAGCACTTGGTTTTATCAATTTAGACGGCACGCAAATGATGACACTTGAGTATGCATCATGAGTGTATGTAAAGCAGTCAGGTCAAATCCGTTTGTAACATTAAGTGGTCTGAGGACATTTGGGTGTGCGTCATGGAACATTCTGACAAATACCCTTTGGCAAATTTGAGCTTGTTTGGGCAATTCCACGGCTCACTTACATATGTCAAGTCAGGTGCAAATAGGACCTAAGTAAGTAAGCAAGCAGAGAAGCAAGTACATTTTGACATTTGATCCCATTGCTCTTTACATTTGCCAAAACTAGCCTGGGGTTGATCTTTGTCCACAGACCAAGTTTGGAGGAAAATGGACAAATGATGTGGGGCAAGTTAGGGAATAGACACACAGACAGACAGGCATTGCTAAGATTACAGTATGGCATTACTTTTGACAAATTCCAGTCCTGTTTCAGCACAGATCCAGTTTATCCCAGTGTTCTAACAGAATCTCTTGAGAAGTGGGCAGGACCTGTTGAGCAAGTCCTTAATTTGTTCTGGTCATGTTCTCACAAACGGGTCCAGACTCAAACCCGATGCTTGCCAGATTCACTCCATTTCTGACACAGAAGGTCATTGAGTTGAGGTCAGCATGGCAAAAGTCCAGTCCATCAGCGCTGTTCCATTTGCAGCTGGGTTTCTGAGTGCAAAACAGAAAAAAAAGGTCTGTCATGCTTATCACAAGTTTTCTCTTCATTATTACATACAAACACACTGGAGTGATATGCTTCAGTCTAATTGCTTTCTTTAAATACAACCCTTTTTCTTATCTGTTGCCAAATATTCAGAATTAGCCTTTCATCATCATTATTACACTGAAATGTCGAACACATTTCATGTTTTTTTCTGCTTTTAATTTCTTTTAAATGTGCTGCACCATGTGCCCATTTCTCCTTTTAACTGCCTTCAGTTAACAATGACCATTTAACATCAACACCACAAGTTCACCACAGCAGATCTACCAGAGTTCTACATGTTGATTTGGCACGATTTGATTGATTGATTTATTTTTAAAGCCAGATGTCGTTCCTGACACAGCTCCAAATTGTTGGAGAATGGTACGTTTGATTTTGAACTGGGAACCTCATCATTTAGAGGTAAGGGTACTAACCACTTACCTTACATAACATAAGTTAGCTAATTTTATCATTACAAACCCAACATACATTAACTACCTCCGCCAAGGTTATGTCTTCAGTCGCGTCTGTTTGTTGGTTGGTTGGATTGTTAGCAGGATTACTCAAAAAATACTCAACGGATTTCAATGAAATTTTTACCAGTAGTGTATCTTGGCCTAACTTAGAAGTCATTAAATTTTGGTAATGATCCGGAACACAATCCAGATCCAGTAATTTTTTTTAAGGATTCTTTATCATTGCAGGATAGGGCCAATTTCAACATTTTTGTATCTAACTTCATTAAGACGGGTCACAAAGGCTGAACAAAAATTAAGTTACGACACAACAATAATTTAACATTTATTTTTTTCCTCATTGAACAAACTTGTTATTAGAAAATAAAAAAAACTTGTATAGTTCATGCAGTTTCTCTTTATAAATACATTTGCTGAAGATCTAAGGGTTTAACCACTGAATCTGAAACATGACGGTTGATGCATGAAACGATGTGGAATAAGTCTCTTTGCCAAAGGGTATTCCATGTGACGTCAGTGACCCTATGGCCTTGGCGGAGGTTTGTGCTCTCTGAGTGCTTCTAGTTGGCTAATGTTATATAAAATAAAAGATAGCTTTGACTCGTTAAGATTGGCTAGTTAAACTGTAACTTGAGGCAAAAGTTAGACTACCAAAAATTGACATTCATCTGTAAACACTTGACACAATCTTAGTGTATTAAACAAGCTCGTTAACCTACTACAGTAGTAGCACGTTAGCTACTAGTGTACCCGTACTACTACAGTAGTAGTAGGCAGATGTGGGAGTAAGTCACTGTCAAGTCATCAATCTGCAAGTCCCAAGTAAAGTCTCAAGTCAGCTGTCAAACACTTGGTGGTCATTATGACTTGAATCTTGACTTGGGACTTGCTGATTCATGACTTGAGAGTGACTTGATGGTGACTTACTCCCACCTCTGGTAGTAGGTCTAGCACACTAGATGATAGACCTACATGAGTCAGTGTGATGATAGAAGTGATGCCGACAGAAAAAATGCACAGCTAAGTTTGAGACTTGGTATGGTTCACTTTAGTGGGGAAATTGTATTTAGCGTCTGAAATTGTATTACAAGATTCTTCCAGGCATGAATATGTGAATATGGGAAATATATTATAATATTTACAATTACATGTCAGGTCAATCTCCCATTGCTGATTTGTGATGCCTGATTGTCTGTTTTTGCTGCATAAAATAATCAGATACCCAATCATGTCCTGACATTGAGTGTAATCGGTGGTAAAAGCAGTATTAGTGATAAGTGGCATTATAGAATACTGGGAGCAATCTGGAAATTTTTGAACATGTTTAAAAAATCATGACATTTGATACATCATGATCCAAAACAGTGCATAGTTGGGTGTAATTTATGTAGAGAAGGGATGATATTTTGCAAAAATAGGGGCTGGTGGACATCAGGGTACAATATCCAGTAATTGGAGCCTACTGTTTTGGACTGGTAGTTGCCATGTGGCATTGCTCACTATTTGCATAAAATCGACCTAGTCTGTTTTAGCTCCACTTATCCACTTACTAACCCTAACCATAACCCAATCCTCTCCCTTCCCCTAACCATAACCCCCCAAATACCCCCCTGCATCATCCTGCATTTTGTGTACCCATTACCAAAATGCAGTGCTTTTCCTGGTGGAATTACTAATACGTAGATTAATTTATGTTTCGTGATGCCACCATGAAATGGCGTGACATAGGGTTGTGCAAAACACCCACTCTTCTTGAAAATGAATGATACTGGTCGCTTTGTCTATTGTAGCTAACTTGGCCAAAGGGAATGAGGGGAGGGGTGTGGGGGGTCCCAGCCATTCTTTTCAGCATTGTAAACAATGCCATCAGAGCACCCTGAGCTGGACAAAGTATGTATTGACACCATTTAAATGTTTTTCTGCAGTGTTTATTCTGTAAAATAAAAGTTAGCAAAAGTAAAATTGATGTCAGTATGTTTGTGAAAGGCACGTATCGGCTGATATTATTGGACAGCAGCTATATATCTTTCGGACTCTGTGATAAGGTTTTATGTTATGTGACACTGACAAATTTCTGCCACCTTTTTCAACTTATATTCACACAAGTGAACATTTTGCAATCATTTAAATCAATTGCTTTTCATTGTTGTGGTGTAATGTGCACAAAAATGACCAGAAAAGTTACATACAGCATTCTTTGTTTGTATCAAATGGTTTGGTTTCTGCATAATAAGAGCTTTTAGCTGCTGTAAAGCTGTTCTGACTTTTTGTCCTTCTTTTGCTTTCTATTCATTCCCTCCATGTCCATGTTTCTCTCCATCATCACCAATAAATTTCACAGACGGCGCTTGGTTTCATTAAAAACAGGTGTTTGTCCTCCGGCACGCACTCAGCATTAATAAAGTTGGCAAAATGAGCTCTTAGCAAGTATTTACTCTTCTTATATGGGGACAAACTCACTTTAAAAGCACCATTCTGTAATTACTATTGTGCACCTGCAGAAAGAAAAAGTGCACGCTTGTTTTTTTTCTTCTTCTTCATCTTTATCGTCTTTCTGCACTACATTCTGACACACTGTATTAACGTGGAGGTTCTGTCCCCAGGGCTCGATCCAACAGCTGGTGCTGAAGTCCGATCCCACGGCTCCAGATGACCAATGTGAGGAGGACGATCCTTATGTGAGTGAGTGAGTGAATGACTGAATGAATGAATGACTGAAAAACCTTGCCAACTTGGAAGTGTTTTGCCCTCTAATGGTGAAAATGAAGCATGACAAGAAGCTCATTTTGTTTGTATCCTACCTGCAAGTGATCTTGCGTAACAGACAAGTTAAAGGTCTAAATTTAGTGGAGATATTGTCAATTTGAGAGGAAGAACTTATTTTATTATGGGTGATGATCCAGATCAGTTTGAGGATTCAAGAGTTTTAAAGAATGTCAACTTTGGTTTCATCTGACAGATGTTGTAACACTGTCACAAAGCAGAGTTGTCAGCTCATCTTTGGAGAATGCCGTGTACGCAAAAAATCCGGTCATGTGCTGATGCCACGCTTCGCCACATCCACCGCACCATGGAACCTGGATGACAACCACCCAGGCAGATGACTGGTCCACACCCACTTCTTTTAAGTATCCATCTGTCTGCAGCAGGCAGGTGGATGATCATGATAGACTCCTTGGTCTTCTCTATCGTTTGGGGTCCTCAACACTGAGGCACCTATGTGCTGGATGACACCCAGAGAAATGTACCACATGGCCAAAATGCCATGTGGTACGTAGCTGGCATTCCCACACAATGCAAGTGATACTCATCTGACTCTCTAAGTAACCATTTATTTGACATAAAGTCATTTGTGTCAAATAAATGGCCAAAGATTCTCCCAAGAGACCCATCACCAAAGACATCCAATCAGTCCCTCAGCATCAAAGTCTAGTGGACCCCTTTGTAATATCTGAATATCTGAATGTACATCTGGATATACAGTACATCTGAATCTGAATATATGGTACATAAGGAAAGTTTTACAGCGCTTTACTTTTTACACATTTTATGTTACAGCCTTATTCCAAAATTTCCTCAAAACTCTGCACACAATACCCCATAATGACAATGTGAAAAACGTTTTTTGAGATTTCTGCAATTTTATTAAAAGTAAAAAATAAATAAATCACGTGTACATAAGTATTCACAGCCTTTGCCATGAAGCTCAATATTGAGCTCAGGTGCATTCTGTTTCCACTGATCATCTTTGAGATGTTTCTACAGCTTAACTGGAGTCCACCAGGGGTAAATTTAGGTGACTGGACATTATTTGGAAAGACACACACCTGTCTACATATAGGATCCCACAGTTGACAGTGCATGTCAGCACACAAACCAAGCATGAAGTCAAAAGAATTGTTTGTAGACCTCTGAGACAGGAGGCACAAATCTGGGGAAGGGTACAGAAACATTTCTGCTGCTTTGAAGGTCTCAATGAGCACAGTGGCTTCCATCATTCATAAATGGAAGAAGTTCAGATCCACCGGGACCCATCCTAGAGCTGGCAGCTCATCTAAACTGAGCGATCGTGGGACAAGGACCTTAATCAGGGAGGCGACCAAGAACCCGATGGCCACTCTGTCAAAGCTCCAGCATTCCCCTTTGGAGCAAGGAGAACCTTCCAGAAGGACAACCACCTCTGCAGTAATCCACCAATCAGGCCTGTATGGTAGAGTGGCCAGATGGAAACCACTCCTGAGTAAAAGTCACTTGAAGGACTCTCAGACCATGAGAAACAAAATTCTCTGGTCTGATGAGAAAAGATTGAACTCTCTGGCATGAATGTCAGGCGTCATGTTTGGAGGAAACCAGGCACCATCCCTACAGTGAAGCATGGTGGTGACAGCATCATGCTGTGGGGATATTTTTCAGCAGCAGGAACTGGGAGACTAGTCAGGATTGAGGGAAAGATGAATGCAGCAAAGTACAGAGACATCCTGGATGAAAACCTGCTCCAGAGCGCTCTTGACTTCAGACCGGGGTGATGGTTCATCTTTCATCAGGACAATGAGCACACAGCCAAGATACAGTTGTGCTCAAACGTTTACATACCCTAGCAGAATTTTTGCTTTTTTGGCCATTTTAAGAGAATATGAATGACAACACAAAACTTTGTTTCACTCATGGTTAGTGGTTGGGTGAAGCCATTTATTGTCAAACAACTGTGTTTCCTCTTTTTAAATCAAAATGACAAGAGAACTACCCAAATGGACCTGATCAAAAGTTTACATACTCCTGTTCTTAATACTGTGTATTGCCCCCTTTAACATCACTGACAGCTTGGAGTCCTTTGTGGTAGTTGTGGACGAGGCTCTCTGATGGTAAAACTGCCACTGAATATGTTTTGGACTTTATTTACATCAATTACAAAGAAATACAAACAGTATGGCACTTTATGGTAAATCTGCATGGAGTAGACAGTTCTCAAAAACTGAGTGACTGTGCAAGAAAGAGAAGAGTGAGGAAAGCCACCAAGACACCCAGACAACCCAGAAGAAGTTATAGGCTTGCGTGGCTGTGATTGGAGAAATTATGCACAGTGCAAGCTTTGCATTTTGTATCATCAGTTATCCATCTTCATGACGAAGTGGTATAGAGGAGGATTTTCTTAAAAAGAAGACCTGAAAGTTTAGCTACAAATTGTCAGAAGGTACATCTGAGATGCAAGCCTGGATTTGATCTGTTTTGGTGAAAGAAAATCCTTCTCTGCTCTACTCCACTATGAAGCTAAGAGTAGTGATACAAAATGCAAAGCTTGCACTGTGCACAATTTCTCCAGTCACAGCCACGTAAGTCCATAACTTCTCCTGGGTTCTCTGGGTGTCTTGGTGGCTTTCCTCACTCTTCTTCTTGCACAGTCACTCAGTTTTTGAGAACTCTCTACTCCATGCAGATTTACCATAGAGTGCCATATTGTTTGTATTTCTTTGTAATTGATGTAAATAAAGCCCAAAACATATTCAGTGGCAGTTTTACATCAGAGAGCCTCGTCCACAAAAGACTCCAAGCTGTCATTGATGTTAAAGGGGGCAATACACAGTATTAAGAACAGGAGTATGTAAACTTTTGACCAGATCCATTTGGGTAGTTCTCTTGTCATTTTGATTTAAAAAGAAGAAAGTTGTTTGACAATAAATGGCTTCACCCAACCACTAACCATGAGCGAAAAAAAGTTTTGTGTTGTAATTCATATTCTCTTAAAAATGGCCCCCAAAAAAAAGCAAACATTTTGCCTGGGTATGTAAACCTTTGAGCACAGCTGTATGTGTGATTTCTTTGTTTGTTTGTTTGTTTTTTTAGAAACTTGCCAAAAAAAAATCATGTTGTCATTATGGGGTGTTGAAAGTAGAATTTTGAGGGGAAAAAAATTAATTTACTCCATTTTGGAATCAGGCTGTACCATAACAAAATGTGGAAAAAGTGAAGTGCTGTAAATACTTTCCAGATGCACTATACATGTATTTTTTGTATATATATTACCTTTCATATCTACCCTGCACCAGTCCTAGAAGCTATTGCCACTGAGTTTCTTTTCCTCTAATTTCACAGTTGGCTTTTGTTGTGTTACACCACTCTTTCTTTCTCTCACTCCCACTACCGTTTGAAGGCAGATGTTAAATGTATTGCAGAACTTTTAGAGTGCCACCAATGGGTGAATAGTTGCTGTCCAAATTTAGTAAATGGTACCAGCAATATATGTTGCAAGAAAGTTGGGGGAAAAATGTGATTTACATTCATTTTGAGCAGGCTTCTCTGACCCTGCTCCTGGAGGGGGCACCTGTCCTGCATATTTTCCATGTCTATCTGCTCTAGTCAGAGCTGGTCTTAACATTGGTGTTTCCCAGCTCTTGATTGACTGAGCACACCTGGCTGAGTTAATTAACTGTGGGTGGTGTAGAGGGAGTTGCAAAACATGCCAGGCAGGTGCCCTCCAGGAGCAGGGATCGAGAGGCCTGATTTAGAGCTCTAAGACCATGTCTCCTTCACTCATTCATTCCTTCGTTAAAGAATTTGTGGAATATAGGATTCTTAGAGACAACAAATGAATATATATACTGTGATACAAACTACATATATAATGCAACTGCAAAAAAAAAAAAAAAAAGTAAAAAGTGATGCAAATTATAGGTTGAGCTAATAGGAATAATAAATGGAAGAGTTTTTTTTTTTTCACCATATTGAATGTTCGGTGTCCACCGTAAAGGCCAAACAATGCTGACATCCATTGGATTCAATGGCATTTAACATATATTACCCTATAATATGATAAGGAAGCATGGTAGATGGTGCAAACTATTCCTTTTTACAACTCTATTAACTAAACCAATAATTTGCATCACTTTTCATCAAAATTGGAGCAACTTTAATTTTTGACCCCTGTACAAACTGAAATGGACCTTTCTCACCATTTCTTTCTATTTTTACCCCATAACTCCACAGAATTCAGACATAGATGGTCCAAACTATACCTTTTTGGAACATTCTTGATCAGACAAATAATGTGGAATTAATTTCAATATCATTGGAGCATTTTTTAATTTTGACCCCTGGGTAATGCTTCAATTGCCCCCTACCTGGCCATGTACTGAAAATTCAAGTGGACACGCTGCTTTTTCAAAAGAGCAGTGTCTAAGGAGTATTTGTGCCAAATTTAGATGCTTGCATCACCATTTGAAGGATTTCTGTGTAAATATTCTCTTATGTGCTGCACTAATGTTCTCCTTGAATTGCTGGCTGTCTGAGTGGTGTCCAAAAAATGAGGTGGGCTTCATAGATAATTGGCAAAGCTTCTGGGGAAAACCTGGTCTTGTTAGGAGAGATGGCATCCATCCCACTTTGGATGGAGCAGCTCTCATTTCTAGAAATCTGGCCAATTTTCTTAAATCCTCCAAACCGTGACTATCCAGGGTTGGGACCAGGAAGCAGAGTTGTAGTCTTACACACCTCTCTGCAGCTTCTCTCCCCCTGCCATCCCCTCATTACCCCATCCCCGTAGAGACGGTGCCTGCTCCCAGACCACCAATAACCAGCAAAAATCTATTTAAGCATAAAAATTCAAAAAGAAAAAATAATATAGCACCTTCAACTGCACCACAGACTAAAACAGTTAAATGTGGTCTATTAAACATTAGGTCTCTCTCTTCTAAGTCCCTGTTAGTAAATGATATAATAATTGATCAACATATTGATTTATTCTGCCTTACAGAAACCTGGTTACAGCAGGATGAATATGTTAGTTTAAATGAGTCAACACCCCCGAGTCACACTAACTGCCAGAATGCTCGTAGCACGGGCCGAGGCGGAGGGTTAGCAGCAATCTTCCATTCCAGCTTATTAATTAATCAAAAACCCAGACAGAGCTTTAATTCATTTGAAAGCTTGACTCTTAGTCTTGTCCATCCAAATTGGAAGTCCCAAAAACCAGTTTTATGTGTTATTATCTATCGTCCACCTGGTCGTTACTGTGAGTTTCTCTGTGAATTTTCAGACCTTTTGTCTGACTTAGTGCTTAGCTCAGATGAGATAATTATAGTGGGCGATTTTAACATCCACACAGATGCTGAGAATGACAGCCTCAACACTGCATTTAATCTATTATTAGACTCAATTGGCTTTGCTCAAAATGTAAATGAGTCCACCCACCACTTTAATCATATCTTAGATCTTGTTCTGATTTATGGTATGGAAATTGAAGACTTAACAGTATTCCCTGAATCTCCCTTCTGTCTGATCATTTCTTAATAACATTTACATTTACTCTGATGGACTACCCAGCAGTGGGGAATAAGTTTCATTACACTAGAAGTCTTTCAGAAAGCGCTGTAGCTAGGTTTAAGGATATGATTCCTTCTTTATGTTCTCTAATGCCATATACCAACACAGTGCAGAGTAGCTACCTAAACTCTGTAAGTGAGATAGAGTATCTCGTCAATAGTTTTACATCCTCATTGAAGACAACTTTGGATGCTGTAGCTCCTCTGAAAAAGAGAGCTTTAAATCAGAAGTGCCTGACTCCGTGGTATAACTCACAAACTCGCAGCTTAAAGCAGATAACCCGTAAGTTGGAGAGGAAATGGCGTCTCACTAATTTAGAAGATCTTCACTTAGCCTGGAAAAAGAGTCTGTTGCTCTATAAAAAAAAGCCCTCCGTAAAGCTAGGACATCTTACTACTCATCACTAATTGAAGAAAATAAGAACAACCCCAGGTTTCTTTTCAGCACTGTAGCCAGGCTGACAAAGAGTCAGAGCTCTACTGAGCCGAGTATTCCTTTAACTTTAACTAGTAATGACTTCATGACTTTCTTTGCTAATAAAATTTTAACTATTAGAGAAAAAATTACTCATAACCATCCCAAAGATGTATCGTTATCTTTGGCTGCTTTCAGTGATGCCGGTATTTGGTTAGACTCTTTCTCTCAGATTGTTCTGTCTGAGTTATTTTCATTAGTTACTTCATCCAAACCATCAACATGTCTATTAGACCCCATTCCTACCAGGCTGCTCAAGGAAGCCCTACCATTATTTAATGCTTCGATCTTAAATATGATCAGTCTATCTTTATTAGTTGGCTATGTACCACAGGCTTTTAAGGTGGCAGTAATTAAACCATTACTTAAAAAGCCATCACTTGACCCAGCTATCTTAGCTAATTATAGGCCAATCTCCAACCTTCCTTTTCTCTCAAAAATTCTTGAAAGGGTAGTTGTAAAACAGCTAACTGATCATCTGCAGAGGAATGGTCTATTTGAAGAGTTTCAGTCAGGTTTTAGAATTCATCATAGTACAGAAACAGCATTAGTGAAGGTTACAAATGATCTTCTTATGGCCTCAGACAGTGGACTCATCTCTGTGCTTGTTCTGTTAGACCTCAGTGCTGCTTTTGATACTGTTGACCATAAAATTTTATTACAGAGATCAGAGCATGCCATAGGTATTAAAGACACTGCGCTGCGGTGGTTTGAATCATATTTATCTAATAGATTACAATTTGTTCATGTAAATGGGGAATCTTCTTCACAGACTAAGGTTAATTATGGAGTTCCACAAGGTTCTGTGGTAGGACCAATTTTATTCACTTTATACATGCTTCCCTTAGGCAGTATTATTAGACTGTATTGCTTAAATTTTCATTGTTACGCAGATGATACCCAGCTTTATCTATCCATGAAGCCAGAGGACACACACCAATTAGCTAAACTGCAGGATTGTCTTACAGACATAAAGACATGGATGACCTCTAATTTTCTGCTTTTAAACTCAGATAAAACTGAAGTTATTGTACTTGGCCCCACAAATCTTAGAAACATGGTGTCTAACCAGATCCTTACTCTGGATGGCATTACCCTGACCTCTAGTAATACTGTGAGAAATCTTGGAGTCATTTTTGATCAGGATATGTCATTCAAAGCGCATATTAAACAAATATGTAGGACTGCTTTTTTGCATTTACGCAATATCTCTAAAATTAGAAAGTTCTTGTCTCAGAGTGATGCTGAAAAACTAATTCATGCATTTATTTCCTCTAGGCTGGACTATTGTAATTCATTATTATCAGGTTGTCCTAAAAGTTCCCTGAAAAGCCTTCAGTTAATTCAAAATGCTGCAGCTAGAGTACTAACGGGGACTAGAAGGAGAGAGCATATCTCACCCATATTGGCCTCTCTTCATTGGCTTCCTGTTAATTCTAGAATAGAATTTAAAATTCTTCTTCTTACTTATAAGGTTTTGAATAATCAGGTCCCATCTTATCTTAGGGACCTCATAGTACCATATCACCCCAATAGAGCGCTTCGCTCTCAGACTGCAGGCTTACTTGTAATTCCTAGGGTTTGTAAGAGTAGAATGGGAGGCAGAGCCTTCAGCTTTCAGGCTCCTCTCCTGTGGAACCAGCTCCCAATTCAGATCAGGGAGACAGACACCCTCTCTACTTTAAAGATTAGGCTTAAAACTTTCCTTTTTGCTAAAGCTTATAGTTAGGGCTGGATCAGGTGACCCTGAACCATCCCTTAGTTATGCTGCTATAGACTTAGACTGCTGGGGGGTTCCTATGATGCATGAGTGTTTCTTTCTCTTTTTGCTCTGTATGCACCACTCTGCATTTAATCATTAGTGATTGATCTCTTCTCCCCTCCACAGCATGTCTTTTTCCTGATTCTCCCCCCTCAGCCCCAACCAGTCCCAGCAGAAGAATGCCCCTCCCTGAGCCTGGTTCTGCTGGAGGTTTCTTCCTGTTAAAAGGGAGTTTTTCCTTCCCACTGTCGCCAAGTGCTTGCTCACAGGGGGTCCTTTTGACCGTTGGGGTTTTTACGTAATTATTGTATGGCCTTGCCTTACAATATAAAGCGCCTTGGGGCAACTGTTTGTTGTGATTTGGCGCTATATAAATAAAATTGATTGAATTGATTGATTGACTAATAGCATATGTGTCAGACAGCTATCTGATTGTCCACAGTTTGTTGGCCCTTGTTGAACATATGCATGAGTACTTCATTTGGTAAAGGCGATTGGTAGGACAATGTACCTGGGATTGAGGATTAATTCTGAATGATATGAAGTGTTTACAGTACCTTAATAATGTGATGAGGAATGTAATCTGTAATGGAAGGAGCCATGCAATTAAGTCTTGAGACTCCTTTTGTCTGCACCATAGACTGTATATGCAACCTGGTCTCACGGCAAGTTGTGATTCAGCAGCACCAAATATACATTAATCTATTGGTTCGTGATATTGAGACGAAAAGCGCCTCATTTTCATCACGGCAGCACAAATTCATTGTAATTCATTCCGTGCTGGCTGCACAAAATTAAAAGTGAAGCGGGGAGGGGGTGGTGATGGTTTGAGTTGGGGACAAAGTAGGGTTAAGTTATTGTTAAGGTTAGGGGTAGGAGTAGGGTCAGTAATAGAGAGTTAAAATAAAACCCTGTCATGAAAATTCGACTCATTTTGTGACAGGAGCACAAAAAAAAACAACAAAAACTATACTATACTACTAATTTGAAAGACTGAGAGTTTATGCATCTTGTTAAAAAATGGCATTGAAGGTAACCAAGAGTTACCTAATTAGTAAAATTAACTTACAAATACTGTAGCTTTGTATTCATGCTTATGAAGGTGCACCTGTTTTACAGAATGTAGCGACAGGTGCGCCAAAACGTCCTTGTAAGATGCCTATTAACTCTTCTTTTGAGGCATTTGATGTTTAAACACTGGGATGGAAATGGTGCTTTACCCAAATGTTCTCATAACTAGACTCCTTGGGTTGTTTAAATCATAAATACAGGTTATGGGATGTTCTAACATATAGAGTGGAAACGATGGGAAGCGAGCAAACGAGGAACGCCACGTTTGGCATCTTTCTTCCTCTGAGGCTTAAACTGCTGTTTGATGCTTTTTTCTGAGGGTTTAACTCTATGCGCCTACTTGGCTTTCAATTGACACCCCCCCCCCCCCCCCCACCCCCAATTCTGGTTTCCCCTCCCTCTTCCCAGGCCTCTGGATATGGAAGCGGTGATGTCTCCTATGAAGACATTGAGAGAACAGATGAAGTGAAGAAGATTGTGGAGGAAAGAGATTACAACATAGTGCGTGTGCATGCATGCATGTGCATATATACACACACACACACACACACACACACAGGTAGAATTAAGACATAAAGGATGAGAGGAAAAAGCCGGGTTTGGCCGAACATCAGTGCACATTGGCAACTAGCCTGCAGAGGTGCGATGAGGTCGAAACGAGTGGAACTAATCCAGATAAAAGTGCGTTCATGAATTTCTTCCACAGACCACGAGGTCTGCCACAGATTGACGGAGACCGAAATGGAGAGAAAACCCATGCAGTGAGCAACAGCTGCTGACAGAAGCTCACACAAGGATCAAAGCATATAACTGTTAAAACAGAAGCAGGAAAGGTTCGCCAGACATGGCTGCATGTCAATATTATGTTCGAACTAGGAGGCACTCGGAGAGCACATCCCTCTGCCAAGGCCACATGTGTTCCAGGAAATATGTTCCAGATCAAATTCCAAATAAAATTTTTAATTTTCCAGGACATTATCCATCTGCTCACTCAGTTAAGAAATAAACAAAAACAAAACATGATTTATACTCCAAAAAATATGATTTCCAAAAACCAGATGATACTTCCTCAACCTTCACGCACTTCTGCCCAAATAAAATGACGTGACCACTCCTTCCTGTTGTAAAAAACAAATGTTATCATAATGTTCACACACTGCAAAAACAGTCCCTCTCAAAATAAGAGAAATAATCTGAAATCAAGCCAAATTGTCTTGGTCGAAGCAAAAAAATCTGCCAGTGGGGTAAGAAGAAATGACTTGGTAAGAATTCTCAAAACTGGCAAAGTGTCTAGGCACTGAATAATCAAAATGTGCCTTAAAACTAGACAGAATTCTTATTTTAAGATTAGCCTCTGTCTTAAAATAAGGAAAACAATCTTATTCCTTTTCTTGGATGATTTGAAATCCAATTCCTTTCCTTGTTACTGGTTAAATACAGCTTGATATTAGCTGGAAAAAAAACAAGAAAAAGTGAGATATATTTTCCAAAAAATAAGACTTTTTTCTTATGTAAAAAAAAGATTATTTTTCTATTTAGACAAAAAATTAAGTCAACTTTTCTTTAAACTTTTTAAACAAGTCTTTTTTTTATTTACTTTCTTTGATATCCATTTGAGCAGTGCACATTTTGTTGCTGTCACCTGAACAGTAATATAACAGTGTACCCTCATGTTTGGTTTTATATCTTGCTGGAAGTGTTGCGATTATTCCTAACCAGATTTGTGAAGTCCTCAGTCAGCTCTCTGCTATTTGAAAAATATTGATGCAGAAGAAAACCCCAAATCCAATGCATTTCAGAGATTTACTGCTGTCTCTTTGGCAGATGTGTCCATCCATCTGTCTCAAACAGGACAGCAGACTGAGGAATTTATCCGTCACTGCAGATGTTTGGGGGGGGGTAGCTGAACCCCAGCTTGGAGACATTCGTCACATGGTTTCAGTTCAGACAAGATTTCCTTCCATCTTGGAAAAATTCACTTTGCTTCATTTTTTATCTGTTGCATTACAAACAGCTTTTAATTCATTTATTTTTTGCCAGATTGTATCATAAATGGATTATTTTATTCATGTACCCTGTAAAATGCAATGAGTAGATATGTAGGTGAGTCCACCCCCTTCGGTTTAGTAACACAATAAGTCTAAAACAACAGCTTGTATCAATTTGTACATCTCCAAATTACACTCAACAAAAATATAAATGCAACACTTTTGGTTTTGCTCCCATTTTGTATGAGATGAACTCAAAGATCTAAAACTTTTTCCACATACACATTATCACCATTTCCCTCAAATATTGTTCACAAACCTGTCTAAATCTGTGATAGTGAGCACTTCTCCTTTGCTGAGATAATCCATCCCACCTCACAGGTGTGCCATATCAAGATGCTGATTAGACACCATGATTAGTGCACAGGTGTGCCTTAGACTGCCCACAATAAAAGGCCACTCTGAAAGGTGCAGTTTTATCACACAGCACAATGCCACAGATGTCGCAAGATTTGAGGGAGCATGCAATTGGCATGCTGACAGCAGGAATGTCAACCAGAGCTGTTGCTCGTGTATTGAATGTTCATTTCTCTACCATAAGCCGTCTCCAAAGGCGTTTCAGAGAATTTGGCAGTACATCCAACCAGCCAAACAACCACAGACCACGTGTAACCGCACCAGCCCAGGACCTCCACATCCAGCATGTTCACCTCCAAGATCATCTGAGACCAGCCACTCGGACAGCTGCTGGAACAATCGGTTTGCATAACCAAAGAATTTCTGCACAAACTGTCAGAAACCGTCTCAGGGAAGCTCATTTGCATGCTCATCGTCCTCATCGGGGTCTCGACCTGACTCCAGTTCGTCGTCGTAACCGACTTGAGTGGACAAATGCCGTAAATGATATCAGGTTGCCGCTAATACTCTTCTATCTTGTAAACATACGGAACATTTATGGAAGAAATATAATAACATAAGGCCATGTGACACACATCAGATACACACAAACCTTCTGGCTTTTGTAGGATGTGGGGGTTAGTTTGCTGTTTCATGGAAAAAAGAAAATTCTAAATATTTTAGTGTGATATTTAACTTCCATTTTGTTTTTTTGTTTTTTTTTGGTGACATTACATATGACACTACTTATTTTTCAACAGCCGTTTCCAGAGCTGGATCCCACTCACAGCACCCCAGTCCAGGCTCCACCCACTGAGACATCACTAGCCAATGAGCAGCAGGAGGAAGAGGAGACCTCTGGACAGGAGATGGAGAGCACCACAGTTGGAGGTATTTAAAAAAAAATGTGAAGAAAAAATATCAATCTCAGTGACACATGTGCAGAAGTATTTATTTGTGATGTGCTGTTCCTAATGCATGAGAAACTTTCCATGGACTTCACGTACTCTTATTCTCATATTACCGTGCTGAATTTCTTACTTCTACAGGTCAAAGGTTCAGTGTTTGGAGGTTGTAGTTTCTTTGAGCTATTTTTACAAATAGCCAGCAGATGGCGCGCTCACGCACATACACACACACACACACACACACACACACACAGACAACACTACAGTGATACAGGAGTACATCTTGTTCTTTTTTTTAAAGATTGTCACACTAATTAAAAGTGAGTTCACATAATTGTAAAATTAAATCTTTTTTCTTTTTAAACATTGTCACACTAAATTAAATTGAAGTCTCATAATAATTGTAAAATTATTTTTTTTTTCTTTTAAACATTGTCACACTAAACCAAAGTGAAGTTGCATAATAATTGTAAAA
Organism: Thalassophryne amazonica; assembly: GCF_902500255.1. Lineage (NCBI taxonomy): Eukaryota > Metazoa > Chordata > Actinopteri > Batrachoidiformes > Batrachoididae > Thalassophryne > Thalassophryne amazonica. The sequence goes on along the minus strand of NC_047103.1, from coordinate 26,366,368 downwards.
TTTAATCTTTTTTTCTTTTTAAACATTGTCACACTAAATCAAAGTGAAGTCACAATAATTGTAAAATTAAATCTTTTTTCTTTTTAAACATTGTCACACTAAATTAAATTGAAGTCTCATAATAATTGTAAAATTATTTTTTTTTCTTTTAAACATTGTCACACTAAACCAAAGTGAAGTTGCATAATAATTGTAAAATTTAATCTTTTTTTCTTTTTAAACATTGTCACACTAAATCAAAGTGAAGTCACATACTGTAATTGTAAAAATAAATCCACTTTCACTAATTATCTTAACACAATACAAAGTTATTTTTGCTGAATGTGTACTTTCCTGTGTTACAGTCAGATCATCTTACACAGTGACTCCGACCTCCATACCTCACACCGTAAGTTATGATTTCCTCTATAATGGGGACACACAACATCAACTTTTGAATAAGCTTACAAAGTGTGATATAAAAATGTGTATTCAATATTAATGTTCTATTTTTTTATCTGTTTCTTATCCTGTTTTATTGGTTGTTGTCAATCTGATTTACTTTGGATTTTATTTTGTGCAACAGTTTGTATGCATATGAAAGTGTATTATTATTATTATTATTATTATTTTATTATATTATGATAATGTTGTTGTGTAACAGTACCCACGGACATGAAGACAGTAAGTGCTACAGCATCTGACATTTGTCCCCTGTTCTGTAATCCACCTCCATGCGGCACCGAAGCGGGTTGAAACTCAAATTCCTTGACCTTTGCCCAAATGAATTCTTTAGGGGCAATTTTGGGGTTAACCTTCCCTGACCTACCACGTTTGGTAGAAATCATCAAAAGTACTGGGAGGAGAAAGCCAACAAACATAACCTTGACCTTTTGCAAATTCCATTTTGTGCCATGTTTGGTGCCAACTGGAGTTTATTTCTGTGCCAAATGTCGTAGAAGTCTAAGTCGAGCCATTTTAAGAGTAAATATTCTGCACAGCACAAGATTTTCTACATGCACAGTTGTAGAATTGTGGGACTTGAAGATTAACATGACAACCAAACCATATGTATGTGACTGTAAAAGGTGAATTAAAGCTGACTTTATACGTTGTCAAGCCATTTAACTCTGTCATGTAAAGTATATTGTTTCTAATCCTGTTTCTCTCTCTAATCAGCGCTGGTTGAACTGAAATTTCCTTCTGCGTGTGTCAGTGAATAAATATTTGTTTATCTGTCTGTAGGCCTCTCCAGGACAGAAAGGAGAGCCTGGGGAGCCAGGTCCAGCTGGTCCCCCTGGACCTCCTGGACGTCCAGGACAAGTGTCAGAAAAGTGGAGGGCTTCTGGAGAGGACAGTGAGCCTGGACCTCGTGGTCCCCAAGGACAACCAGGATCTCCAGGAATCCCTGGAGCTCCAGGAAAAAATGGTCTACCTGTAAGTTTTGTTCTGTTAAATAACATATCTACTATTTTCAGCACATTATGATCTCAGGTCTTTGCTTCAGGTCAAAACATACATTTAACAATGGCTCTGTGTGTGTTTCCTCTAAGGGAAGAAAAGGTGACCCCGGTGATCCAGTAAGTCAGGCGTTCATTGATTCGTTAGTTTTTATGACAGTCGTATTTTGGGCGTCTCTGAGGAAACTGTTGCTGTGATGCATTTCCAGTTTATGTTATTTTAGCTGTTTGATGTATCATATTAGAGTTATTTATACAGTGATATCCAGCAAAATAATCTGTCAATATCCCAATACTTTCAGACCAAGTGTATTTTCACTACAGTAGTGTAGAGTTTTGACACAAAACTGGAGTCAAACACCTGGCAACAAAGATTCATAATTTTATATATTCTCTGTTATCTGACCACAGCTCTGGTTTGTTGTCCCCAGGGAGTGACAGGGCCTCCGGGATTCCCAGGGCTTGGTGGAGAACCTGGACTGAAAGGTCAAAAGGTACCTTATAAAGTTTTCATTACCTCCGCCAAGGAGGTTATGTTTTTGGTCGCGTTTGTTTGTTTGTTTGTTTGTCTGTCTGTCAGCAGGATAACTCAAAAAGTTTTGAACGGATTTTGATGAAATTTTGTGGAGTGGTTGGAAATGACAAGAGGAACAAGTGATTACATTTTAGTGGTGATCCGGATCACGATCCGGATCCCGATGCTAACGCGTTAGCATGTCTATGGCATTTTCAATGTTAAAAGTTAGCATTAAGCAGTTGCAGCTGCCATCACGTTCGGGTGCATTTGTTTTCAAATTGTAATATTTCTTAAATTTATTTTTGTTTATATATTAATAATCTAATGATTATTATATACAATTTTAGAGAAAAAGACAAAAAGAAATAGATCACTGTGCCAAGGAGGGAATCTCTTTAGGGTCAGTGACCCTATGGCCTTGTTTAGAGAAGTGTTTCGTAAATGTTAAAAAATTCATATATTTGCAGTTTAGTTGAATAATAAATTGAATTTTGTTTCTTATTTGTTTTTGTCTATAAGCACATGCAATATCAATATCAGTGCTCAGATGACAGCAGCTTCTGGGAAAGGTGCAAGTTGCAATAAACTGTGATGCCAAGCGCTAAGGATACATGCTATCCAGTCACAGCAGATGAAACTTTTTTTTACTACTGAGCAAACATCATTTTTAGACTTTTTTAGGTTCAGTGATTGTACGGCGTGTAGATGTTATGGCGTCAGTGACCCCATGGCCTTGGCAGAGGTTTGCACTCTCTGAGTGCTTCTAGTTTAAATTTCCAGTTATTAATGTATATGGCTGATGTCATAATCTGTGTAAAAGGCTACAGTGTGGAATTAATTCACTTCAGTAACAAGCAGTGGTGGCCTTGGTGGCCATCAGATCGAGGCTTTAGAAATGAAATAAGCTGACAAACAAGTCTATTTCATCCTACACGTAATAGTGAGCAAGAGAGAGAGAGAGAGAGAGAGAGAGAGAGAGAGAGAGACAGAAAGAAGTGTCTGCTTGCGCGATATATGTGCAAAATCCTTTCTGTAGGATTATGTTGATTTATGACTGTTATGAGTTTTAGAACACAACCGCTGTGAATTAATTAGTATGTGTCTTTCTCATCGTTGAGATTCACTACATAGCTTAACCATGTCCCTCGTTCACTTTTTTTAAATCATGGTATATCTATTCTGCTGGCTTGTGTGGAGATCTGACAGTGATTGTTTGAGATTTAGAACATAACCACTTTAGCAATCAGAAAATAGCAGTTTGTTTGTGTTTGTTTGTGACCTCTGAGTGGAAGCACTCAGAGGTCACAAAAATGGACATAGAGAAGACTTGTGACCTTGCCAGAAAGAAGTGTCAGCATCGATTAATAGTCGCTGGTCCTCTCTCCTACCGGGGTACTGATGAGACATTTAGCAGGCTGACATCATTAAATCAGTGGCTGGTGCAATTTTGTAGATAGCAAGGCTTTAGCTTTATTGATAACTGGCCTTCGTTCTGGGGCAGCCGTGGCTTGCTGATGCCAGATGGCCTCCACCCTACTGGGGAAGGCGCAGCCATCTTGTCTGCAAACATAGATAGCGCTCTACAGGGAGGGTAACATTAGGAATTTACAGCAGGCCACGGAGCGGGTGATTAGAGACCCTGCAAGGCTTATGACAAATGTTGGTGTGGAATCCATTATCTTAGCAGGGAAATTAGTGCAGAAAATCCACTATGGTGATAGTGCAGTTCATCTGCCAGGGAGGGAAATTCAACAAGTTGAGACTATGGCCTGCTTCTGTAGACGTGTCCATAAAAATCATAAAGGGATATATATATATATATATATATATATATATATATATATATATATATATATATATATATATATATATATATATATATATATATATATATATATATATATATATATGAAGCTTAGGGCTAGGGGCCGGCGATCACCTCAGTATTTCTTCTGTTTTTCTTGTTGATTAATGCTGGTAAATTATACAGTATTTTTTGTCTTTCTGATGCTTGGTTCTGTTTTTTCTCTCTGTTTAAGGTGCAGCTCCATCCAGAGATGGGAGTTGTATTTGTGTTGGCGACCCTCCTGTTCTGTGCACCAACAGCATTTCTTGTATATTCGTCCATGAATTGTTCTGTGAATTGTTCTGTAATTTATGTCTGTAGCATGGCCCAAGCAGAGGGTCACCCCTTTGATTCTGGTCTACTTGAGGTTTCTTCCTCAGAGGGAGTTTTTCCTTACCACTGTTGCTCTGGGAGTTGGTAAGGTTACACCTTACCTGTGTAAAGCGCCTTGAGGCAACTCTATTGTAATTTGGCGCTATATAAATGAAAATAAATTGAAATTGAAATTGTTCCTCTGATTTCTGTTTGGGAAAGGTCTGTCTCACTGAAAACCACACCTGCTCTGAATCCACCATCAATACAGCATCCACTGTCCATCCAGCATGGGATATTACATAGTCAAAGCATAGTTGGTTTTTCAGTTGATCTGGTCCATGAAAGGTCACCAGATTGGCAAGAGTGTGTCCTCACTACATGTCCTTTTCATTTATTGTTCTATCAGTCTATCTGTCGATCAATCCACAGACAGCATCTTAGAGCGTACATCTCAAGACTATTCCAAAGGTTTGGAATTATGTTAATCACATGATGTACAAATGAAAAGATCAGTTTCCTTTGGTGTTTTCCTCAGGGTGATCCTGGTGTTGGTCTGCCAGGTCTTCCAGGCCCTCCTGGACCTCCAGGCCAATCCAGCAAGACTCCATTGTTCTTGGTAGGTTATTAAATAGCATGTTTTTTGATCTTCCTTGACATCTTCACAAAAAGTTGCGCTCTCCTTAAAAGTTCAACAATTAAAGCTACAGTGTATAAGATTTACAAATTTTTTATTATCAGCAATAAATTCTTGCATTTATAAACATTTGTTTTTTAGTGTACATACCCTCACCAAGAATCAAAGTATTTTCATAAGCTTAGAATGAGGCCTTCATATATATATATATATATATATATATATATATATATATATATACACAAGGTCTGTTAGAAAACTATCCAACCTTTTTATTTTTTTCAAAAACCATATGGATTTGAATCACGTGTGATTGCATCAGCCAAGCTTGAACCTTCTTGCGCATGCGTGAGTTTTTTCACGCCTGTCGGCTGCGTCATTCGCCTGTGAGCAGGCTTTGAGTGAGCAGTGGTCCACCCCTCTCGTCGGATTTTTATTGCGAATAAATGTCTGAACGATTTGGAGCTTTGCTGCATCAATTTTTTCCAGAAACTGTGAGAGACCTCCAGGTGGACACCATTTGGAAAATTCATATGGCTTTCAGGGATGATTTTATGGGGATTACACAGATTAAGGAGTGCTCCAGCCGGTTTAAAGACCGCCCACAGCATCTGAGAGCGTGGCGCACTCTGAGCGCCGATCGACAGACTGAATCCCCGCTGAAACAACTAGATCATTTCCAACGTGAAGGCTTTGTTGATCCAGGACGTCATCACGGAGTTGCTTTGCGCCATGCGGCTCCTCTTTCCACGACAAAAACTCCTGTAACAGTGGAATGTGCCGTTCATTTCTAAACTGGACGCTGTGTTGATCCGGGACGTCGTCTGACTAGCACAGAAATTGCGGAAGACGTGGACATCAGCACTTTTTCGGCACATTGAGACAGACGTGCGGAGGAATTCCGCCCGTCGGAACGTTTCCGCATGGCGCAAAGCAACGCCGTGATGAAGCCTCACAGGACATGTTGGGGCATGTCCAGCTCATGCTCAATTTCTCGGATAATCACACGAATGAAAAGCAACCGAAACCGTCTGAGCCATCTGAAAGCCGTCCTGTGAGACCAACACGGAGGTGGTTTTGTGCCGCGCCATGAGCGGCACGGTGGTGCATCCCTCCACTCCTCTTTCCATGAAAAAAACTCCTGTAACAGTGGAATGTGCCGAAAAAGTGCTGATGTCCACGCCTTCTGCCTTTTTTTGTGGAAGTCAGACGATGTCCCAGATCAACAAAGCCTTCACGTTGGAAATGATCTGGTTGTTTCAGCGGGGTGTCAGTCTGTCGATCGGCGCTGGGAGTGCGCCTCGCTCTCAGATGCTGTGGGCGGTCTTTAAACCGGCTGGAGCACTCCTTAATCTGTGTAATCCCCATAAAATAGTCGCTGAAAGCCATATGAATTTTCCGAATGGTGTCCACCTGGAGGTCTCTCACAGTTTCTGGAAACATTTGATGCAGCAAAGCTCCAAATCGTTCAGACATTTATTCGCAATAAAAATCTGAAAAGAGGGGTGGACCACTGCTCACACAAAGCCTGCTCACAGGCGAATGACGCAACCGACAAGCGTGAAAAAACTCACACATGCGCACGAAGGTTCAAGCTTGGCTGATGCAATCACACGTGATTCAAATCCATATGGTTTTTGCAAAAAATAAAAAGGTTGGATACTTTTCTAACAGACCTCGTATATATATTAGATGTCTTAAAAATGTACCCAAAAAGTTTTGACAGCTCAGAAAAACCAATCAATATTACCAGACATTTTCTGCATGACCTTGTGGCAGAAGCATCTAATTTGTCTCCTCAATGCACAGTTTTTAGTTCAGTCTTTCCTTTTTGATGTTTTAACCCTTTATCTTTTACAGCACATGATTAATGTAACCTCCTCGACTGAAGTCGAGAAAACCACTTAGCAAATTCAAGACTCCTTGCCATTTTCTGGGGAGTTGGTTCACTTTGAGAAGGATTTTTTTGTATGGAAAGAGATGCAAGTTAGCCGTGAGGATGCACTGCACTGAACTTGATGATTTTAGTTCTCTGAATTAGGGTCAATTGTGGCATTTTTCCAGGACTTGAATTGTTTCTGTAATTTATGTTTGTAGCATGGCCCAAGCAGAGGGTCACCCCTTTGAGTCTAGTCTGCTGGAGGCTTCTTCCTCAGAGGGAGTTTTTCCTTACCACTGTTGCTCTGGGGGTTGGTAAGGTTAGACCTTACCTGTGTGAAGCGCCTTGAGGCAACTCTGTTGTGATTTGGCGCTATATAAAGGAAAATAAATTGAAATTGAAATTCAATGTCTTGCAGAACAAACTTTAGGTTTTCCTGAAATAAGATAAACACCATTATTTCCCAGTAAAACCATTTCCTGGTATTCATATTTCAGAGTACTTTTGGGTACATTTTTTGAGACACCCTACAACCCCAATTTTAATGACGTTGGGGCGTTGTGTAAAATGTAAATAAAAACAGAATACAATGATTTGCAAAAGCTCTTCAACCTATATTCATTTGAATACACCACAAAGACAAGATATTTAATGTTCAAACTGATAAACTTTAGTGTTTTTGTGCAAATATTTGCTCATTTTGAAATGGATGCCTGCAACACATTTCAAAAAAGCTGGGACAGTGGCATGTTTACCACTGTGTTGCATCACCTTTCCTTCTAACAAAAACACTCAAATAAGCATTTGGGAACTGAGGACATGAATTGTGTCATGATTGGGTATAAAAGGATCATCCCCAAAAGGCTCACCCGTTCGCAAGCAAAGATGGGGTGAGGATCACCACTTTGTGAAAACTGCGTGGAAAAAATTAGTCCAACAGTTTAAGAATAATGTTTCTCAATGTTCAATTGCAAGGAATTTAGGGATTCCATCATCTACTGTCCATAATATAATCAGAAGATTCAGAGAATCTGAAGAACTTCCTACACTTAAGCGGCAAGGCCAAAAACCAACACTGAGTGCCCGTGACCTTCGATCCCTCAGGCGGCACTGCATTAATAACTGACATCATTGTGTAAAGGATCTTACCGCGTGGGCTCAGGAACACTTCAAAAAAACATTGTCAGTTAACACAGTTCGTCGCTACATCTACAAGTGCAAGTTAAAACTCTACCATGCAAAGCAAAGGCCATACATCAACAACATCCAGAAATGCCACCGCCTTCTCTAGGCCTGAGCTCATTTGAAATGGATAGAGGCAAAGTGGAAAAGTGTGCTGTGGTCTGATGAGTCCACATTTCAAATCATGGACATTGTGTCCTCCTGACAAAAGAGAAAAAAGACCATCCATATTGTTACCAGCGTTAAGTTAAAAAGCCAGCATTTGTGATGGCATGGGGGTGTGTAAGTTGCCCATGCAATGGCAACCATCAGTGTTGAAAGGTCCATCCAAGTTTTCGAGGAACACTTGCTGCCATCCAAGCAACGTCTTTTTCAGGGACGTCCCTACTTATTTCAGCAACACAGTGCCAAGCCACATTCTGCACGTGTTACAACAGCGTGGCTTCGTAGTAAAAGAGTGCGGGTACTCGACTGGCCTGCCTGCAGTCCAGACCTGTCACCCATTGAAAATGTGTGGCGCATTATGAAGCGCAAAATATGACAACAGAGACCGCGGAATGTTGAACAACTGAAGTCGTACATCAAGCAAGAATGGGAAAGAATTCCACCTCCAAAGCTTCAACAATTAGTGTCCTCAGATCCTAAATGTTTATTGAGTGTTGTTAGAAGGAAAGGTGATGTAACACAGTGGTAAACATACCACTGACCCAACTTTTTTGAAATGTGTTGCAGGCATCACATCACAAGTTTATCAGTTTGAACATCTTGTCTTTGTGGTGTATTCAATTGAATATAGGTTGAAGAGGATTTGCAAATCATTGTTTTCTATTTTATTTACATTTTACACAATGTCCCAACTTCATTGGAATTGGGGTTGTGTGTGTGTGTGTGTGTATATATATATATGTGTGTGTGTGTGTGTGTGTTGCAATATGGTGGCCCATGTCTCCATAAGGCAACTTGCAACTTTACCACCAGATGACACTAAATCTCACCAACTGTAGCTTTAAGTCAGACTGATCCAGTGAATATCAATTACATAAAATAGCTGCCTGGTGGTTTCTAATGAACAGATCTACAAGTATTTGATTGAAAGAGTTTGTTGACTGATAAATGTGATGTGATCTTGTATGTTTCCACCAGGAGGGTTCTGGATTTGATGACTTTGACAGCGATTCAGAGTTTATTCGAGTAAGTGATTTCAAGAAAATCATGAAATTTCTCTTTGTGCTTTGATATTAGCTAAAATTTTCCATCACATTGTTTAAATTTCCTTTACCGTGACGTTTCATAATGTCTGTCCTGTGTGAGTTGTTCTTTAAGTATGTTAGTGATTTTATTGGATGACTTGATCGCTGTTAGGTTCTCCTCAGTAATGGGGGTCTGTCCCATGATTATAACCAGGAGTCCGAAACCCTTCTATCCCCTTTTTTTGTGGCTGAGTTGTCTTGTGCTGTTTCATTAGGGGCCTCCCGGTCCTCCAGGTCCCCCAGGACCACCAGGACCCCCACCTGAAGATGTCTTTCCCGGTCCGCCTGGGGCCCCTGGGAGAAACGGGAAGGATGGCATCAAGGGCGAACCCGGCCTTCCTGTAAGCTAAGTCAAATGTTGATGTTCATAATGTTTCATGCAGAGTTCATAAACTAAATGCAAATTAATTGGGACAAGTGGTTTGTGGAGTTCTAAATACAATGTGTGTAAATATATATATATATATATATATATATATATATATATATATATATATATATATATATATATATATATATTAGAGGGCTGTCAATAAAGTAAGGGTCCTTTTTATTTTTTTTCAAAAACTATATGGATTTCATTCATATGTTTTTACGTCAGACATGCTTGAACCCTCGTGTGCATGCGTGAGTTTTTCCACGCCTGTCGGTGACGTCATTCGCCTGTGAGCACTCCTTGTGGGAGGAGTCGTCCAGCCCCTCGTCGGAATTCCTTTGTCTGAGAAGTTGTTGAGAGACTGGCGCGTTGTTTGATCAAAATTTTTTCTAAACCTGTGAGACACATCGAAGTGGACACGGTTCGAAAAATTAAGCTGGTTTTCAGTGAAAATTTTAACGGCTGATGAGAGATTTTGAGGTGATTCTGTCGCTTTAAGGACTTCCCACGGTGCGAGACGTCACGCAGCGCTCTCAGCCGCCGTCGTCAGCCTGTTTCAAGCTGAAAATCTCCACATTTCAGGCTCTATTGATCCAGGACGTCGTGAGAGAACAGAGAAGTTTCAGAAGAAGTCGGTTTCAGCATTTTATCCGGATATTCCACTGTTAAAGGAGATTTTTTTAATGAAAGACGTGCGGACGGGTCCGCGCGTCGGGACGCAGCCGCCGCGATGCTCCGCCACAGGAAAAACACCTCTGTTGAAAGCCTTAAGGACAAGTTGGAACATGTCCTGCCTGTTAAACAATTTCTCATATACTCACTCCACTGAAAGCCATCAAAAGCCGCCTGGATTTTACAAATGGTTATCAACACGGAGGTGTTTTTCCTGTGCCGCCGCACCGCGCCGGCTGCATCCCGACGCACGGACCCGTCCGCATGTCTTTCATTAAAAAAATCTCCTTTAACAGTGGAATATCCGGATAAAATGCTGAAACCGACTTCTTCTGAAACTTCTCTGTTCTCTCACGACGTCCTGGATCAATAGAGCCTGAAATGTGGAGGTTTTCAGCTTGAACAGGCTGATGACGGCGGCTGAGAGCGCTGAGCGACGTCTCGCTCCGTGGGAAGTCCTTAAAGCGACAGAATCACCTCTTAATCTCTCATCAGCCGTTAAAATTTTCACTGAAAACCAGCTTAATTTTTCGAACCGTGTCCACTTCGATGTGTCTCACAGGTTTAGAAAAAATTTTGATCAAACAACGCGCCAGTCTCTCAACAACTTCTCAGACAAAGGAATTCCGACGAGGGGCTGGACGACTCCTCCCACAAGGAGTGCTCACAGGCAAATGACGTCACCGACAGGCGTGGAAAAACTCACGCATGCACACGAGGGTTCAAGCATGTCTGACGTAAAAACATATGAATGAAATCCATATAGTTTTTGAAAAAAATAAAAAGGACCCTTACTTTATTGACAGCCCTCGTATATATATATATATATATATATATATATATATATATATATAAATCAAAAGTAATTATCATTTTAGTTGTAGCTTGAAACTGAACATGTGAATTTTAGGCATTTGGGGGCACAGTTCAGCTAATCAGCTAACAGCTAATTTTAGCTTTTCAGCTAACTTTGAAAACTGTTAGCAGACCTTTTAGCGCTTGATGTCTGTTTTTCAGGGTTTTAAGTTACCGATCAATTTAGAGTTATCACATCTAAGTTTTCATGTAGTGAATTAGCGGATATCAGCGTTAACGTTTAGGTCAGCTGTGCCCCACCACTGATTTTAAGTTGGAACTGGACTAAAATGGAGTTGCAGCTTCATTAAATATGAAGGATTTGCACCGATTTAACAGTCTTTAAAGTACACTGATGAAGGGTCAGACTTTCTCGTCTTCACAGCACGTGCACTGCTGACCCGGCTTCTGTTTTCAGGTGATTGACGAGTGGTTAAGTGGCTCTGGGTCTGGCTCGGAGTCTGGCTCTGGGTCTGGTCAGGTATTAACAATTGGGCATGAAAACCCCAAAAAGACAGTATTTCCCCATTTCTGTTTGACAAACTCCATGTTTGTTTGCTTCATTTTTTTCTTTTCACCTGTTACTAATCAGTGCTTCGCCATGAGTGTGTGAGTGTTTGAGAGACCAAGCAGACAGACGGTTTTGGTTTTGGCTTGTGCTTATATTGATTTAAGAATTGACATTGAAGCTATGAATGTTATTGCCTAACATTCTGTGTACATGACTACCAAAAGCTCAACAAGGCTGTATCCTTTTCCCATAAGCCTCTAATGTCACAATGAGCTTACAGAAAACATTGCAAGAGCTGAAGAACATGGTCTGAGCTGCAGCCTCATTTGATGGGGAAATGTGTCTTTTTGCATTAAAATGTAAATGCTTTTACTAACTTCGCAGATGATCTGCTGACAGATTTAGTATAATTAGTGCAGCACTTTTTTGAAGCATAAATGTTTGATTTAGTCTCATCTCTATGGAAGCATATTGCATTCACTGGATAAAAAAAATGTGACCACTGATCTCGTAATTACGAGAAAAGATCTCATAATTACGACATCAGGATCTCGTAATTACGAGAAAAGATCTCATAATTACGACATCAGGATCTCGTAATTACGAGGTCCTGATGTCGTAATTACGAGATCTTTTCTCATAATTATGAGATCCTGATGTGTAATTCTGAGATCTTTTCTCGTAATTACTACATCAGGATCTCATAATTACGAGATCAGTCATCAATTTTTTTTTTTTTATCCAGTGAATGCAATACGCTTCCGTACATCTCTTGTACAAAGTCCACCCAAAACTCATTGCCTGTTTTTTTTCTTTTTTTGGTGGGGAGGGGGGTAGCTCAGGTATAAGGAGCTTGTCTTCCAATATGTTGCCCTGAATTTGAATCTCTAGACCTGAGTCTAATCTGCATCATCTCAGTCCACCCAGCTGTAAATGGGTTCCAGTCTAGGCTGGGGAAGTAACCTTTGTCAGATTGGTGTCCTGTCCAGGATTTGTCATAGACTCTCATCTGCTTCACACTACAGAATATGGAGATGAGCACTGACACTAATGGGCCCCAGATGAGTGTTGCAGAACATTTCAGATGTTGGAAGAAAAAGATTCTGTTAAATTTAAGTGATAATCTGGAATGTAAATGCAGGAGTTATTTATTATTATTAATGAAATTTTCATATGAATAACAATGACAGTATGACAAAAATGACAAGTCATGCTGTATCAAATATCTGCATTATTTTTGCCAATATCAAAATTCTACCATGCAGAAAAACACTTTGATTGTTGGGAACAGTGTTGTTATGTAGTTTGTCCATCAGAGGGCGGACTGACAGCAGTGTTTACAATACTGTCAAACATAGCTGGAACCCCATCACCCCTTGGTCAATTAGTTACAGTTTTATTTTCATACATTAATCACATTGGCTTTGATTTCATTTTGAGTGATGTTACACAGCAACTGCCAATCCAAGTGAAGGCAGTGTGTTGGTTGTATTTATAGTTATTTATAATAAAGTTCATGTTTGAAGTGTAAAACATCAATCCTCAATGAAATTTCTTTGTTATAAGGGTTTAATAATGAAATGTTTGAAATCCTTGGAATTTTTTGGCACATGTATTATTGTAAATGTTTTACTCCTTAATATCTATATTGTATTAGCCTCCCAAAAAAAATCCACATCAGTTGGTCTGTGCTTCAGAGCTTGACAGACATCTGATTATAATACATTTTGTACCACAGTCACATACAGAATTGGGTACTGGGTCTTGAACTGTTGGCTTTGATGTGGGAACTATCTCACGTTAACTTTTTGTCAAAAGAACAACAGTACACAAGTTTCTCTGTAACATCATTGCAGCTTCAAAGCACCTGAGAAAAACATCTTGGCATTTATAGTTTGAAAGGTAAAGACTATTCTCTGATTTTTGTAGGGACAAGATGGTGACCCAGGGTCTCCTGGTGAGAAGGGTGACAAGGTGAGGTTGAAGACGTTATGTCATCGAAACAAATACTAGCTTGAAATGTACATTGATACAGTACCCTGGAGTGGCTCCAGGGAGGAGAAAAAAATAGACCATGTATATCATGGGCATATTTTACTACACTGAGCACTCAAAAGGCTATTGTGTGTGCAGGAGGTACAGTGCATTTTTATGTTTTAATTCATGGAAACAAATTGTATTTTGTGTGCATGCGATAGCATTTCAAACACTAAATGCAATAAAACATGGCCATGATTTGTCTATATTTTAAAAAAATAAATCAAATTCATGATCAAGTCTAGCATGCACCTCCGGATAAACTGAAGCTGAAATTTGATTTCTCATGAAAACATCTCTATTCATTGATGCTGAACAAGACTGCGGTACAGTGGGCAATCTTATGTTCTATTGGTGTTCCGTAGTGTAAGAATTTCACTTCTCAGCTTAAACGTTGTATACACACACACACACACACACACACAGAGCAGGTAAAATAAGTATTGAACACATCTCCATTTTTCTCAGTAAAAATATTTCTAAAGGTCCTACTGACATGACATTTTCACCTATGTTAGGGTAACATCCCAAGTGATTCAAGCATGTAAAGAACCAAAACAACTAAATATAGAAATTAAGTTTTGTGTAATAAAATAGAATGACAACAGGAAAAAGTACTGAACACATTTACTGTTTTTTTTTTTTTTTATACTTAATAGAAAAGCCTTTTTTTTTTTTTTTTGGTAATGACAGCTTCAAGATGCTTCCTGAATGGAGAAACTAGTCGCATGCATTGCTCAGGTGTGATTTTGGCCCCATTCTTCCATAGAAACTGTCTTCAAATCTTTAAGGTTCTGTGGACTCTTCTATGAATCTGATCTTTAGGTCTTTTTATAGATTTTCTGTGGGATTCAAGTCAGGTGATTGGCTAGGTCATTCTAACACCTTCATTTTCATTCTCTGAAACCAATTGAGAGTTTCCTTGGCTGTGTGTTTGGGATCATTGTCTTGCTGAAATGTCCACCCTTGTTTCATCGTCATCATCCTGGTAGATGGCAGCAATTTTTTTAAATCAAGAATGTCTCTGTACATTTTTCCATTCATCCCTCTTTCAATTGTATGAAGTTTGCCAATGCCGGATGATAAACAGCCCCACACCATGATGTTCCCACCTCCTAACTTCACTGTTGGTATGATGTTTTTGGGCTGATGTGCAGTGCCATTTGAGCTCCAAACATGGTGTGTATTATGACGTCCAAAGAGTTCAATTTCGGGGCAGGACTGCTTTCTAATAACTGATAGATTTCAGCTGGTGTCTTAGCTTTCTGTGCTCTTCAAACTTTTTTTCCTGTGTATTGCACATTATTGCACATAATGTAATTTCTGTACTTATTTGTTTGGTTTCTTATATGTGTGTATTACTTAGGTTGTTACTGAAATCTGGTAAAAATTTGGTGTCAATAGCACCTTTAGAAGGTCAGGTCAAGGTCAAGGTCAGGTTTATTTATAAAGCACATTTACAAACAGTCAACACTGCCCCAAAGTGCTGTACAATAAAAGGAATTAAAATTATATTTAGTTAAATACAAGAACAAAAAGAATATGTTTGATAAAAATGGTGATGTGTTAAATACTTTTTTTTAACCTGGTGTGTATATTTCTCAAGACAGTGTTTAGTTTTGTTTCACTGGGTGCAGTGAAACAAAATGCGAAGGATGGAGAACCACGTTCTGCTTTTTCTGGATCAGGCTCAAACTTCTCAGTCTCCCCTTGTGTGTGTGTGTCTATATATATAAAATCAAATCAATTTTATTTATATAGCGCCAAATCACAACAAACAGTCACCCCAAGGCGCTTTATATTGTAAGGCAAAGCCATACAATAATTACGGAAAAACCCCAACGGTCAAAACAACCCCCTGTGAGCAAGCACTTCGCGACAGTGGGAAGGAAAAACTCCCTTTTAACAGGAAGAAACCTCCAGCAGAACCAGGCTCAGGGAGGGGCAGTCTTCTGCTGGGATTGGTTGGGGCTGAGGGAGAGAACCAGGAAAAAGACATGCTGTGGAGGGGAGCAGAGATCAATCACTAATGATTAAATGCAGAGTGGTGCATACAGAGCAAAAAGAGAAAGAAACACTCCACAAAACCTTATAAGTAAGAAGAATTTTAAATTCTATTCTAGAATTAACAGGAAGCCAATGAAGAGAGGCCAATATGGGTGAAATATGCTCTCTCCTTCTAGTCCCTGTCAGTACTCTAGCTGCAGCATTTTGAATTAACTGAAGGCTTTTCAGGGAACTTTTAGGACAACCTGATAATAATGAATTACAATAGTCCCAGCCTAGAGGAAATAAATGCATGAATTAGTTTTTTCAGCATCACTCTGAGACAAGACCTTTCTAATTTTAGAGATATTGCACAAATGCAAAAAAGCAGTCCTACATATTTGTTTAATATGCACATTGAATGACATATCATGATCAAAAATGACTCCAAGATTTCTCACAGTATTACTAGAGGTCAGGGTAATGCCATCCAGAGTAAGGATCTGGTTAGAACCATGTTTCTAAGATTTGTGGGGCCAAGTACAATAACTTCAGTTTTTTCTGAGTTTAAAAGCAGGAAATTAGAGGTCATTCCATGTCTTTATGTCTGTAAGACAATCCTGCAGTTAGCTAATTTGGTGTGTGTCCTCTGGCTTCATGGATAGATAAAGCTGGGTATCATCTGCGTAACAATGAAAATTTAAGCAATGCTGTCTAATAATACTGCTTAAGGAAGCATGTATAAAGTGAATAAAATTGGTCCTACACAGAACCTTGTGGAACTCCATAATTAACCTTAGTCTGTGAAGAAGATTCCCCATTTCCATGAACAAATTGTAATCTATTAGATATAATATGATTCAAAAACTACTATATATATATATATATATATATATATATATATATATATATATATATATATATATATATATAATATATATATTATATATATTCAGGAGGGTAATATTTTGACAAAAGCTAAGGATTTCAAAAGTTTATTATAAAAAAAATGTTCGTCTGACACTATAGAAGTCACTTACAGTATTTTTAAGAATAAAAAATATTTATGGGGATGTTTTATACCAGGGTAAACCTGGTGGGAGTGGGCCAACAGGACCAAAGGTATGACTTGTTATCTTTAATTCTCTCCATCTCTTTCTGTCACAGCCGCATCTTGAGTTGATTTAGTTATGTTAATTATCCCAAAAAAATTGACAAGTGGAGATGATTTTATATCCCTTTGAATTGAATGTGTTTCCATATTATCTCCCAGGGTGACTGGGTCCTCCAGGGTTCCCAGGCCTACCAGGATCAGATGGTCCTGAGGGAAAACCTGGTCCCAGGGGCCCTCCTGGACCCCCAGGCCCCCCAGGAAGAGGCTACAACTGGGACTTTGAGGTACAGTCTAAAACTGTAATGTGACATGTCATGTGAGTTTAACGATGGCTTGTGTTCAACTATCCATTGCCACAGCTCCATTGCCACAGCTTAGAATCAGTGTCACTACATTAGTTTGTAATATGACTTTGAAAGTAAACAGTTCAGTTTTAAGCATTCTGCATTGATAGAATGTAAAATAAACTTGTTTTATACACACACACACACACACACACACACACACACACACACACGTGTATATATATATATATATATATATATATATATATATATATATATATATATATATATACACACTAGCAGGTGTACCCCCTGCAAAGGAAGTATATTTATATAAGGCCGGCTGTGTGTCACTTCTGTACCTTAATGATTTGATGTCACTTCTGTGCTTTAATCTTAGACAAAAAGAATGGTTAGTGGGCTAATGCTTTAATTTATTCTCTTTATCTATTTACCTGTTATGGTTACTGGGGAACCAATAATTTAATGCTTTATCTTACAGAATTCAGCTTTAATCATTATTGCTAGAAATCACAAAAAGAACTTTCACTTCATTCTTTATGGTTGCTGGGCAACCAATAATTTAATGCTATAATCTATTCTCTTTATCTATTTATCTATGACAGAATTAAGCTACAATCATTATTGCTAGAAATCTTAGACAAAAAGAACTTTCAGTTCAATCCTTTATGGTTACTGGGCAACCAATAATTTAATGCTTTAATCTATTATCTTTATCTATCTATTACAGAATTCAGCTTTAATCATTATTACTTTAATGTGTGTGTGATGCTTTAATCTGGTGTGTCCGTGTGTGTGTGTGTGTGTGTGTGTGTGTGTGTGTGTGTACATACGGGCTATTTATATATATATTATATATATATATATATATATATATATATATATATAATATTTTTTTTTTTTTTTTTTTTTTTTTTTTTTTTTTTTTTTTTTTTTTTCTCCAGGATATGGAAGGATCTGCGTTTGATGGCAGTGGATCCGCGTTGGGTGGCAGTGGATCTGTGGTGACCAGAGGGCCTCAGGTACCACAGTGTTTAATTTCATGTGTTGTGTTGTCAGTGTGAACATACATCATTTTGAAAATTGTTACATTCTGCGACATCACACAGGTTTGTCATGTCAGTTCATCCATTTGCTTGTTTTCTTCAGGTCCTCCAGAATACCTGGACATCCAGGAATCAAGTAGACCATTGAGCTGGGAGGAGTAATTACACTGTGATTCATCCAGATGACAATATAAAACCTTTAGACACACATAGACACCTTCCGTTACTTTTCACATGTAACGTGTCCAAAACCTCCTAAACCAATGAAAAGCTGTTAAATATTAATATTAAACTGCACATATTAGGAGATGTCCTTCAAGATACAAGAAAAATTGGTTGCTTGAAAAGCACTTTGAAATGTTTGACCTCAAAGTGCTTTATAAATAACATAAACGTATCATTTTAAAAAAGTCCACCATTTTATTAAGGAGTGATCATCTTCAACTTCTTTGTGTTGTCACATATTAGGCAATACATCAACATAGAAATCAAGTTTTTTTTATGTATTTATTTATTAAATATATAGAAAAAATTCAGCTTGGGCATTTTAAATTCAATTTACTATGAATCTAGTGATGTAAAAAAATTACAGTTGTAAAAAAATTACAAATTCTTTGCAGAGCACTGCACATATATCTATGCACACAGTGACTTGTGATTTTGTTTTTTTGTTTTGTTTTGGTTTTTTTGGTAGGGTGAAACTGGTTTAGACGGTTTTCCGGGAAAACCAGGACAAAAGGTAAGTTCAGGTGCTGCTCCGTTTTGCTGTTTTGCTTTTTGAGATGTTGCATTTTGGAAATTGTATTGTGTCATTCTGTGGTGATTTCAAACTGTGAACTCCTAAACATCTTAAAAATGCTTTTTAAATGTCGTGAACAAGAATGGCACACGAGTATGAATCCGGAAAATGTTCAAGAGATTTTAACAAAGACTGTAATGAAAAGGGGCAGGGGAAAGACTGTTCATTTGATACCTTCTAAAAATTAATGCCAAAAATACTTTTATCACCCCCCCAATACACACTCCCATGGCTCTTAGCAGTGCATGTTAACCATACACAGTGCATGAGACGTGTGGCCAAAGTAAAAATTATCCACTGCAGAAAAATTGCATTTAGTAAGTAAATACTACATTCAGTGGGTAACATTAACACGTTACCCAGTTGTTGAGTATTGATGCAGTAAGACACAAAAAACTACACAAATTAACACTCAGAGACCTTCTTTGGAGTTAGTTTGATCACCATTAGAACCTTAGTTTGTGTTATTGATGCTTAAGGAACATGACAGATGTTTGTAAATGGATCCTGTAGGGAGAACCAGGTCTCGCTGGACCACCAGGCCTACCAGGACTAGAGGGGTTGAAAGGGTCCGAGGTCAGTAAATGTACTGGGTGATTGTCATATTTTTAGACAATAGATTGAAGTGAAATGGCTGATTTTTGATTTCCAAGAGTCTCTTTGTTGTTGTAAATAACAGGGAAACTATTTTTTAAATGCCATAGATGAACATAAAAGTCAAAACATATGTTTGAGGCAAGAATGAGACACCTGACAACAACTTTTAGTTTTTCTTGTGTTCTTTACAGGGTCTAAAGGGGGAGAAAGGTGATCCAGGACAAAAGGTATGAACATCAAAGAATCAACTTTGGCCACACTCACATCCTCCACTAACTCTATTGTTATTATGTGATATTTCAGGGAGAGTCGGGACAGGATGGGGTCAGTCTTCCTGGGCCTCCAGGGCCACCTGGTCCCCCAGGACCAATTATGACCATCCAGGATGTAAGTAACATTTGACCATAAGCATTCATTACAAGGCTTTCAGGAATGGTTTTAAAGCAATCCGCTGTTATCAATGGAGGCAAGTGCTGACTCCATCGCAGAGATTACACATGAAAGGTGCAGAAACACCGTCGGTACACAGGAGAGCAGTCCAGAACTGGCAACTACAACCCCTGGCAAAAATTATGGAATCACCGGCCTCGGAGGATGTTCATTCAGTTGTTTAATTTTGTAGAAAAAAAGCAGATCACAGACATGACACAAAACTAAAGTCATTTCAAATGGCAACTAGCTGGCTTTAAGAAACACTATAAGAAATCAGGAAAAAAAATTGTGGCAGTCAGTAATGGTTACTTTTTTAGACCAAGCAGAGGGAAAAAAATATGGACTCACTCAATTCTGAGGAAAAAATTATGGAATCATGAAAAACAAAAGAACGCTCCAACACATCACTAGTATTTTGTTGCACCACCTCTGGCTTTTATAACAGCTTGCAGTCTCTGAGGCATGGACATAATGAGTGACAAACAGTACTCTTTATCAATCTGGCTCCAACTTTCTCTGATTGCTGTTGCCAGATCAGCTTTGCAGGTTGGAGCCTTGTCGTGGACCATTTTCTTCAACTTCCACCAAAGATTTTCAATTGGATTAAGATCTGGACTATTTGCAGGCCATGACATTGACCCTATGTGTCTTTTTGCAAGGAATGTTTTCACAGTTTTTGCTCTATGGCAAGATGCATTATCATCTTGAAAAATGATTTCATCATCCCCAAACATCCTTTCAATTGATGGGATAAGAAAAGTGTCCAAAATATCAACGTAATTTGTGCATTATTGATGATGTAATGACAGCCATCTCCCCAGTGCCTTTACCTGACATGCAGCCCCATATCATCAATGACTGTGGAAATTTACATGTTCTCTTCAGGCAGTCATCTTTATAAATCTCATTGGAACGGCACCAAACAAAAGTTCCAGCATCATCACCTTGCCAAATGCAGATTCGAGATTCATCACTGAATATGACTTTCATCCAGTCATCCACAGTCCACGACTGCTTTTCCTTAGCCCATTGTAACCTTGTTTTTTTCTGTTTAGGTGTTAATGATGGGGACAGGAGTGCTGACGGGGACTAGAAGGAGAGAGCATATCTCACCCATATTGGCCTCTCTTCATTGGCTTCCTGTTAATTCTAGAATAGAATTTAAAATTCTTCTTCTTACTATAAGGTTTTGAATAATCAGGTCCCATCTTATCTTAGGGACCTCATAGTACCATATCACCCCCAATAGAGCGCTTCGCTCTCAGACTGCAGGCTTACTTGTAGTTCCTAGGGTTTGTAAGAGTAGAATGGGAGGCAGAGCCTTCAGCTTTCAGGCTCCTCTCCTGTGGAACCAGCTCCCAATTCAGATCAGGGAGACAGACACCCTCTCTACTTTTAAGATTAGGCTTAAAACTTTCCTTTTTGCTAAAGCTTATAGTTAGGGCTGGATCAGGTGACCCTGAACCATCCCTTAGTTATGCTGCTATAGACGTAGACTGCTGGGGGGTTCCCATGATGCACTGTTTCTTTCTCTTTTTGCTCTGTATGCACCACTCTGCATTTAATCATTAGTGATCGATCTCTGCTCCCCTCCACAGCATGTCTTTTTCCTGGGATCTCTCCCTCAGCCCCAACCAGTCCCAGCAGAAGACTGCCCCCTCCCTGAGCCTGGTTCTGCTGGAGGTTTCTTCCTGTTAAAAGGGAGTTTTTTCCTTCCCACTGTAGCCAAGTGCTTGCTCACAGGGGGGTCGTTTGACCGTTGGGGTTTTACATCATTATTGTATGGCCTTGCCTTACAATATAAAGCGCCTTGGGGCAACTGTTTGTTGTGATTTGGCGCTATATAAAAAAAAAATTGATTGATTGATTGATGATGGCTTTTGCTTAGTTTTTCTGTATGTAAATCCCATTTCCTTTAGGCGGTTTCTTACAGTTCGGTCACAGACGTTGACTCCAGTTTCCTCCCATTTGTTCCTCATTTGTTTTGTTGTGCATTTTCGATTTTTGAGACATATTGCTTTAGGTTTTCTGTCTTGACGCTTTGACGTCTTCCTTGGTCTACCAGTATGTTTGCCTTTAACAACCTTCCCATGTTGTTTGTATTTGGTCCAGAGTTTAGACATAGCTGACTGTGAACAACCAACATCTTTTGCAACACTGCGTGATGATTTACCCTCTTTCAATTGACATCTCTCGTGTTGGAGCCATGATTTATGTCAGTCCACTTGGTGCAACAGCTCTCCAAGGTGTGATCACTCCTTTTTAGATGCAGACTAACGAGCAGATCTGATTTGATGCAGGTGTTAGTTTTGTGGATGAAAATTTACAGGGTGATTCCATAATTCGTTCCTCAGAATTGAGTGACTCCATATTTTTTTCCCTCTGCTTGGTCTAAAAAAGTAACCGTTACTGACTGACTGACAATTTTTTTTCTTGATTTCTTATAGTGTTTCTTAAAGCCAGATAGTTGCCATTTGAAATGACTTTAATTTTGTGTCATGTCTGTGATCTGCTTTTTTCTACAAAATTAAACAACTGAATGAACATCCTCCGAGGCCGGTGATTCCATAATTTTTGCCAGGGGTTGTAGTGTCCGTGAGGGGATTGGCAGGACAGTGCTCAGAGAGGTCCACAAACACAAGAAGCAGGAACAAGCAAAGTGTCCAAAACAGCAGGCAAGATGTAAACGGTCAGTGGGGGGAAACCGGGTACAATAACGAAAAGTCAATCACGGGAAAACAAAAGAAACAAGGGCGAGAAAGAGGGCAAAAGCACAAAACAGTTAGATGAATGACATGCAGCTGATTGAAGAAACACAGGAAGAATGCCACAAACATACAATAGAAAAGATGGTGTCAAAATAAAACAGGAAGTGGGCCAAAGACACTGGGAGTAATAAAATACATAAAGGCAAAGCAAACAACTAGCTGAGTGGGCACAGGGGAAATAATTTATAAATTACACCCATAAGTGAACAAAACTCCAATAAATAACACAACCGAACCCAGGATGGACACAAGAGGGAAGCAGAAGACAAAGACAGACACAGACATGAAAGCCCACAGGGAACTTCAAATAATACCACCAGGAACAGTCACAAAAAAGAAAAATGGAGTAGATTTTTTGGTACATAATTTTAAACTTTGTTACAAAATTGAACACCAAAGACATTTTTACCGGAAGCCAAAATATGGCCATTGGGTATTGCAACAAATTTGCGTCCGTCCAATCGTCCCTCCATCCATCCATCCATCCTTCTGTCTGTCTGTCTGTCTGTGCTGTGCTGTGTGTGTCTGTGTCTGTGTCTAGTCCTATAACTGCTAGAGTCTTCAAATTCACAGGAATCATTCTTGGGACACAGATATTGGACAAGTTAAACATGGCTAACCTTGACCTACTTTAAGAGGTCAAAAGGTCACATTCTGTTCCTATTTTTATGCTCATATGGCTGAGGTTATATTCTAAATTCATGTTTAATGGCTCACCTGCATTATTTTCATTTTGCAGACTTTGTGAATCTCTGAATTACTGCATATTGTAAGAGTTAATAATAGGCTCTTGTCTGTGAGCTAATAGAGCTCAACCGATCTTATACATATTTAGTTGATACATCTTGTTTTTTTAGCATATTCAGGTCTCTTAGAATCAACCTGTTTTTGCACATGTTGCTTTAAATGAAAAGGAGCTGCTGCTTGCCATGGCCCTTTCCCTCTTTAGAGGTGGTCGTTACATCCAAAAATACATAGTAGTGTATTCTCTAGTAGGCAAAAAGCAGTGCGCACAATCTACAAGGTATCTGAACACTCAGTAGACATTTAGTAGTATGTGAGCTGTACGCAGATGATCTACAACCTCTATGTTGTGCAAACAGACTATGTAGCTCGAGTTGGGTAACCACAGAAAAGAACTTCCAGGGAAAATACAAAAAGGTTTGTGGACACACATGAAAAAGGTAGTGGCTTCCAAGGGGCGGTGGCATTGTGCACATATACATTGGAAGCTATTTAAAAAATACTCTGCCATTGCAAAATAGAACTCAGTAAACATCTGGATCAAACGACAGGTAGTAAGACGGTGATGGTGTGGTAGTACCTACGAAATGTGTCCCTTCTACTCACGCTCTTACTTCTAGTACAGACTACAGTAATAGCTGGATATAGTAACGAATGTTAACCCTCTGGGGCTGACGCCATCGTATACGACGGCTAAGACCAAGCTTTACTAAATCATAAATAACGTTTTAATGATATGAGATAGAAACTTACTTTTTTTTTTTTTTTGCTGAAAAGTTAACTCCGCGGCTTTTTAAGCCAGCCATCGGCCATCTTTATACTCCTCATAGAAGCTGTGTCATGACGTGCGCAATGTGAGTGTCCAGTCGGTATTGGTTCACCGTTACATGGTTTTCCAAAATCCAATCGTAGGGCAAATTTACCTCACGTGAAAAGCGAAAGATCCTTTTCAGGAGTGATATGTTACTAGTTGGCCCATTTGAATAGCCCCCTGGGTGCTCCAATGAGTACATCCAGTGCGCCCTGCGCCATTACACACAGCGATCAGTGAAAGCAGATGGAGAGCCTCTGATGACAATCTCACATGCTTAAACAAAGAGTGTGTAACTATCAGGATTGCCCCACTAGTTTGCATGTGACTCTGTTGCTTTCTCAGCGTAAAGCACTGTTTACCATATCAATATATATTATTCAAAATGTGCATTTGTGTTTATTGTTTGAACCTTTTTGTTGTACAGTCTTTCACACAAGACCTCAAATTACCTTTATAAAGTGTCAAAACAGTTGTTTATTATAGTTTGCTGTGTGTTTTGAATAAATGTGTGTGGAAAATTATTTCCGCTTTACTTTTTTCTTTCTTATTTTTGATTGTAAACCTTTATTACACTTGTAAAACACAACAAAAGCATATATATTCTGAAAGCACAGGTTGTCCTGAAAAAACAAACAAACATAAAACTTGAGCTGTTAACAGCAATGATAAAACATTTATGCCAGCTGACTGAACTGTCCAAAAAATGGCCTCGGACCCCAGAGGGTTAAGTACTTAGAATTCAGATGCAGGAAACATATCATTTTTTTAAACAATCTGAACTAATTTATAACCATTTCAATGTTAACATGCTTTTTTCAAAACCTCTTGCCAGTTGTAAGAGCAGAAGTAGGATATAGAACTGCACTCTGCTTGCACTTTCTTCTGCACACGATAACTTCAGCAACATATCTCTAATTTTCAAATCAAATCAAATCAATTTTATTTATATAGCGCCAAATCACAACAACAGTTGCCCCAAGGCGCTTTATATTGCAAGGCAAAAGCCATACAATAATCACAGAAAAACCCCAACAGTCAAAACGACCCCATATGAGCAAGCACTTGGCGACAGTGGAAAGGAAAAACTCCCTTTTAACAGGAAGAAACCTCCAGCAGAACCCGGCTCAGGGAGGGGCAGTCTTCTGCTGGGACTGGTTGGGGCTGAGGGGAGAGAATCAGGAAAAAGACATGCTGTGGAAGACAGCAGAGATCAATCACTAATGATTAAATGCAGAGTGGTGCATACAGAGCAAAAAGAGAAAGAAACACTCAGTGCATCATGGGAACCCCCCAGCAGTCTAAGTCTATAGCAGCATAACTAAGGGATGGTTCAGGGTCACCTGAACCAGCCCTAACTATAAGCTTTAGCAAAAAGGAAAGTTTTAAGCCTAATCTTAAAAGTAGAGAGGGTGTCTGTCTCCCTGATCCGAACTGAGAGCTGGTTCCACAGGAGAGGAGCCTGAAAGCTGAAGGCTCTGCCTCCCATTCTACTCTTAAAAACCCTAGGAACTACAAGTAAGCCTGCAGTCTGAGAGCGAAACGCTCTATTGGGGTGATATGGTACTATGAGGTCCCTAAGATAAGATGGGACCTGATTATTCAAAACCTTATAAGTAAGAAGAAGAATTTTTAATTCTATTCTAGAATTAACAGGAAGCCAATGAAGAGAGGCCAGTATGGGTGAAATATGCTCTCTCTTTCTAGTCCCCGTCAGTACTCTAGCTGCAGCATTTTGAATTAACTGAAGGCTTTTCAGGGAACTTTTAGGACAACCTGATAATAATGAATTACAATAGTCCAGCCTAGAGGAAATAAATGCATGAATTAGTTTTTCAGCATCACTCTGAGACCAGACCTTTCTAATTTTAGAGATATTGCACAAATGTAAAAAAGCAGTCCTACATATTTGCTTAATATGCACATTGAAGGACATATCCTGATCAAAAATGACTCCAAGATTTCTCACAGTATTACTAGAGGTCAGGGTAATGCCATCCAGAGTAAGGATCTGGTTAGACACCAAGTTTCTAAGATTTGTGGGGCCAAGTACAATAACTTCAGTTTTATCTGAATTTAAAAGCAGGAAATTAGAGGTCATCCGTGTCTTTATGTCTGTAAGACATTCCTGCAGTTTAACTAATTGGTGTGTGTCCTCTGACTTCATGGATAGATAAAGCTGGGTATCATCTGCGTAACAATGAAAATTTAAGCAATGCTTTCTAATAATACTGCCTAAGGGAAGCATGTATAAAGTGTATAAAATTGGTCCTAGCACAGAACCTTGTGGAACTCCATAATTAACCTTAGTCTGTGAAGAAGACTCCCCATTTACATCAACAAATTGTAATCTATTAGATAAATATGATTCAAACCACCGCAGCGCAGTGCCTTTAATACCTATGGCATGCTCTAATCTCTGTAATAAAATTTTATGGTCAACAGTATCAAAAGCAGCACTGAGGTCTAACAGGACAAGCACAGAGATGAGTCCACTGTCTGAGGCCATAAGAAGATCATTTGAAGATCATCACCTTCGCTAATGCTGTTTCTGTACTATGATGAATTCTGAAACCTGACTGAAACTCTTCAAATAGACCATTCCTCTGCAGATGATCAGTTAGCTGTTTTACAACTACCCTTTCAAGAATTTTTGAGAGAAAAGGAAGGTTGGAGATTGGCCTATAATTAGCTAAGATAGCTGGGTCAAGTGATGGCTTTTTAAGTAATGGTTTAATTACTGCCACCTTAAAGGCCTGTGGTACATAGCCAACTAATAAACATAGATTGATCATATTTAAGATCGAAGCATTAATTAATGGTAGGGCTTCCTTGAGCAGCCTTGTAGGAATGGGGTCTAATAGACATGTTGATGGTTTGGAGGAAGTGACTAATGAAAATAACTCAGAACAATCTGAGAGAAATAGTCCAAATACCAGCATTACTGAAAGCAGCCAAAGATAACGATATGTCTTTGGGATGGTTATGAGAAATTTTTTCTCTAATAGTTAAAATTTTATTAACAAAGACAGTCATGAAGTCATTACTAGTTAAAGTTAAAGGAATACTTGGCTCAATAGAGCTCTGACTCTTTGTCAGCCTGGCTACAGTGCTGAAAAGAAACCTGGGGTTGTTCTTATTTTCTTCAATTAGTGATGAGTAGTAAGATGTCCTAGCTTTACGGAGGGCTTTTTTTTATAGAGCAGCAGACTCTTTTTCCAGGCTAAGTGAAGATCTTCTAAATTAGTGAGACGCCATTTCCTCTCCAACTTATGGGTTATCTGCTTGAAGCTACGAGTTTGTGTGAGTTTGTGAATTTAACAAAATTTAAAACAGACATTGTAAATGGGTGCATCTGGGACAAGTTCAAATTTAGCTGTGATCATGTTATGATCCAAGTTGGATCCGAGACAAAGTTGAACACCAAGTAAGCAAGCAGCCAGGATGCTAACCTGTGTGTGCAAAAACTATGGTGCTTTAATAATCCAGGCAAGGGAGTAACTTTGATTTTGATATTGGTGGGGACACAAAAGTGCTCCAAGACAAAGATTTTTTTTTTTTTTTTGCATTACCAATCATAAGTGTCATGCAGATGTTATAGGTTAACAAGCCATCCTAATGGTTAGGGAGTTGGTCTTTCAATAACAGGGTTGCAGGCTCAAATCCCAACCTTACCTCTCTTTACACCTCCATCCATGACTGGAGTGACCTTGAGCAAAGCAACTAACCCAACATTGCTCCAGCTATACATTTAAATTGAATTCATCGAGGATGGATAATTAACACAAAGTATTGCAATGACCCTATCTGCTAGTGTTGTGACGTTCGTGAATAAGGATGGGTATTGATAAGATTTTATCTATCGATGCCATTATTGATTCTGCTTATCGATCCGATTCCTTATCGATTCCCTTATCGATACCTCTTGTGAATTTTGTACTAAAAGTAGGCTTTACAGGTTTTCTATGTATTTCATTGAGTCTTAAAGTAAATAAATATGAAATTGGTCACTGTATCCTTGATCTCTGGACATAAATAAAAATAAACAAAACGGTGTTTCGCTTTGAAGTTATTAATTCCGACTGGACTCTATTGTTCTAACTTGACTTGTCAGAGAGCCGCGCAGCATTTGGAGCTGTGTGAACAGAACGGAGGACGATTCTCATTTCTTTCTCGCAACAAGACAGGAGTCCCAGTTAGTAACTTTAATCCGCACAAAAGTGACTCACAATTGACATATTCAGGGTTGAAAGTGACGAAAAACAAAAAAAGCTGAAACCCAAAATTACCCCCCCAACACCACCTGCACGAAAATGAATTCTAGAAGCTGTGAAATGCAATCTGTGACTTTTCCAGATGATAAACTGCAGTGAGTGCAGCATCCATTTAATGAGAAAAAAACCCAACTTTCCTTATTCAAATTCATTCCAGTAGTATTGTGCTCTTACTAGGATGCAGCAGTTTTCTAGTTTGGCAGATAGTTCTGGAGGAAATCACTGAAGAAATTAACAACTGAAATATGGTTTGACCGAAACAAATTGTCATTAAACTTAAATAAGACAGGGATGAAATGGAGGTGTAAGAGTCACTAGGTGTTCACAGGAAACAATTATTTATTTCTGTATGTATGTATGTATTTATGTATGCTCATTGTTAGTTGGTTTTATATTTTCTGTTGTGTTTCTATTCTATTCTATTTCTATTTTTGTCTCTTTCTCTAAAACTGTATATAATAAGTATATATTGTATATAATAATCATTAGATTATAATATATAAACAAAAATAAATTAAAAAAATATTACAATTTGAAAACAAATGCACCCGAAAGTGATGACAGCTGCAACTGCTTAATGCTAATTTTTAACATTGAAAATGCCATAGACATGCTAATGCATTAGCATCGCTCCCGTTTTTAAGTTATAAAATACATCTATCAACTGTTTCAGAAGACCATAACAGGTCGGTTTAACATAAAAAAGGTAAATAATACTCACAGACGTATGTTCTTTAGGGTTTTAGCTGGGGAAAATTAAGCGAAAGAAAGAAAGAATAAACGAAGAAATCAAAGCACTGTTTCAATCTGCGAACCACTGCTTCCATTGGTTCAAGGTTCAAAGCAAAGCCGCGCTGCAGAAAAGGTGATTACGGACCCGCTGCAGGGTCTGTAATCAATGTAGTGAAATTATCATTTTCCTGACAAACACCCCCCAAAATAACGGCGACTCTGAAGGACCAATAACAGAATTGTTAAGCAAAAAGCTTATTGATGTCGGTGGATCGAATCATTTCTTAACGATACCCGAAAGGAACCGGTTCTCGATACCCATCCCTATTCGTGAATGAATCGATTCCCGTTTGTTTGTCTGTTATTGTGTCCGCCCGCGCAGTCTTTTAATAAGTTCCCTGCAACTGTGCAGTAGCCTAGCTCTAACGATGCATCCTGCCACGTTGCTAAAACCTGCCTAGTGCCTAAAGAGCAGAAGAAGCCTAATGCTTTTAAGAAGGGTTTCCATTCATGAAAGGGATTTTGCTTAGTTTTCAAAGCTTGACGGAGATCCTGCACTTACATTCCTGACTGTGAAGAATGAACGAATATCTCGTTTCTTGGGAGGGGGGCCGTTATCCATTACCAAATATCACTGAAGTCTAGCTCAAGGGGGGGGGGGGGGGGGGGTCGATGGCAGTCGCGGCCACTGTGGGAAGTGTGCTGCTTGGAGTGACAAGTGGGATAGCCAACCAAGTTAGCGAGAAACGGGTAGCTAATCAGCACTGTTGCCACAGTTACTTTGAAAAAGTAATCCAATTACTGATTACTGATTCCTCCTTGAAAAAGTAACTTAGTTACTTTACTGATTACTCAATTGGAAAAGTAACTAAGTTAGATTACTAGTTACTTTTTTAGTTACTTTTCCCCAGCTGCCGACAACAACCCTCTGCCACCTCAACATGACAATGATACCTGTTTTGCCAAAACTCACTTTATAGTTACCCTTTCTTGGCTTCAATGAAAATAAATACTTTTATAAAAAGTAAAATAAAGACCTCTTTCTTGACCTCATATTTAACTGTTGACAGCACTGTAACAGTAAAACTTGCAATTTCTAACCTACATTGTTTATAAATGTAACTATTAAATTCATTCAAACATTTTTGTAACATTTAAATTCTCTCTAAACATTTTACTTGTTGAAATTATTATTATTTTAAGTAGTATTAGTAGTTGTAGTAAAAAAAAGGCTTCAAAACTGGACCTTTAATCTATGGGTGTTGTGGGGGGGCACATCCCTGCCCCACGCCCCCATTCCATCTGGATTCGCCCCTGCTTTGGCGTTTGAGCACAAAGAATGGATAACATTTATTTATGCAGAAAACATGACCAGATTTACAGGTAAGAAGGTTTTATTGCGTTTTCACATCAAGTGCATTTGAGTGGAAAATAGTGTTAGTTGTTGATGCGTCGCGGAGGATCAGCTGTTTTAGCAGCACATATGGAGCGGCTCGGAGAAAAAAAAAACATAAACATGTCTTTGTAAAGCTCAGTGCAGGTGTGCTGTTGTCACCGCGCTTTAAGAGGTGAGGACGAGTCGTAACTGTCGAACCTCGACCCCCTGCCCATGGACCAAATTTAATGCTGCTATCGACCCATAATGCAAAAATAATAGTAACACACAGTGATTTGGAGAAGTAACTTTAATCTGATTACTGATTTGGAAAGATTACGCGTTAGATTACTCGTTACTAAAAAAAAGTGGTCAGATTAGACCGGCATCACTGCTAATCAGACAAGGATATCTACGTTAAAGAGGGGGGCTTCGAGCAATGGCATACATTTAACTCTTTATGTGCCATAATAATGGAGGACAGCAGTTTTATTGGTCGTGATTACACAGTAGGGGGCTGAATATTGGTAGGGACGTGACCCTAGCGTCCCTATCCAAAATTACACCCTAGAATCCAGGAATGAGACAAAGGACAAACAGCTGGTGCAGGTATGTGCATACACAAAAAGTTCAACACAGATAACATGAGGCAGAGAATAGCCGGGAGGTGCGAAGGGAGACAATTAAAGTAATGATAGATAAACAAAGCAGTACTTACACACGTAGCAAAAGTGAGACAGATAATGAGAAGACACTACATATGAGCAGATCAGTGGAACAGTAATTGCCATGGAAAGACAAACAGGTGAGGTTTAAAATAGAACTAATGAGTGACAGGTGCAATTAACCACGGACAGGGAATGACTAAGGCGCGTGAGAATGAAAGGAACATAAAATGCAATGCATTAAAATAGCAAACCACATAATAACTGATAAACTCTCAACACTGATTAACCAGTGTAAGAAAAAACAATATACAAATAACCAAATTAGGAACTGAGGAAGGCGAGGAAGCACAGAGACTGACAGCAGGGGACACGCCCACCTCCATGCACACACTGACACAAGACACACATGAGACTCCAGACACAAAGCAGGAAACAGATACACGCTCACACAAATGTCACACTGGTATGACCAGGAGCGCGCACACACCCACGGGGCTCACACAAAACAGGAAGGCAGACACATGATCACACATACACACAGCTGACAGACAGAACACACACACAGACCGGAGGCAGGAGGCACAGAGGCGCACATGACAGATAAGACCCGAAACAGCACAGAACAAATAAAACCCCCCAGATCAGATCAGGTTTCACCAACAGCTAAGGACCTCCCCCTTAACTGGACAGGATACTGGTTATTGTAATGTATTATGCCCTGGCAGCAGTGATGTCTGTTTGTTTGTTTGTTTGTTTACTGGCTTTTTTCACTGAACATTCATCACTAAAACACTCAGATTGTCAATGAGCCCCTTCTTTTGCTTCTTATTCAGCTTCTTAATGTCACAGAAGGTGCCTTCAACTTTTCAGGGATTTTTCAAACTCAGGGACCTGCTGTGAGTATTAAAACAAACAAATAAAAAAACTCACACACGCAAATGATCTTTAATTTTAGTGAGACGTTGGTTGTGTTGACTTTTGTTCTTGTTCCAGTGGGACACTTTCCAGTGTGCAAAATGCAATATATTGTATATAACACAAATGATTAGTGTGAAGTATTATAATGCATGTTATACCTTACAAAAAGTACACATACAGTACAAATCATTAAGAGAAATGATTTTATTCATGTTTCAGAATCACAAGGTCAGATTTAATTCCATCACTTTTTCCAGGGGCCTCAGGGACCTAAAGGGGCCATGGGATTGCCCGGTGTTCAGGGACCTCCAGGACTAAAAGTAAGTGGGACGTGTCTGAAAACAGAATAATGCGATGAAATGGATCATAGTTCAGTTTGTCAGTGAATTGCATGAAAAAAACACAGGTTCTATACAATGTGCATATTTGTGTAGGTGGGGTACTTGTGTTGGATCTCTGAGTCTGATTTGTGTGTGCACTTGTGTGTTTGTACAGGGTGAAAAGGGCGAGCCAGGATTCATCGTTGCTGCACAGGGGTCTGCAACGTCAAATATGGCAGGACCAATGGGACGCAAAGGAGTCAAGGTTAAGTTTCTTATTCATGGTAGTTTTTTAATCCCCTTTCACACCGAGCCAATGTAGAGTTGCGTAATGCGGCGTACTGACTACACCAACCTTATGCAGCCCTACGTGGCAATACGCTGAGGGACGCGAAATGGACACAAAAAGTTAAACATGGTTAATTTTTTCACGGACTTTCGCGCAGAGCACTAGACTGTACACCATTCGTCCGCAATGGTACGCTACCCTATGCCAGTCCGACGAAAATTCCTTTTAGTTTTTTATTAGTATATACCTGCATTGCTAGATTTTATTCATCCCATCCATTCAGACCATGGGCCTGCTGTTGATGACTTTGTCTCTTGGTGTGAGGAGTCTTTTCTGGAATTGAATGTGTCAAAAACTAAAGATATGATTATTGATTTTAGGAAGTCTACCTGTTTTCCATCACCAACTGTTCTTAAAATGTTGATGTTGAGATGGTGGAGAGCTATAAATATCTGGGTGTGGTCCTTGATATAAACTTTGCTTTGAACCTCATGTGATGTTATCTTCAAAAAGGTTCAGCAAAGATTGTTCTTTTTTGAGGAAGATGAGAACCTTCCAGGTTTCTTCTGAGATGATGACTCTTTTTTTATAGAAATTTTATTGAATCAGTCTTGACTTTTTGTATTGTTGCTTGGTTTGGAAATTTGAATTGTCAAATAAGAGTCATCTTGGCAGTCTTGTCAAAACTGCTGGAAAAATCTCAGGCAGTCAGCAGGCTGGGGTAATGTCCATCTATAACAGACAGGTCCTGAGAAAGGCTAATGCTGTTCTGGATTGTTCTAATCATCTACTGAAAAAAAAGAGTTTGAGCTTCTGCCCTCAGGCCGTCGTTTTAGGGCTCCTATGAGGAGGACTAAAAGATTTCAGGTCTCGTTTATTCCTAGTGCAATTTTATTACTCAATGGCAATTAGCCTTTGATGTTGTTATTTTGCACTACTATTGCTTATTTGCACATCCACATATTGCATTTTTGCAATACTTTTTGTTTTTGGCATGGACTCTGGATTGAATATTTGACATTGTATGGGTATGTTTTTATTGTTTTTATTTTATTTTATTATTATTATATTATATTATTATGATATTAAGTTTACTTTTTATTACTAAGTTTAGTGATAAAAGTTACTTACTTAGTTACTTTTATAATTATTACGTTTTATTCCTTTGTTTCCTCCTTGTTTGATTTTAGACTTTAATTGGTCTTATTTTCACTGTTGATATTGTTATCTTGTGTACCTTGTCCTTTGTGTGCTCCTGCGCAACATTAATTTCCCTTTACGGGACAATCAAGAACTTCTGATTCTGCTTTTGATTCCGCTGGACTCTGCTGAACTTTGCTGGCAGTGAAGCTTCAAAGCCACAGAAGAAGAAGAAGCAGGACAAACCTCCCCCCTGCACGTAACATACGCAGCCATTCCAGCATGCTAGATACACAGCACAATGCAACGCTACGCAGGCTCGGTGTCGCAGACGAACGGCCCCCTTCTACAAATTGGTCCGCCCTGCCTTCACTATGCATGTCATTTGGGACCATAGCACTTCATCTGAGACAGAGTCTCGTCACCCAATTTCAATTTGTTTTCATTTATATACTGCCAAATCACAACAAAGTTGCCTCAAGGCGCTTCATACAAGTAAGGTCTAATCTTACCAACCCCCAGAGCAAGCATACAGGTGACAGTGGTAAGGAAAAACTCCCTCTGATGATTTGAGGAAGAAACCTCAAGCAGACCAGACTCAAAGGGGTCTGCTTGGACCATGCTACTGACACATTTTACAAAACAATTTACAAAATGAATATACAGGAAATTTTGCCGGTGCACAGGACAGGAGGGTAGCAGAAGCAAACACCACACCCATCTCAAAGATATCAAAGGGAATAATGTGATTATAGCCATCAGATGACAAAGTAAACTCTTAAATCATTCTAAAGTCAGTTTTGAGCACAAACGAGGCGTTTTTAAGCAGCAATAATCGGTGAGTCGCTACTGATGCTATGAAATGACGGAGGCGCAGTGAACGCATCAGCAGCACCTTGTCTGGCTGCTGCGCTCTGATTGTTTCCTCTGTCTTTTATGATGAAATAATGCTGAATTTATGTGGAAATGATTGTTGTACAAAAGCTTCAGATATCTGTCGCTGAGATAGATGATGATTGGAGTGCAGTTTTGAGGAGAAACGAGGTGATAGCCAGTGAAACGCGGCTGACGCACAGAAATGACGCATGCGCAGTGAAGGCAGGGCGCACCAATTTTTAGGGGGGACCGTTCGGTCGGCGACACCGGAATGAAAGGGGCTTTAGGTTATAGATTATATAATAGTTTGTGTTAGAAACTTCATATTTGCAGCTCCTCTCAGAGCTTCTGGAGGACTGTTCCAGAGTTCAAAGGCTGCATCACCAAAGCTTTTCGTTCTGCTCTTTGTCACAGTTAAGAGTAAAGAGCTCGAAGATTAGAGGGGCTGTCCTGTTTTATAGATTAGCATTATGCTGGACAAGGAGCCTGGACTTGTAAACCAGCGAAAAAATTGTAAAATCAATATGACAAGTGCAAGGACATTAAAGCAGGTGTAATGTGTGGTCACCTTCCAGCCCTGTTCAATAACTTTCTTTCTGGAGAAGACTGAATTAACTTTAACTGACATTGAAGTTCTGAACAGAGCAAATTGGAGCATATTACAGCCATCTGTTTTTAATAATAAAAGTCAACTAGCATGTGACCTGTGGGGATCCACGGGCTCTAGATTGGGTAGTGTTTATAAATAGGTAGCAGACATTTTTCAAGGGTGGTAATAAATAATGCAAAGTTTCTAAAATGTATATGTCACTGACTTGAACGAGCGAAGCTCCTCACGATCTCACCATGTCATTTAGGCCCTTCACACTTTTTTCAGTAAATGGTTTTGGGGAGCATTAGCATGGCTAAAACCCTTCAGCTTCTGGGGAGCATCACCAAGCTGACAAAGGACTGTGGAGTGAGCTTTTATAAGTGTGTATTGTATGTAATAATAATGATGTGGGAAATTACTAAAATTTCTCAATAAAGGTTAGAAAATTAGTTTTTTCTCAGTCTGTATTCTGGAAAGTAGTGACTTCAGTTTTACTGCCTGAATGCTTTATCGTGATAAATATCTCACCATTCATTTAGTGAGTCTATTAGAAGTCTCACTTTCATAAGTCTCAATTTATCCCTTTTTAATTAGCCTTGGGTTTTTTCATCACATCAGGTTTTCCATCCTGAGATATTCTGTCAGAGCAAATTCATGGAATGGAAATGCTTTTTCTCTCAATTTGGTGGGTCACATGATAGTCGCTTTGACATTGTATTTTCTACTAATCTATATACATAAAGGACTACATCTGTCTGTTGGTCTGGGATAAACTCCCAAACTATAATATGTAGCCCTAAAAACTATATATATTCTGAATCCTCATGACATGGGTAACAAAGTGGTACTATTTTTTTTAAAAAGTTGAACTGAAAATTACCCCCGAAATAGCTGGCTGTGAGTATGACCAGGCAGATTCAAATTTCCAGCCCTGTATATGTGTTGGCCATCTCTGTTTATTTAATCTCTTTCTTCAGCTACTTTATGATCTCAACTGTTAATCAATCAATCAATCAATTTTTTTATATAGCGCCAAATCACAACAAACAGTTGCCCCAAGGCGCTTTATATTGTAAGGCAAGGCCATACAATAATTATGTAAAACCCCAACGGTCAAAACGACCCCCTGTGAGCAAGCACTTGGCTACAGTGGGAAGGAAAAACTCCCTTTTAACAGGAAGAAACCTCCAGCAGAACCAGGCTCAGGGAGGGGCACCTGACTGTCCTGTACAACCCAGTTTGCCTTCCTGTCTGAATACATTCATTTTATGTTTGTAAAATTGCAAAGTAAAAACAGTGAAATACACCACTACCTCAGTTTTGATTCATTGATATTTACATTTACTGTTACCTACCTTTTGTGTGTAATTTTGTTATAAATTTGATTGCAAAACAAAGTCTGCATGAAAGACTTCAAATGTGTTGTCTTTTAACCAAGCATTTCCACTTAGTTTGGGGAGTCCACCTCTTACAGTTCTGCTGGACAAACTTTAGCCCATTAACTATTATATTTATAAGACATCAGCATTAGAAAAACAAATGTTGGGCAATTGTTTTGATTAAAATGATTGGCATTTGGCTTATGTCTAAAACAGGTTAACCCGCGCAGCTCCGGGTACCCCAGCTAGTATAAGAATATACACGAATGAGATTAATTTCTCTGTGATATACTGAACACTCCAGCACACTGAATTGTTTTCAGATTTCTTTCAACTTGGTCCTGAAATTATTGAATAATCTTATTTTCACCCTGGCTGGCGTGGCTGTTTCATTTTATTTATATTATTTGATATTTTCGCTGAGAAACGCTCAATAAAAGCGGTGCCACATGTGGGATAAGAGTAGTCTTTAATATTAATATCTTTAATATGATGGGAGCGTGCAAAGCTCTTACTTTCATCCCTGATTATTTCCCATCTTTAACTTCATAATGAAATTAATTAATGATCAGACCAGCATCTTGTGTTGCGGCAGACGTAATGTGTTTGACAAACTGATGGTATTTTCTATCTGCACTGGGACAAACACATTCATTCAAGTCTATTATATAAATAGTCTGATTCTCTTCTGTTTTTGTTTGGACAAATATTGGCTGTACAAATGTAAGACTGAGTTTGAATAAATGTAATGGGACGGAGAATGCAGATTTATGCTGAAACTCTTAGAAAAACATTGATCATGTCCACATCGCTTTCTATTGATGTCTGGTTGTTAATCGCTATCCAAGATGACGGCGCTCTGGCAACAGCCAGCAAATGAGCGGATCAGCCTGGTCCTCCATCTAGTGAGTAAATACAAATCGATGGTGTCAGCTGTCCACTGAATTCCAGCAAGATCTCCCCCATTCATGCGAGATCTCCTCTTTGTCTTTTTTTTATTTATTTTTTAATTGAGACAAAGTTAAACCAAAACCTTACAGAGGATGAACATACCACAGGTTATTAGGGTTTTTTATTTGTTTATTTTTTGCATGTGATACAATATAGCAATTTAATAATTTATTTTACACTGTGAATGTCTATATTGTCCGTGTTGAAGTTATCGTTTGTGTCACAAAACGTTATATCCATCGCTACAGATTTGCTAGCATCCTTTCACAGAATCCACACTAACAAGCCCACTTGTTTTTGTTTTTTATTTGGCATCATGAGTGCAGAGATTTGCAGAGGCCGATTATCTCAAAATGTGTTTAATCGGTTGCCTCATTAATCAGCCTAACACTACTCACAGCTCCAGTTTTTACGAACAAAACTTAAATTTGTCAAATTGGTGTCAAATCTGTGTCAAATCTTTGGTTTTTTCGAAGTGTATTTTTTTGGTTATCCAAGATTTTCTTTGGATACGTATTGTTGAATTTACAGTCAGGATTTGATTAATATGCTTGAGGACAGCTGATGGTTGATTTCTGTCTCAACATTTTAGTCCGTCTACATTGTAAACTGAAATATGTCTTTTGCAGGGAGACACTGGGGCACGTGGGCATCCTGGAATTGTGGTAAGTCTTATGAGCAAAAAGCAAAAACACATAACACTGAATTTTTATACAAATTAAACCAGGATCATTTTTTTTACATGATAATTAATGCATACTTATTCCTGTAGCTGCCATCTGACAGTAAAGTAGTGAACCTTTGTGGAATTATGACTCTATAATATTGGGAACAGCTACAATATATTACAAAAGTGTATTTAGAGGAATGTAGACTGTCTTCTTTCTCAACAGGGGCCGATGGGACCACCAGGGCCAAAGGGAGAATTTGGTTTTCCAGGACGTCCTGTAAGCACCTTGATTTTGATGTGCTGCTCATTATAAAAGCCATAAAAATGGAAACTTGGAAACACCTACTTTGTGTTATGACTTTAAATCTGGTGTAAGATTTTTATTTTTTAAATTGGGACCTTGAATCCCATATTTTGAGTTTCCTTTATGGATGTTTAATCAGTAAATTTAAGTTGGCATCAAATCAGTCTCTCTGACATATAATTTTATTTCATCAAACCTACTTTTTTGCTTTTTATGGCAAATTAAATGACTTTTTGTCAATGCAGTAATTTCTGAATTTGCTCCTGTGGGAGTCATCACCTGTAATCCAGTCTAACATCTGCCGCTGCACTTTCTGTTTTTGGATAAAACCGCTCTCTTTTTAGGGTCGACCGGGGCTGATGGGCGAGAAAGGAGAGCGCGGGGATTCTGTGGGCTTGCCGGTGAGTCAGGAAGCTGAAAAACTGAACACAACAAATTGGAGCACACAGAAAAATCAAACACAGGAAGTGTTGCTGCAGACTGTCAATAACGGCAAACATTGACACTGGACATGTGGTGCAGATCTGGATGCAGTGTTGCCACAGTGACTTTGAAAAAGGAATCCAATTACTGATTACACCTTGAAGAAGTAATTTAGTTACTTTACTGATTACTCAATTTTAAAAGGAACTAAGTTAGATTACTAGTTACTTTTTTAGTTACGTTCAGCAGCTGCCGACAACAAATGCTGCCCCCCCCCCACCCCCACCTCCTCAACATGACAATGATGACCCATTTTGCCAATGCTCACTTTATAGTCACCCTTTCTTGACTTCAATGAACATAAATACTTTTTAATAAAAAATAAAATAAAATAAGACCTTTCTTTACCTCATATTTAAATGTTGACAGCACTGTAAAGGTAGTTACTATGAGCATTGTTATGCTCATAGTTTGTCAAAATTCTGCTTCTCATCTTTTAACCGGCACACGTCGTAGAGAGCACATCACCCCTTTTTAGCTGCATTGCACTGGCTTCCTGTTCATTTTAGAATTGATTTTAACATTTTATTGTTTGTTTATAAAGCTTTGCATGGACTGGCGCCTGCATACATCGCAGGCCTCATTGTCTCTTACATTCCCGCGCATTCGCTGAGGTCTAAGAGCCAGTTCCAGCTCCAACTTGCTAAAACAAAGCTTAAAAGTCAGGGCAAACGGGCCTTTTCAGTGGTTGGCCCCAAACTCTGGAGTTCTCTTCCTCCACACATTATAACAACTCAATCAATTGATGTTTTTAAATCTCATTTAAAAATGTATTTTTACTCACTGGCGTTTAACCCAGCGTAAGAATTTTGTGGTCCTCTGACTCACTATTTTGTTTTAGTGCATTTTATGCCTTATTTTATTTTCTTATTGATTTTAATTGTTTTAAGATATGTGGCATTTTTAATTGTATTTTCTTTTTTTTCCTTCTAATTAGTGTTACTTGGTTTTTTGAATGAATGAATGAATTTATTTATCCGGCACACAAATGAGCAACAACTAAGGCAATAACAAAACACAAAAAAGAAAAATGTACAGAGAACCCATGTGGCTGAAAGGGTGAAAGCAGAAGCAAGGCTTATAAGCACCCTCCCCTTATACCATTAAAAATAAAGAATGTACACTCAACAAAAATATAAATGCAGCACTTTTGGTTTTGCTCCCATTTTGTATGAGATGAACTCAAAGATCTAAAACCTTTTCCACATACACAATATCACCATTTCCCTCAAATATTGTTCACAAACCAGTCGAAATCTGTGATAGTGAGCACTTCTCCTTTGCTGAGATAATCCATCCCACCTCACAGGTGTGCCATATCAAGATGCTGATTAGACACCATGATTAGTGCACAGGTGTGCCTTAGACTGCCCACAATAAAAGGCCACTCTGAAAGGTGCAGTTTTGTGTTATTGGGGGGGATACCAGTCAGTATCTGGTGTGACCACCATTTGCCTCATGCAGTGCAACACATCTCCTTCGCATAGAGTTGATCAGGTTGTCAATTGTGGCCTGTGGAATGTTGGTCCACTCAATGGATGTGCGAAGTTGCTGGATATTGGCAGGAACTGGTACCCCCATCTGCCCTGGACAGTGTGAACCGGGATTCATCCGTGAAGAGAACACCTCTCCAACGTGCCAAACGCCAGCGAATGTGAGCATTTGTCCACTCAAGTCGGTTACGACGATGAACTGGAGTCAGGTCGAGACCCCGATGAGGACGACGAGCATGCAGATGAGCTTCCCTGAGACGGTTTCTGACAGTTTGTGCAGAAATTCTTTGGTTATGCAAACCGATTGTTCCAGCAGCTGTCTGAGTGGCTGGTCTCAGACGATCTTGGAGGTGAACATGCTGGATGTGGAGGTCCTGGGCTGGTGTGGTTACACGTGGTCTGCGGTTGTGAGGCTGGTTGGATGTACTGCCAAATTCTCTGAAACGCCTTTGGAGACGGCTTATGGTAGAGAAATGAACATTCAATACACGAGCAACAGCTCTGGTTGACATTCCTGCTGTCAGCATGCCAATTGCACGCTCCCTCAAATCTTGCGACATCTGTGGCTTTGTGCTGTGTGATAAAACTGCACCTTTCAGAGTGGCCTTTTATTGTGGGCAGTCTAAGGCACACCTGTGCACTAATCATGGTGTCCAATCAGCATCTTGATATGGCACACCTGTGAGGTGGGATGGATTATCTCAGCAAAGGAGAAGTGCTCACTATCACAGATTTAGACTCGTTTGTGAACAATATTTGAGGGAAATGGTGATATTGTGTATGTGGAAAAAATTTTAGATCTTTGAGTTCATCTCATACACAATGGGAGCAAAACCAAAAGTGTTGCGTTTATATTTTTGTTGAGTGTGTGTATATATATATATATATATATATATATATATATATATATATATATATATATATATATATATATATATATATATATACTCATAACAACTATACAAAAAAGAAAAAAGTGCATGAACAATTTAACATAATCATTGAAATTTCAAAACACAACCAAACAAGTAATAGTGAACAGTGACAAAAATGGTAAACCTAATCCTTCAAACTATAAGGGTAAATATGTTATTTTTGTAAAGCCTTTTAAAATCAACCAATGTACCAAGTATTTTAATATTATCAGGACAATTATCCCAAATATTAACACCCCTGACGGAACACAATGACTTTTAACAGTAGTACGGATCTTCAGTTTCTCAAATAATAATGTTCCTCTCAAACTGTAGCTGGAATCCCTAATTTTAAACAGATCTGGACATGCAGAGGCAAATCTTATTTTTAACTTTATACATAATCTGTATTGTAACATAATCAACCAAGTCCCAGAATTTTAAAATGTGCAGACAAGCAAATCACAGATTTGTTGGTTTATTACTGGTAATTCTTATAGCTTTCTTTTGCAACAGAAAAACTGGTTTAGTTGGTTGGTTTAGTTGGTTTAGTTTAGTTTTCTGTGCAGCACTTTGGAAAATTTGTGTTGGTAAAATGTGCTCTATAAATAAAGGTGGATTGTATTGGATTGGATACATATCTATAGTATGCCAGCATATTTGACTATCAACGTGTAACACACCTATATTCTGTGGTCAGCAGGGGATTGAGTCTCCAAAACATTGTGTACATATTTTGACATAGACTTCATCTATCATGGTGAAACTTGGTGCACAAAGTCATGTCACTAAAACCTTTGTAAAGTTTGACGTGGAAGCTTTCCGATTGTACATAAATATGGCCACCAGGGGCCTGACTCTCTGAAACCTTGCACAAGTTTGAGGTTGGGCTTGATGATGCAGGCAAGGACAGCTTTTGCTCTCATTTCCAAATATAGCATGACAACAATATGCCTCAGTGAATATCTCCCAATTTATCAACCAAAGTGATCAAGAGGAACCTCAGACAAGTCGATACGATGGTAGAAATTACCAGCAGGGGATTATTTACTGGATATCGCACACCTTACGTCATCTCCTATTCACTCTTTTCAGGGACCCCCAGGTCCTCCTGGAGAACCGGGTCGTCCTGGGATGTTTAACTGCCCTAAAGGAGTAAGCAACGCATACACACACGCACACATGGTTTGATCAGTCATCATATGCATTAGGTGTGAAACCTTCACGTGTTCAGTGTCCTCTCTCCTCTGTGGGTCTTTGAAGACGGTGTTCCCCATCCCTCCCAGACCACACTGCAAGATGGCTGTAAGTTTCTGAGCCTATAGCACAAGATTTATTGTTGATGCTTTTATTGCATTCTGTGCAACAGACCATTTACAATAATAAAAAGACACACGAGTGTGACAGATACACTACGGTGCATTTTTAATTCACTTTGACAGACAGGATGTAAAACTAGTCAATGCAGCTAAAATAACCTCAGCTTCCTCCAAAGTACGTGTGTTTTGATTAAAGCACATTGCTGAAATAATATCATAATAATCATTTACCTGCACTTTGTCGCTGCCTGTTGATTTATTATTTGTCTTTGTGGTTCTTTATTGCAGCTTAATGAAATGGAACCATTGATTATGGTGAGTTGGATATTTATTGGAATCTAAATGGAATAGACTGCATTTCTATAGCACTTCTCCATCTGAAACATATACTCAAAGCACTTTAGAAAGACACTTTACAACTGCACTTTCACCCATTCACACACTGATGCCAACGTGCTGCCATGCAAGGCACGCAACTGCAACTTCTAGAATAAGGACCTCATGGGGTCACGGGGATTTGAAGCGATGATCCTCTGGTCTCAAGCCCTCACTTCCCCTCATTACAACATCTGTTAATCTGTTCCAAACACATTATCAAAGTGGTTCTTTGGAATAGGATGAAGTAAAGGGTAAATGGACTGCATTTACGTAGCACTTTTCCATCTGCATCAGACGTTCAAAGCGCTTTACAAAGAATGCCTCACATTCAGCCCAGTGTCAGGCTGCTCCCATACAAGGTGCTCACTACACACCGGGAGCAACTAGGGGATTAAGGACCTTGCCCAAGGACCCTTAGTGATTTTTCGGTCAGGCTCAGATTTGAACAGAGGATCCTCTGGTCTCAAGCCCAACACTTAACTACTAGACCATCACCTCCCCCTCTCCCAAGTGAAGTCTGGGAGCATGTAGCAGTGCCACACATCACCTCATCCACCACACCAAGGAACTCCTCTGGATACTGGATGGCAAGCACTCAGGCAGACAATCGGTTTATTACCACCTCTTGCCCACAGCCAGGTGAAACATGCATGTCCACTTGGCCTTCTCCACCCACTATGTCCCTCAACACTGACGTACCCACATGTTGGGTTATGAACAGAGAAACCCACCAAATGTCCAAAATGCCATAGATGATGGTTTCTCACAATGCAAGCGATACTCTTCATCTGAGTCTCCTTTAGTAGATTACATTAGATGAGAGATAAGATTAGATAGAATTTTTCTGATCCCTTGGGAAGACTTCCTCAGGGAAATTGAGGTTCCAGCAGGATTGTATAGCAGCACACAGGGTAAGAAGCATATTAAAAGAAGTATTAAAAGTGAACGTTAAAAAAACAGTTTGCAAATATAAATGTAAATACCAGACATACTGATTACTGGCTACTACTGTTCATCTCCTTCCCGTCCTCTGTCTTCCTGTTACACCCCCTCCCCCTGAGTGAGGAGTTGTACAGTCTGATGGCCTGAGGGACAAAGGAGTCATTCTAGTGATACCCTAGGATCCTCTAAAGATACCAAGCACCAAAAACATCCAGCTGTCACGTTAGGTCACTGGTTAGCATCCAATTTTCACATCAATACAGTAAGACAGGAAGCACCAGGACCCAAAAGACTTGGACCTTTACTCTGCACTGCCAAATGCCTTTCTGAAAACAAGGATCTTTGTCCAATTCCTCACTCAGCATCTCAATTGCTGCAATCAGAGTATTAGTGCAGGAGATAACAGAATATTGACAGTGGAATTGTTCAAATGGTGAAGCAAGCACCAAATTCAGCAAAAATACTCCTTAGACATTACTCTTTTGAAGAAAAAAAAAAAAACTGGCCACTTGAATGTTCAATAGG
The DNA here is from genome assembly GCF_902500255.1 of Thalassophryne amazonica. NCBI lineage: Eukaryota > Metazoa > Chordata > Actinopteri > Batrachoidiformes > Batrachoididae > Thalassophryne > Thalassophryne amazonica. The sequence continues at coordinate 26,321,711 of NC_047103.1, read as the reverse complement.
CAGCCAGGAATTACACAAGGGTCAAAAATTGAAAATGCGTCAATCATATTGAAAACTATTGTTATGTGTCGACGCGGGTTGAGGAGCGGACCTGCGTCTGACTGAACCCAGCGCTAAAATAACCAGAAAGCGGTTCCAATAACAAAACAATTTATTTTCCCCCTTTTGTGCAATACTCGGTGTACAAACATAAAACGCGTCTGTCTGGCGGAGTGAAGGACGGCGCGCTCGGTGTACAAACATAAAACGCGTCTGTCTGGCGGAGTGAAGGACGGCGCGCTCTCCAGTGCCCAAAGGGATTGAAGCCCGGCCCCTCTGGACCCACGTTCACCACCAAACACCCCCTAGGTGGACACGACAAACCGACTCTGTGAAGGGTAGAAAAGGTGAGGTAAGTCAGTAGCTACAACTAATATCCTTCAAAGGCACGCACTATCAGCAACACATTCAGGTCTGAATTTAAGCTTTATGTAAATGAGCAGCTTCTCACAACAGGTGGAGGATCATCTGTCCGCACGCCACGGCCGTGAGAAGCAAGCTGCACAACTCTCATCAATATTCACATATACTGCGTAACAAAATACCAAATTACTGTTAACAATTATTCAGACAATCAAATCACCTCTGATGTGTGCTGACAGCATGTGTCCCTCACCCGTCCTCCTTCACAGGCACGATGTGTCAAACCCAGGCGCGGTCCTCAGCGTCTCACAAACGAACATCACAAGGTCGAGTTCCCGGCAATTCTGCTTGAATCACACATGGCTTAAATGCAGAACACCATCTCATTATCTGCTTCAGCTGAAAGTCTTTAAGGTTGCACGTGAGCATCATCCACAGGTGCTGCATATCACGTTGATGAGGGTGAAGGACTCTTCTGCCAGCACCTTCTCCATAGACAATAAATCAGTTTGCATACCACCTGGAGAGCAAAGAAAAGAAAAGAACACCAAAATGTCCAGCCAAACCCCCCCCAACACACAACAACTATACCACATTATTTGTCTGATCATAAAGATTCCAAAAAGGTCTAGTTTTTTTCAAAAAGGAATAGTTTGCACCATGTGTCATCCTCAGTTATCATCTTATGGGGTAACATAGAATCCAATGGATGTTGACATTGTTTGACTTTTACTTTGGAGACCAAACATTCAGCACAGTCAAAACTCTTCCATTTATTAATCCTGTTAGCTCAACCAATAATTTACACCACTTTTTACCAAAATTGGAGCAGCTTTAACTTTTGACCCCTGTACAAACTGAAATTGACCTTTGTCACCAGTTTTGTTGTTTTTACCCCATAACTCCAGAATATTCAGTCGTAGATAGTCCAAACTACACCTTTTTGGAATCTTTATGATCAGACAAATAATGTGGTATGGGTTTCAATTTGATTGGAGCATTTTTAAATTTTGACCCCTGTGTAATTCCTCAATTGACCCCTACCTGGCTGCCTATTGAAAATTCAAGTGGCCAGTGGATTAAGGAGTATTTGTGATGAATTTGGTGCTTCCTTCACCATTTGAATGATTGTTTCAGTTATTTGCTTCACTATATCCATTGATTCTGCAGACTGACTTTAAAGGATGGAATAGGAAGAATACACAGCGATGTTAAATGTTTTTTGTTTTGTTTTTGTTTTTCTTCCACAAGGCAAGTGCCAAACTGGACCAAAAGGGGAGAAAGGCGAGAGAGGCCTTCCCGGACTGCCAGCTTCAGAGAGTGAGTCAGTGCTGCAGGATTTCTAACCCAAATTAAGGAGAATAACGGCAAAATCTGTGCACATTATGAATGTGTTCAGTGGCACAGTAATATGTATTTATATCACACTTTTCCAACAATATATATGAAGTGCTTCCCAAAATAAAATCCAATACAAATTTTTTTCATCCATTTAAAGACAGCAGAACCTTCTGTTTTGGAAGCAAGTGCACCCACCACTAACCAACGCTGCCCAGAGACGGCATTAAATATGTCTCCTGTCATCGTTAGAATCAGCAGCTGAAAGCTGCAAAGTGGTTACAGTCTGGTGGCTGTGGGTGAGTTTCACCACATATCAAACACAAATCTGGGATTATGGGTATTGATGTTACGGTGTAAACCGTAGTAAACCGTTTCTGCAGCTTGGAATTTTTATATTCCTTCAAGCGATCATGCCGTTCACAAAAAGTGACCTCCTTGTTGTGAAAGTGTAGTGACACGGACCCACAACAGGGGGCGCAAATGAACGGTCAATAGATGAGCCAAAAATTAACAATTTAATGTTGTGAAGGAGCACAACGAACATACAGACAATCTCAGAATAAGATTACAGTCAATCCACAAAGGTGACGTGTGGGCAGGCTCGAGGATAGAAGACGTCTGTCCTGAGAAGAGCCGGAACCACACGATTTCCGCCGCCACCGAACCTGGTGAATACTGGAGCCGCCAAGTCCCGAATTCCCAGGTGATCACCGTCCCCGACTGTCGGATCTGGTACTGCTGGCGAAGAACAAAGACAGTCAAGTGTGGGTGTGTGTACACCCAGTAACAATAACGGTGGGAATGCCACCTCCACCTCTCACTCAATATGCTGATGAATTTACAGTGATCCCTCAGAGGAAAAGAGTGCCGTCCTGCACTCACTCAGCCTCCACAGGAAGAGGGACCAGTACTCCTGCAAACACTCACAATATACAGCTTATAAGTAAACACAAATGGCTGAGGATATTACCTCCAATGAAGTACGATATCTCGGCGATGAGGTGGAGATGACGTCTGGGTTTTATGGAGTGTGATGATGAAGAATGAGTGACAGCTGTCAGGAATTAAGGAGTGACAGCTGTCACTCCCGGCTGTGTCCGTGGCGGCAGCGCCCTCTCGTGCCCGAAGCCCGCACTTCAGGCAGGGCGCCCTTTGGTGGTGGGCCAGCAGTACCTCCTCTTCTGGCGGCCCACACAACAGGACCCCCCCCTCAACGGGCGCCTCCTGGCGCCCGACCAGGCTTGTCCGGGTGTCGATGGTAGAAATCGGCCAGGAGGGCCGGATCCAGGATGAAGCTCCTCTTCACCCAGGAGCGTTCTTCGGGTCCATACCCCTCCCAGTCCACCAAATACTGGAACCCCCGGCCCATTCGACGGACGTCCAGGAGCCGGCGCACTGTCCAAGCCGGCTCCCTGTCAATGATCCGGGCAGGAGGCGGCGCCGGACCGGGAGCACAGAGGGGTGAGGTGTGGTGAGGCTTGATTCCGGACACATGAAAAACCGGGTGGATCCGCAGTGAAGCTGGGAGTCGGAGCTTCACTGCGGCAGGACTGAGGATTTTGAGGATCTTGAATGGTCCTATGAATCGGTCCTTCAACTTAGGGGAGTCCACTTGGAGGGGGATGTCCTTCGTGGACAGCCACACCTCCTGCCCGGGCTGGTAAGCAGGGGCCGGGGATCGCCGGCGGTCCGCATGGGTCTTCGCCCTCGTCCGGGCCTTCAACAAGGCAGAACGGGCGGAGCGCCACACCCGACGGCACTTCCGCAGGTGGGCCTGGACCGAGGGCACACCGACCTCTCCCTTCACCACGGGAAACAATGGGGGCTGATACCCCAAACACACCTCAAACGGGGAGAGGCCGGTGGCAGAGGACACCTGGCTGTTATGTGCATACTCGATCCAGGCCAGATGTTCACTCCAGGCCGTCGGGTGTGTGGACGTTACGCAGCGCAGGGCTTGCTCCAATTCCTGATTGGCCCGTTCTGCCTGTCCATTGGTCTGCGGGTGATACCCGGACGAGAGACTCACAGTGGCCCCCAGTTCCCGGCAGAAGCTCCTCCAGACGTGTGAGGAGAACTGGGAACCACGATCAGAGACGATGTTGGTGGGTATCCCATGCAGACGGACGACGTGGTGGACCAGGAGGTCTGCTGTCTCCTGGGCAGTTGGGAGCTTTGGGAGGGCCACGAAGTGGGCCGCCTTGGAGAATCGGTCCACTATCGTGAAGATGGTGGTGTTGCCCTGGGACGGCGGGAGGCCCGTGACAAAATCCAGGCCGATATGGGACCAGGGGCGATGAGGCACAGGAAGTGGCTGGAGAAGCCCTTGGGACCTCTTGTGGTCTGCCTTGCCCCTGGCACAGGTGGTGCAGGCCTGGATGTACTCCCGGACGTCGGCCTCCATAGACGCCCACCAGAAGCGCTGCCGGACAACTGCCACGGTCCTTTGCACCCCTGGATGACAGGAGAGCTTGGAACCGTGACAGAAGTCCAAGACTGCAGCTCTGGCCTCTGGTGGGACGTATAGACGATTCTTCGGGCCGGTTCCGGGGTCCGGGCTCCGTGTCAGGGCCTCCCGAACGGTCTTCTCCACGTCCCAGGTGAGGGTGGCCACGATAGTGGACTCCGGAATGATGGGCACCAGTGGATCCGACAGCACCGTTTTGACTTCGTCTTTGTGTACCCGGGACAAGGCATCCGATCTCTGGTTCTTGGTCCCGGGGCGATAGGTGATCCGGAAGTCAAAACGTCCGAAGAACAGTGACCAGCGGGCTTGCCTGGGGTTCAGCCGCTTGGCGGTCCTGATATACTCCAGGTTCCGATGGTCAGTGAAAACCGTGAACGGCACAGACGCTCCCTCCAACAGGTGTCTCCACTCCTCAAGAGCCTCTTTCACCGCAAGGAGTTCTCGATTGCCGACGTCATAGTTCCGTTCAGCTGGGGTCAACCTGCGAGAAAAGTAGGCACACGGGTGAAGAACCTTATCGGTCTCTCCGCTCTGGGATAGCACGGCTCCTATCCCTGAGTCAGAGGCGTCCACTTCAACCACGAACTGGCGGCTAGGGTCGGGCTGCACCAAAACTGGTGCAGTAGAGAACCGTCGTTTCAACTCCTTGAACGCGGCTTCGCACTGATCCGACCAGGTGAAGGGGACTTTTGGAGAGGTCAGGGCTGTCAGGGGGCTAACTACCTGACTGTAGCCCTTAATGAACCTCCTATAGAAATTAGCGAAGCCAAGGAACTGTTGCAGCTTCCTACGGCTTGTTGCTTGGGGCCATTCTCTCACCGCCGCAACCTTGGCCGGATCAGGGGCGACGGAGTTAGAGGAGATGATAAACCCCAGGAAGGACAAAGACGTGCGGTGAAACTTGCACTTCTCGCCCTTCACAAACAGTCGGTTCTCTAATAACCACTGCAGGACCTGACGTACATGCTGGACATGGGTCTCAGGATCCGGAGAAAAGATGAGAATATCGTCCAGATATACGAAGACGAATCGGTGCAGGAAGTCCTGCAAGACGTCGTTAACCAAGGCTTGGAACGTCGCGGGGGCGTTGGTGAGGCCGAACGGCATGACCAGGTACTCAAAGTGACCTAACGGGGTGTTAAATGCCGTCTTCCATTCGTCTCCCTTCCGGATCCGAACCAGGTGATACGCATTTCTAAGATCCAGCTTAGTAAAGATTTTGGCTCCATGCAGGGGGGTGAACACGGAATCCAACAATGGCAACGGGTATCGGTTGCGAACCGTAATCTCATTCAGCCCCCTGTAATCAATGCATGGACGGAGTCCGCCATCTTTCTTGCCCACAAAAAAGAAACCTGCCCCCATCGGGGAGGTGGAGTTCCGGATCAGCCCGGCAGCTAATGAGTCCCGGATGTAGGTCTCCATTGATTCGCGCTCAGGTCGTGAGAGGTTGTACAGCCTGCTGGACGGGAACTCAGCGCCTGGAACCAAATCAATGGCACAACGTACGGACGGTGCGGGGGAAGGGTGAGTGCCAGATCCTTGCTGAAGACATCAGCAAGATCGTGGTACTCAACCGGCACTGCCGTCAGATTGGGAGGGACTTTGACCTCCTCCTTAGCCTGTAAACCGGGAGGAACCGAGGATCCTAAACACACCCGATGGCAGGTTTCGCTCCACTGAACCACCACCCCAGACGGCCAATCAATCCGGGGATTGTGCTTCAACATCCATGGGAAGCCCAAAATCACGCGGGAGGTAGAAGGAGTTACAAAAAACTCAATCTCCTCCCGATGGTTTCCAGACACCACCAGAGTTACTGGTTGTGTCTTGTGTGTGATTAAAGGGAGGAGGGTGCCATCTAGTGCCTGCACCTGCAATGGCGAAGGAAGCGCCAGAGGGAGCCCTACCTCCCTTGCCCATCTGCTGTCTAGCAAATTCCCTTCTGACCCCGTGTCCACCAGTGCTGGGGCTTGAAGGGTTAAACCCCCGCTCAGGATTGTAACTGGGAGTCATGTGGCAATCTGTGTGTGTCTCACGTGAATGTTTTGACCCCCCCTTAGCCCAGTCTCTGAGGGCGGTTGTTGTTGTGGCCGTTTGGGGCAGTTTTTCTGTGTGTGCTCCTTTGAGCTGCAGAGAAAACACTCCCCGCGGATCAGCCTCCTCATTTTGGCCCTGTGCATTTCCCTAACAACGTCAGTAGAGGGAGCTGTTGCCCCACAGAGCGCTGCGGCTGTGGAGCGTGGGGAGGGCGGCCCCTTTTCGAACCCGGAAGGGAGAGGGACGGCGCATATCCGGCCACGTCCTTCGCCTCGCTCCCGACGGCGTTCCTCCAACCGATTGTCTAACCGTATAACGAGATCGATAAGCCCATCTAAATCCCGCGGTTCCTCCTTAGCTACCAGATGCTCCTTCAGGACCAACAACAGTCTGTTTATGAAGGCGGCGCGGAGCGCAACGTTATTCCAGTCGGACCTCGCAGCCGCGATGCGGAAGTCGACTGCATATTCGGCTGCACACCGGCGCCCCTGTCACATTGACAGCAGCATTGTTGAAGCGGTCTCTCCTCTGTTAGGGTGATCAAACACTGTTCTGAACTCCCCCACAAACCCAGTGTATGCTGATAACAACCGTGAGTTCTGTTCCCAGAGCGCCGTAGCCCAGGCGCGTGCCTTACCCCAAAGCAGAGCAATCACATAAGCTATTTTACTAGCATCTGACGCATACATGACGGGACATTGTGCGAAGACGAGCGAACACTGCATGAGAAAGTCCGCGCACGTCTCTACACAACCTCCGTACGGCTCAGGAGGGCTTATGTATGCTTCAGGGGATGGTGGGAGGGGTTGTTGAACCACCACTGGAACGTTCATATCCTGCACAGGGTCAGCAGGAGGAGGAGCTGCAGCAGCGCCCTGAGCGCTCGCCGCCACCTGCGCGGAGAGAGCCTCCACCCTGCGGTTCAGGAGGATGTTTTGCTCGGTCATTTGATCCAACTGAGCCGTAAAGGCGGTGAGAATGTGCTGCAGCTCACCAATCACGCCTCCTGCAGACGCCTGCGCTCCCTGCTCTCCCATTGGTCGTTCCACAGCTGGGTGACGCCCCTCGGAGTCCATGACGCTGGCCGAGATATCCTGTTATGAAAGTGTAGTGACACCGACCCACAACAGGGGGCGCAAATGAACGGTCAATAGATGAGCCACAAATTAACAATTTAATGTTGTGAAGGAGCACAACGAACATACAGACAATCTCAGAATAAGATTACAGTCAATCCACAAAGGTGATGTGTGGGCAGGCTCGAGGATAGAAGACGTCTGTCCTGAGAAGAGCCGGAACCACACGATTTCCGCCGCCACCGAACCTGGTGAATACTGGAGCCGCCAAGTCCCGAATTCCCAGGTGATCACCGTCCCCGACTGTCGGATCTGGTACTGCTGGCGAAGAACAAAGACAGTCAAGTGTGGGTGTGTGTACACCCAATCAATCAATCAATCAATTTTTTTTATATAGCGCCAAATCACAACAAACAGTTGCCCCAAGGCGCTTTATATTGTAAGGCAAGGCCATACAATAATTATGTAAAACCCCAACGGTCAAAACGACCCCCTGTGAGCAAGCACTTGGCTATAGTGGAAGGAAAAACTCCCTTTTAACAGGAAGAAACCTCCAGCAGAACCAGGCTCAGGGAGGGGCAGTCTTCTGCTGGGACTGGTTGGGGCTGAGGGAGAGAACCAGGAAAAAGACATGCTGTGGAGGGGAGCAGAGATCGATCACTAATGATTAAATGCAGAGTGGTGCATACAGAGCAAAAAGAGAAAGAAACAGTGCATCATGGGAACCCCCCAGCAGTCTACGTCTATAGCAGCATAACTAAGGGATGGTTCAAGGTCACCTGATCCAGCCCTAACTATAAGCTTTAGCAAAAAGGAAAGTTTTAAGCCTAATCTTAAAAGTAGAGAGGGTGTCTGTCTCCCTGATCTGAATTGGGAGCTGGTTCCACAGGAGAGGAGCCTGAAAGCTGAAGGCTCTGCCTCCCATTCTACTCTTACAAACCCTAGGAACTACAAGTAAGCCTGCAGTCTGAGAGCGAAGCGCTCTATTGGGGTGATATGGTACTACGAGGTCCCTAAGATAAGATGGGACCTGATTATTCAAAACTTTATAAGTAAGAAGAAGAATTTTAAATTCTATTCTAGAATTAACAGGAAGCCAATGAAGAGAGGCCAATATGGGTGAGATATGAGATATGTTACCTAGTAACAATAACAGTGGGAATGCCACCTCCACCTCTCACTCAATATGCTGATGAATTTACAGTGATCCCTCAGAGGAAAAGAGTGCCGTCCTGCACTCACTCAGCCTCCACAGGAAGAGGGACCGGTACTCCTGCAAACACTCACAATATACAGCTTATAAGTAAACACAAATGGCTGAGGATATTACCTCCAATGAAGTACGATATCTCGGCGATGAGGTGGAGATGACGTCTAGGTTTTATGGAGTGCGATGATGAAGAATGAGTGACAGCTGTCAGGTATTAATGAGTGACAGCTGTCACTCCCGGCTGTGTCCGTGGCGGCAGCGCCCTCTCGTGCCCGAAGCCCGCACTTCAGGCAGGGCGCCCTTTGGTGGTGGGCCAGCAGTACCTCCTCTTCTGGCGGCCCACACAACACTCCTGTCTTGATTGATGACAGATGTTTTCCACTTTCCTACATTTTCATCTAAGCGCTTGTAAATCAACAGTGCGCCACAGCATCTGCTTTCACAGATGGCTGGTTGAAACTTTCACAGATGCGACTGAGACCAATAAACTACAAAACCCTAAACTAAAATGTTCAGCAGTCTTGTCCACAAAGCCATCTCAATCAGGTAATGAGCCAAGAACCTCAGGCAGTCTTGAAACGTGTTGATGACGCAACAGATTTATCGTTCACGGGACAGGAAAATTATACAACAAATTTAAAAGGCAGTGATCAGAACTTACAGGTGGAAGAGAGATTGTATTCCAGCAGCGGAAACTACATGATCACCAAAATCATCAGGTACTAAAAGACTTTAAATTATGGCAAGAAGAGTGGAGTAAAGGATCTGGGTAAAGGTACAGGCTGGTAAAAATGGAAAAATGAACAAAGCTTTGTAGAGTGAAAGCACTAAAATAATTTTACATCTTCAGCAGGAGAGGCCTGTGTTTTATGTTAAAATTCAAAATGTAAATTAGACCATACTGATAATGACTCCAAACTCACATTAATAAACTATGCAAACTTCCAATAACACAATAATGAAAGAAAAAGCAAATAAATGTATGCTTGGTGGTTTATATATATATATATATATATATATATATATATATATATATATATATATATATATATATATATATATATATGTATATATATTATATGTATATATGTATATATATATATGTATATATATGTGTATATATATATATATATATATATATATATATATATATATATATATATATATATATATATATATATATATATATATATATACATATATGTATATATATGTATGTATATTATATAGTTCTTCCAGAGGGGGCCATGTAAACCTGCTGACTTCTTTGTCACCTTTAGAATACAAAGTATATTTCTGTTCCAATTCCAATTTCACTTACATTCAGTTGGTTTCTTTCTCATTGGCAGTTATGGCCTGACGTTAAAAAAGATAGTCACAAAGTTATTTTTGAATTAATTTTATTATTTAGCTGTTATATATTTTTTCCTTTTGTTTTCTCTTTTCTAGATGCATTTTATTCCAGAGGAGATTGGGTAAGTTTCAAACACTATCGTATGTGAAGGGTTTGATTGTGGAAATTGAGATAGCTGCAAGAAGGAGCAACAATTTCCCATTGTCACAACGCATTGGCGTGCCACTTTATTTCTTCATTTTCACACAATTCACAGACCTTTTATAACAGCTCAGCCCTGCACATTAACCTCACAGGAGGTCTGACTGGAAAAATGTCACAGGGGGTTGAGACAGCTTGTCGTATGCATAGCAATGCATACGACATTGGTAATTACCCACACAAGGGGCTGAGACAGGAAACATCAGTATGCACACCTCGGCATGTTAACACCTGCAGAACAGAGGACACACTCTAAACACTGGTAGTGACACTTTGGTATGTGCTTTGCACATCTGGGTGTGTTACCACATACCAAACAGGAAACACACTCGGTATGGTGAATTATGTCCATTACATGTTGAATGTCCACTACATTATTCTGTTTAATTATGGTTTCATGTGCCATGTAACCCAAATTTTACCTGTGAATATTTGTGTGTCTGTGCCTGGGTGTCGGATTGTAGGGCTTAACAAGTGAGAAGGGCATCAAAGGGGAGAAAGGAGACAAGGGGGATGCAGGGTTGGCTGGGCAACCAGGTATTCCAGGCAGACCAGGCCCCGTGGTGAGTCACCATTCCAGAAATACAAAATTACTTCCATCTTTATGCATGTATCGGTTGTTGTTTTTTTATACTGAAATGAAAATGTGGTAGATAATCAGGAAAAACCATCACTGCCTTTTCAGTAATGTCCAAGAAAATCCATTCAGTAACTGCTTTCCTGGATATTTCAGGGGCCCAAAGGAGAAGCACTGCTTGGGCCTCCAGGCCACCCAGGTGTGCCAGGTTCACCAGGTATCCCTGGATATGGTAGGCCAGGTCCTGTTGGCCCTCCTGGGCCTCCTGGACCCCCTGGACCACCCTCAAGATATGGCTCAGGTACAACGTTTTGTGTGAAGTTGTAACAGTTACAATCTTCTGGCAGATGACAATAGACTCATTATAAGAAAAATGAAAAGAAAAATAAAGCAGGTATGAAAGATATTTTTGTTGTGACAGCTGTGACCATTCCTGGACCCCCTGGACCTCCTGGGCCACCTGGACCTACTGGGGCTTTGGCAAACTCAGTATTGGTAACTTAGCCCACTGGCTATATTTTTTTAACAACATACCATGCAAGTGTATAATTATCTTGTAATTTACTGGTTACATGTCAGGTTTCAGTGACTGTTTAACTGAAATTGCAATCTAATTCTAATTTTGTTTCATATTGTATATGGTTCTACCAAACAACTCTACAAAGTATCCAAACAGACATTAATTTTTGACGATTATCACCTTTTTGTGTAGTTATTACTTTAAAATGAGTGATACCAAATTGTCAGATTTAATTGCAGCTGAGCGGAATTGGATTTTTTTCCTCTACCCCTTGTTTTGCAGCTGAAAAAATTTTCTTCTCGTGAGAGTATGATGCAGAACACCGTAAAAGATGCAGAGGGAACGCTCATGTACATCTCAGTGACAGGAAGTCTCTTCTTAAAGGTCTCCCAAGGATGGAAAGAGATCCCGGTACAGACATCCACTGCTGCACATTTATGTTTGTGAATCTCATATTTAAAGGGCACTCCTTTAAAATTAAAAAAAGGAAAAAAATCTGGGCTCTAATTTTAGATGTTTTGGGATAATCTAACCAAATGAATCTGTGCATTCTTGATTTAGAATGAGAAGACCATCATGGCCTAAACGGATAATTAATGTAATGCCCTTGAATAAGCTAAAAAATCAATAGAGGGTTTTCATGTGACGTATCGGTCACGTCATTTTGCGTCCCGCGGCCATTCTGGATTACGACGCGGTGGCCGCTGTGATATGCTACATGCATTTAGCGAACAATTGCAGAAGCTTCAACAATGGTCAACTTTTGTGCTGTCGTCGGTTGTTCAAACAGAGGTGATAAAAATGAGGCAGTTCGCTCATTTTACAGTCTACCAGCAGTTATTGTGCATCAAGCAGTGGAGTTTTACGAGCTTTCTAAGCGACACAGAGACCTGACTCAGCAGATCTGAAGGAAGCTTTAATATGGCCAGAACCATGCAGACCGCCCGGAAGAGCGCTCCAGCTACCGTTGGTGTGAAGAAGCCTCACCGTTACAGGCACGGCACCATGGCGCTGAAAGAGATCCGCCGCTACCAGAAATCCAACAAGCTGCTGATCCACAAGCTGCCCTTCCAATGCCTGGTGAGAGAAATTGCTCAGGACTTCAAGACCAACCTCCGCTTTCAGAGCTCTGCTGTGATGCTCTGCAGGAGGCCGTCGAGGCTGATCTGGTCGGCAGCTTCCTCCATGATGTACAATGGCGAAGTGGAAACACCAAAAAGTTCACAATATCGCAATGACACTGTCGGCCATTCCGTTACATCACCACTAAATTCACTATCTGGTATAAGATACGGATCCACTGAACCAACTGCTACACATCTATCACGATAAATAGCTTTATCTCGAGGGTTTACGCAGGGGTGGCCAAGTTTGGTCCTCGAGAGCCACCTTCCTGACACTATTAGATTCAGATTCAGAAAACTTTATTGATCCCAGAAGGCAATTCGTTTGCAGCATTCCAGAGCAGTTCTCGCATACACACAACATACTACCATCTTTGTTGTCTCCCTGCTCCAACACACCTGAATCCAATGAAAGACTCATTAGCAGACTTTTTTAATGAGCCTTTAATGAGTCTTTCATTGGATTGAGGTGTGTTGGAGCAGGGAGACAACTAAGAGTGTCAGGAAGGTGGCTCTCGAAGACCGAACTTGGCCACCCCTGGTTTAAAGCATCATAATAACTGTACATTCTCTTCATTTTTCTATCACGCGCCAGCCTCCTTGTAATCCAGAATGGAGATGGCACTTGTCCTGCATCAAATTAGTCACGTGATTGAAAACCCTCTGTAACTCACTACTTGTCAACACTGAACGGGCAAAAACATCATGAGAAATATCTGGTAGCATAGCGAGGGTACATGTGGAGGATAAATGAGCCAATATTTACCACACTAAATGTAAAGAAACCTTTTAAAACAACCCATTATAGGGTTAGCCAATTACCTTAGCCTAGCCGTCCTTCCCTGGCGCTGTTCAGGACTGAGGCATTACAAGATGACGGTGTCTTACAGAACGAGTCAGTCATGGGCAGATGACTTATAATCACTCAGTAGACAGCAGTACCAAAGGATGATGGCTCAGCTAAGGTAAGTACATAACCCTATACCAGTTGTTATTTTAAATTTGGTGAAGTTAACTTGCACATTTATTTTTTAACATTTTTGCCTTTTCAGTGGTGACAGGAAGTGGTTTACTCTAAGTATTTTTACATTGCCCTGTGCCATTAAATGAACTAGTCCGTTAGCGTTCTAAATCCATAATGTGCCGATGGTCCCATGTGAAAAGATGAACCCAAAGAAATCTAAAAATTGACCCTAGATTGAAAATCCCAGTTTTACCCTTTAAGTCAGACTTTTTAGCATGGATGTTGTGTAATTTTACAATCTGACCAGCTGTGTAGCCATTTTTGTGACAAAGGGAACATCCAACAACCCTACCTTTGTGGAATTTATTTCAGCAGCATAACAAATTCAATTATGTTTGCTAATTATTGATAGATTTGTCATTGTGTGGTTGGTGGCACAGAGCAGAAAGACAACATATGCTCAGTCTTAATTAGTCTGTTTTGTCTCCACAGCTTGGCAGTTTGATTTACCACTCCAGTAACATAATTCCACAAGATGAGGTATTAATATTGTGTTTTTATGAGGTATTGTTTATGGTAAATAATTGTTATGGTATTGTGTAGTCTTTTCATTAAGGTAGCATCTCTATTTATCTTTTCATTTAGCCTCAGCTTGCATATCAGTTGACTGGAGACACGATGGAGCGAATACATACAGTTAAAAGAAGGGTGAGTTTCTGATGGAATGTTGAAACAAGTGTTATACACTGTGTTATAATGTGTTTTGCCTGCTGAGGTGATTGGTTGCAAGGAAAGCCTGCAGTGTCCCTGCCCTTCATGGCACATGATTGCCCACCCCTGGCCTAGATGGTTATCAACATGGACCCAGGGCAGTGCCGTAGTGTGATGATGCAGTGATGTACCCTCTCCTACTCTTATTAACACCAATCATGCTGTTCTTCTTGCTCCAGCTCAACCTTGTGGCCTTGAACCAGCCGCACTCAGGAGATATGATGGGGCTTGACACCGCTGACCGTATGTGTTACGAACAGGCTAAGGCAATGGGTTTGATGCCAAACTATCGGGCCTTCATCTCTTCCCACAGACAAGACTTAGCCCATGTGGTCTACCCTGGTTTCCGGGAAACCCTGCCTGTTACCAACCTCAGGGTAAGTCTGCTCCTCTGCTGTTTGCTCATCACGTAACTTTATTATTATCCATGAACCCTGTTAACCCCCAAAACTTGAATCAGTTGCAAATCGTGAATTATCCGCAAACCATTAATTGCAAAATGTGAATACTGAAAAAAATATCTCCCAAAAAGTGAACGCAGGTCTCGCAAAACGTGAGTGGGGGTCTATAGCCGGTGAGGTGGGGAGATGATTGGAGCAGCTCTCGCTTCTGGTGTCAAGCGCCCGGCCCCACTGGGTGTGTCCCGCTCCGGGGACAGTGTCAGGTGAGGAGTTTGACTGGGACGGTCCAACTGTCAAACTCACAGAGGACAGAAACCTCCCCCTCTGGTAAACGGCTCAATAATCTTAAGAGAAACGTTGTAGAAAAACAAACACCACTAGTTTCTAACCTCAGGAAGGTAGACAATGAGCTACAACCTTATTTTTATTCATTATGAACCGTCCTCTGAGCTGAAAAAATAATACTGACCTGAACAAGCAGACGACGGAGAAACGGAAGCTTAGGGACCGTCTACAAAGTGCAAAAACAAGACACCAGAAAAATATTCAATAAATTCAGGTGTGGTGTCATCGAATTCACTGAACACATCAGTGGTCTCCTGCTGGTTATACTACAGTACAGCACTCAGTTTGGAAAAATGTCATTGTGCAAAACTTTGGAGATTTTTTTATTGTTTAAATTTTCAATACTGTCAATGTTATATGGTGTAGTGACACAAAATTTTCTGCACACATCAGTGGGAAAATGTGCAAAAATGTAATTTTAGATGGGTTAATGTTATTGATCATTTTATGACTTAATTTAATTGTTAAAAAAATCACTAAAATTAATTTTTTGCGCATTTTTCCAAACTGAGTGCTGTGGTATAACCAGCAGGAGACCATTGCGATCAAGATTTCCTGCAGTAATTGATCTGTAAACTGAAATTCATAAACTACTTAAATGTAAAAAAAAAAAAAAACTCTCTCACACACACACACACACACACACACACACACATATATATATATATATATATATATATATATATATATATATATATATATATATATATATATATATATATAAAATGAAAGATATTCATGTTTTGTGAGACCCGCGTTCACGTTTTGGGAGATATTTTTTCAGTATTCACATTTTGCAATTAATGGTTTGTTGGATAATTCATGAGCTGTAGCTGATTCACGTTTTGGGGGTTAACAGCCCCTTGTTCCAGTGGTGCCATAATTACTGTAGCATCTGATTTGATGTATTGAGTCATGTGTTTCTTATCAGGGAGATGTGATGTTCAGGAACTGGCGGGAAATTTTTAATGGCCACAGGGGGCCAATAAATACCAGGATGCCAATCTACTCTTTTGACGGTCGAGATGTTCTCGCAGATTCCTTCTGGTCTGTAACTTTCATTGACTGCCTCCTTCTTTGTGCTATTGAACACTGTGTCACTTCCTTCAACTTCTTGATTTCTCTCACTCAGGCCTCAGAAGAGCATTTGGCATGGCTCCACCAGCACAGGTCATCGGATAGTAGACAAACACTGTGAAACGTGGCACGCTGACCATGTATCATTGATGGGCCAGTCATCGAGCCTGACCTCAGGTCGACTTCTTGGCCAGCAAACACGAAGCTGTTCCAATCAGTACATCGTTCTTTGCATTGAGACTCATAAAAACCCTTAAATGCCCCAATACCTCTCAACAAGGAACCTGCCCCACCTGCCTTAAACGATCAGCGCTCTAGAAAACAAGCACAATGAGCGTATTGATACTAAAACCCGCAAAGGATCGTTCACTTTCAGCATGTCCTGTGGTGCTACATGGACTATATTGTGGTTCTCAAACAGAAGACGTTGCATTCTTTTAGGACGATCCTACTTGTGCCCTCTTCAGCCATTGCTGCAACCAAGGAGTGTTTGAGTAAAGTAAACCCATGTGAACCTGGTGCTTGAAATGGAACTACACTGCAAATCTTCAGCAATTATCATCTTCATTTGTGCCATGAAAGGTATCGTTCTTTGGGTTTTCTAACTTTGACCTGGTGGCACATATTGTTATTAGCAGGACACAGGCACAGGACGCTCAGCAATAGTCCTGAAAAATGTCTTTCTCAAGCCAAAAAAAAAGTTCTGGAATATTTAACCAGAATGCATTAGTGTAAAAACTGTGCTCAATAGTTTTTTGTTATTCATTGGAGAAACTAAAGCAGACACGGGGGCTGCTTGAACATGCAACTGTGATGAAATGTGGCAGGGTTTTTTTTTTTTTTTTAACAATTTTTAAGTCTTTTGTGATTGAGACATAAAAAGTGACTTATGAAAGTGTCATATTTATGTTTACACTTGTCATTAAAAACTTTTCATTATTGTGCAGGCAGGTTTTAAGACTAGAACCCATGGAAGTTCAGGCAAGTCCATAAGTATTTGGGAAATTTATGTAATTTTGCCTCTGTGCACCACCACAATAGGGTTGAAATGAAACAATTAAGATGTGCTTCTATAATTTTAATTCCAAGGATTTAACCAAGAAAATAAAGGGGGGGGGGGGGGGGTAAAATTATAGCCGGGGCGTCACCAGGGATTTTGGGCCCCATGAAAAGAAATCTTACTGGGCCACCCCTGTATTATTTTCTCATTATTATAAATGTATTAGGGGCCTCTCTGGGCCCCTGCCAATCATGGGCCCCAAGAATCCTTCTCCTTATTCTCCCCTTTTATGCACCCCGAATTATGGTAATTGACATACACAGTTCCTTTATTTTCAGAGGTCATAAGTAATTGGACAAACTAGATGTAAGTCTTATGAATACAAACCATCACTTTTACACAAACAGTATGATACCACTGTGGTAAATCTGCCTGAAGTGGGCAGTTCTCTGAAATGTGACCATGCACCAAGGGGACTGGTGAGGGAAGCCACCAACTCTGAAGCAATTATAGTCATCGGTGGCTGTGATTGGAAAAACTGTGCATTGTGCATCTTTTGTCTGTTGCACAAGCAATCACAGCATCGTGGTGAAATAGCACAGGGAAGTATTTTAATTCTAGAAAACAGCTCAAATCTGTGCTTGTGTCTCCCAGGCAGGGGTGCCGAAAAGGGGAGAATAAGGAGAAGGATTCAAGGGGCCTATGATTGTCAAGGGCCCAGAGAGGCCCCTAATACAATTGTAGTACTGACAAAATAATATGGAGGGGGGTGCCCCAGGAACATTTCTTTTCAAGGGGCCCAAAATACCTGGCAGCACCCCTGCTACCAGGTGCCTGTACCTGAACGTTCCCATTTTCTTTTTACGAAAAAGCTTTCTCTGTTCCACTGCACTATGATACTGGAACCACAAGCCTGTACCTCCACTGGAGTTGTTTGGGTGTCTTGGTGGCTTCCCTCAGGTGTTTCCTTCTTGCACTGTCACTCATTTTTGAGAACTGCCCCAGACAGATTACCATACAGTACCACAGTATTCATATTTCTTAATGATTGTCCAAGACTGTCCAAGTCTAAGACTGAATCAGTCTTGGACTTCATTAAGTCTAAGACTGATTCAGTGACTTGGAAATGGTCATGTATTCATCCCAGGACTTGATTTAATGATGATTTAATATTTAATAATAATACTTAATTATACTTAATACATTTTTCATCAAATTACTTGGGGGATCTGAAAATTTAGTGACTATGTACAAATAGTTATGATTTTCAAATGGGTAATGCAACTTTGTTGTTGAACACCTTAAATTAACATGAAAAAAAAATTGCTCCATAAGCACATCATAATTGTTTCATTTCAACAGTATTGTGATGGTGTACAGAAACAAAATTACAAAAATGCTCAGTGTTCAAATACTTATGCACCTGACTACATATGTGTTCAGTTCTGAGTAACACTTTGTGTACAGTATTTTTAAATTTTTTTATTTTTTTTAAACATGCAATAAGAAATTACTGGACAAAGCTGAAAGGGTACACCGAGCAGAAATCTAGAAAGAAATGAGAAAAATCACCAGGGAAGTTACAAATGTACACTTGTACACACACATAGTGTTAGTTTTCCTCAAATGCAAATTTCTTTACAATAATTTTGCACCAGAATAAAGTCTTTGTGCACAAAAACCTAAAATGCAACATTATATGAAAAATTAAGACACAAATATAATAATAATTCCATAAGAATAATTTCTCCTACAATATTTGAATGACCAAACAATCAGTGACAGCCAAAGTAATGTCTGTTTTTGTTTTATTTTGTGTGTTGTTGTGTTTTTTTTTTGTTTGTTTTTATTTTTTTTAGGGGGGGGGGGGCACTGTTTATTTTTCACTGTTTTGAACTTTGTCACATTGTGTTTCATAAATGTTGAGATCTCACCTTTTTGCAGCTCGTTCCCTCAATAGGCTATTTAATTTAAACTCAATGATTTATTTATGCCATCACAGCACATAGCAATAACTCAGATGATTAAATTTAAGACTGTAATTTATCGTCTTTGTTTGTTTATAAAGTGTTTCTTCTCACATTTGCCTGTCCCTTTTTTGTACAGTGTTCTTAAATATTTGGTTTGATATGGGACCATTCACGTGGCAATAATAGTTGCAACAGATTAACACACAGACACACACGTCTTCACACACATTTGCAAGCACTGTTGCTACAATAATGGCCCCATACTTTCATACATTCAGAGATTTTTCTTGAATGTCAACAAATGTATAGAAGCTCCAAAGAAAAATGCAATATAGTTTCATAATGATTTTTTTTTAATACAGAAAAAAAGGCAAAAAATTAGAGCTGGTGTTTTGTATAAATATTGGTGCTTGATGAATAAAGTTTTGTTTTTCAAAATCTTTGACTGTTATTTCTTCCCCCATCCATATAATGCTTTATTCTGTCTGAATTACAGGTAATTTGTAATTATTGAGGTTTAGACACCTTAATGTATGCAATAAGGATATCAAAAGCATGTACATACAGAGGAAAGTATTTGAACACCCTGTGATTTTGCAAGTTCTCCCAGTTAGAAATCATGGAGGGATCTGAAATTGTCATCTTAGGTGTATGTCCACTCTGAGAGACATAATCTAAAAAAAAAAAAAAAAATCTGGAAATCACAATGTTTGATTTTTTTTTTTTTTTAATAATTTATTTGTATGTTACTGCTGCAAATAGGGATTTGAACACCTGTGAAAATCAATGTTAATATTTGGTCCAGTAGCCTTTGTTTGCAATTACAGGGGTCAAACGTTTCCTGTAGTTTTTCACCAGGTTTGCACACACTCTAGCAGGGATTTTGGTCCACTCCTCCATACAGAT
Organism: Thalassophryne amazonica; assembly: GCF_902500255.1. Lineage (NCBI taxonomy): Eukaryota > Metazoa > Chordata > Actinopteri > Batrachoidiformes > Batrachoididae > Thalassophryne > Thalassophryne amazonica. The sequence goes on along the minus strand of NC_047103.1, from coordinate 26,301,965 downwards.
CTTCTCCAAATCTTTCAGGTTTGGAGTTTCAGCTCCCTCCAAAGATTTTTTATTGAGTTCATGTCTGCAGACTGGCCAGGCCACTCCAGGACCTTGAAATGCTTCTTACAGAGCCCCTCCTTAGTTGGCCTGGCTGTGTGTTTGGGGTCATTGTCATGCTGGAAGACCCAGCCATGACCCATCTTCAATGCTCTTACTGAGGGAAGGAGGTTGTTTGCCAAAATCTCGTAATAAATGACCCCATCCATCCTCCCTTCAATACGGTGCAGTCATCCTGTCCCCTTTGCAGAAGAGCACCCCCAGAGTATGATATTTCCACCCCCATGCTTCACGGTTGGGATGGTTTTCTTGGGGTTGTTCTCATCCTGTAAACATGGTAAGTGGAGTTGATTCCAAAAAGCTCTATTCTGGTTTCATCTGACCACATGACCTCCCATGCCTCCTCTGGATCATCCAGATGGTCACTGGTAAACTTCAAACGGGCCTGGACGTGCTGGCTTGAGCAGGGGGACCTTGCTGCCCTGCAGGATTTTAAACCATGACAGCATCATGTGTTACTAATGTAATCTTTGTGACTGCGGTCCCAGCTCTCTTCAGGTCATTGACCAGGTCCTCCTGTGTAGTTCTGAGCTTTCTCAGAATCATCCTTACCCCACAAAGTGAGAACTTGCATGGAATCCCAGACCGAGGGAGATTGACAGTCATCTTGTGTTTCTTCCACTTTCTAATAAATAATCTTAACAGTTGTTGTCTTCTACCAAGCTGCTTGCCTGTTGTCCTGTAGTCCATCCCATCCTTGTGCAGGTCTACAGTTTTGTCCCTGGTGTCCTTAGACAGCTCTTTGGTCTTGGCTATGGTGGACAGGTTAGAGTGTGATTGATTGTGTGGACAGATGTTTTTTATACAGGTAACAAGTTCAAACAGGTGCAGTTAATACAGGTAAAGAGTGCAGAATAAGAGGACTTCTTAAAGAAAAATTAACAGGTCTGTGTGAGCCAGAATTCTTGCTGGTTGGTAGGGGATCGAATACTTATTTGCAGCAGTAACATACAAATAAATTATTTAAAAAATCGTACATTGTGATTTCTGGATTTTTTTTGGGGGGGGGGGTTTAGATTATGTCTCTCACAGTGGACATGTACTTGTGAAAATTTCAGACCCCTCCATGATTTCTAAGTGGGAGAACTTGCAAAATTGCAGGATTTTCAAATACTTATTTTCCTCACTATGTGTGTGTGTGTGTGTGTGTATATATATATATACTAGTGCATCCAGAAAGTATTCACAGTGCTTCACTTTTTTCCACATTTTTTTAATGTTACGTTATTTCAAAATGCACAAAATTCATTTTCTTCCTTCAAAATTCTACCCAAAATATCCCATAATGACAATGCGAAATAAAGTTTTGAGATTTTTGCAAATTTATTAAGAAATAACAAAAAACAAAGAAATCACATATATTCACAGCCTTTCAGATCTTCAATTGTATTGAAAGTCTGAAAATAATCAGAATAAGGTTTGTTTAGTCGCACTCTTCCTCTTGCTTTGTAAGTTTCCAGAAAATTCTTGTGATGTTCATCTGTTAAACATAGCACGTTAAACTCAGTACTAATGATTACTGTGTTTACGTGTCTGATTTCTTACCCTGATGATCGTCAATCACGTACCTCCACTGCCACACTCCACTTATGGCAGTGTGTCGACAGCGGCTCAGAAGCCAGAGGGATCAGATAAGTTCAGCTGGGAAGTTTTTAAACATCCTGCTGTCTTTGGCTTCTAGAAATGAGACAAACAATACGCTCATTAAAACAAGACATTAAATAATACCACTTGAACATCCAGTGGAGATGGAAAGTTCACACACACCTTTGGGCTTTTAAACATTTCTATTTTACAAAAAAAAAAAAAAGGACATTTGGTGAACATTCATTGCTCACTTAACCCTCTGGGGTCCTTGGATGCGCTGGCAAATAAACGTGCTTCCACGGTTTATTTTGTTGCCACATTTCTATTAATAAACTAGAAACACTCAGACAGCGCAAAACTCTGCCAAGGCCATAGGGTCACTGATGTCACATGGAATACCCTTTGGCAAAGAGACTTTTTCCACGTTGTTTCACACATCTATCATCATGTTTCAGATTCAGTGGTTAAACCCTCTGGGGTCTGAGGGCATTTTTTTGGACAGTTCACGCACCTGGAATGAATGTTTTATTATTGCTGTTAACAACTCTCCCTGCATCCCACAATCAAGTTTTATGTCTCTTTTTTCTGGACAACCTGTACTTTCAAAATATATGTGCTATAGTTGTATTTTATGAGTGTAATAAAGGTTTATAATCAGAAATAAGAAAGGAAAAAGTAAAGTGGAAAATAATTTTCCACACATTTATTCAACACAGCAAGCTATAATAAACTAGTAACACATCACTCCTACAAACAATCTTTGGTTTGTCACGTGAGGTGAATCTGCCCTACGATTGGATTTTGAAAAACCAATGTGACGGTAAACCAATTCCTATTGGACACTCACATTGCTCACGTCATCACACAGCTTCTATGAGGAGTACAAAGATGGTGGATGGTGGCTCGAATGTCTGCAGAGTTAACTTTTCAGAAAAAAAAAGTAAGTTTCTATCTCATATCATTAAAAAGTTATTTATAATTTAGCAAAGCTTGGTCTCAGCTGTCATATAAGACGGCATCGGCCCCAGAGGGTTAAACCCTTAGACATTCAGCAAATTTATTTATAAAGAGAAACTGCATGAACTACACAAGTTTTTTTATTTAATGTTGAAATTGGATCTCACTGTGACAAGAAGTCAGTGAAGAGATGCCAAAATGGGTGTAATGTGGTCAAACCTTCGGCTTCCTGTCAAAAGTCTGGCAGCAGCATTTGGAACCAATTGGAGAGTCCTAATGCTGGACTGTGGAAAACCAGACAATAGTGCAACAATTGTGCTGTTTTATCAGTATCTTGATATGTGACAGCAGCAACGTGGATTGATTCTCTCAGAAAAAGATGAAGATCTCATGAACATGGACTTTTTACAAATTTGTTAACAAAAAATGAGGAAAATAAACATTTTGTGTGCATAGAAGTCTTAAATCCTTTACTTTAACCAAAGTGGTAATAGCACTCTAATGTACCCCCTAAAATTTGTTCATGCAAACATCTGCTTCCATGATTACTGGTATCATCAACAACAGGTGTGAATCAGGTGTCCCCTATTTAAGGATGAAGCCAGCACCTGTTGAACATGCTTTTCTATTTGAAAGCCTGAGGAAAATGGGACGTTCAAGACATCGTAGTTTGATTAAAAAGTTGACTGGAGAGGGGAAAACTTATACGCAGGTGCAAAAAATTATAGGCTGTTCATCTACAATGATCTCCAATGCTTTAAAATGGACAAAAAAAAAAAAAAAAAAAACAGACATTGGAAGAAAATGGAAAACAACCATCAAAATGGATAGAAGAATAACCAGAATGGCAAAGGTTCACCCATTGATCAGCTCCAGGATGATCAAAGACAGTCTGGAGTTACCTGTAAGTGCTGTGACAGTTAGAAGACGCCTGTGTGAAGCTAATTTATTTGCAAGAATCCCTTGCAAAGTCCCTCTGTTAAATAAAAGACGTGCAGAAGAGGTTACAATTTGCCAAAGAACACATCAACTGGCCTAAAGAGAAATGGAGGAATATTTTGTGGACTGATGAGAGTAAAATTGTTCTTTTTGGGTCCAAGGGCCACAGACAGTTTGTGAGATGACCCCCAAACTCTGAATACAAGCCACGGTTTACAGTGAAGCATGGTGGTGCAAGCATCATGATATGGGCATGTTTCTCCTACTATGGTGTTGGGCCTATTGCATACCAGGTATCATGGATCAGTTTGGATATGTCAAAATACTTGAAAAGGTCATGTTGCCTTATACTGAAGAGGACATGCCCTTGAAATGGGTGTTTCAACAAGACAATGACCCCAAGCACACTAGTAAATGAGCAAAATCTTGGTTCCAAACCAACAAAATCAATGCCTCGCAGATGTGAAGAAATCATGAAAAACTGTGGTTATACAACTAAATACTAGTTTAGTGATTCACAGGATTGCCAAAAAAGCAGTTTGAACATAATAGTTTTGAGTTTGTAGCGTCAACAGCAGATGCTACTATTATTGTGAACACCCCCTTTTCTACTTTATTTTTTTTACTAATAGCCCAATTTCATAGTATTAAGAGTGTGCATATCATGAATGCTTGGTCTTGTTGGATTTGTGAGAATCTACTGAATCTACTGGTACCTTGTTTCCCATGTAACAATAAGAAATATACTCAAAACCTGGATTAATCTTTTTAGTCACATGGCACTACTATTATTCTGAACACTACTGTATATTTTTGTATGAGCTAGCTGTGACTTGTACTACAGAAGCATACAAACCAAGGGAGAACAAAAACCTGACAGTAAAATAGCACAACACTTTTGATGACAAATGTCAAGTGCTGTTGATGGTGGGAATACTCTTTTTTTTGGGGGGGGGGGGCGCTACAGCTTTGTCAAGCTTCACCTTAGAACCACCAAGAATTCTGCCAAAGAAAGATGATTGTATCTCAAAGAATAGACAGTACCACACCAGCGGTATTGTATCGGAGGTCAGAGTGGATAAAACTTTTCTGATTCCCACAACACCAAGAAATTGGGTAAGTTTACTGACTGGACCAATAACGGGTACATTTGTGTGTATGTTGAGGGGTGTTGATACTGTGATACAAAGAGTAAATTCTAAGCTCAACATATTTCATGTCTTAATCCAAGATTTCTGGGTTTTGTGAATGTACTTCAAAGTAAAAGTATTCTATTTAAATCTAAAACCAGTATTATTGATCCTAAGTAGTCTGCAGTCATTTATTGTTTGTTATTCCATTTCACAAAAATACGGACATTAAGTATTATTTGGATTTGGAATGCTATCTCAATAAAAATAATGTTTTTACTGCGAGGTAGCTGACAAAACAAAGTGGTGATAAGGACGATCAGTTCAGAGATATTATTTTTATAATTTTCACAATTGCTCCGAAAATTTTAGTTTGAACATCATTCGTTTCTATAATTTACAAATTTATTACAAGTTCATTTTGTTGGAAATTCAATTTGAAATACAGTACTATCAATAAATTACTTCACCATGAATGGGATGCTTTAATTGTGAAGGACCAGTTGTTTCCTATAAACGGAAGTTTAAATATAACAGAACTCTGACTGTAGACAGGCACACTAAAAAAAAAATACAATTTTTTCTTTTCAAAATTAATTGTTTCGAAAGCTGATCATCATCCTGACAAAATGTCTCTTGGAACTCTAAAAGACACGGAAACGCAACAGCAAAGGTACGTCACTTCCGGGCAGATTTTTGTTTTGAGTTGACACGGCATTTATTTATTTATTTGCTGTTCTGCTTTAATTTTGCATGTCAGTGAAAAACACTTAATACTGGAGCTAAAAACTATTATGAATAGAATTTTATGAGTCGATTATGCATAAAAATGTGCACAGTAACAAAGAAGGAGGCGGGAACCAGCCGGTCCTACGTCTGTGTGAGCCAATCAGAAGCACTCAGTGGTTGTCTGCCCTGAGGCGGGGAGCAACCAAAACTTAATTTTGGTCAGACTGGGCAAAGTTCGCGTGACAACACAGGGCTTTTTGATAGGATTTAGTTAACCTTTTTTATCTAGTTATTTTTATTTATTTATTTTTTGTCACTCCTTCGTCGATGCTCCACATCTGTAGTTTCACAATTGTACAGTTGGTGGCGGTAATGCAACATTCTGGATGCCAACCGCCAATAAATTGCAAGAAGAAGCAGCTGCAGCAGCAGCAGTAGCTCGTGTGTCGTGACTTGTTTTGGTCGAAAATGGTCGTGTTTTTGTATTTTTTGTTGTTGCCAGTTTATTCGGCAGTCAAGAGAAACGACAGTCCAGTTATCGGTAAGGTCAAAATGACAATAGCAGCGTGAATGTATGCTAGTTTATCACACGATAGTAGAAAGTACATTTCATGCTTAATTTGTCGTCATCTAAAAGCCATGTGCGTCATTGAAACTGTTAGAATTGTTATATATTTTTGTGTTAAAACTTATTTTATTTTTCCTTCCGTTGATTAAGTCTGTTTCAACCATCATTTTCACTTTTGAGTTTATAAATAATGAAAACTCTTTCTATCCCCGCTCCACCCTGCTCACAGAACCCTGTGGCACCCCTTTGTGGAAACAAATTCAGAACACAGACCATCAGATTTAAAAATAATAATAACCTTTATTTAACCAGGTAGAGTTCCACTGAGATTGAAGCCTCTTTTGCAACAAAGACCTGGCCAAGAAAGGCAGCAGCACATGTCATCATGGACAGTTTAACATCAACAACGATGGTGATCAATAAAATACAATCGACTTGATCATAATAACATTGCACATGATATAAATTATCAGGCAGATTTAGTTTTAGAAACATAGGGACTGCATAAACGAATCCCATTTCCAGTCTCATTAAAATAACTGGAAGGTGTTCAAGGAAGTCAGTCTGGACAGTTTCAGTTCAGATTGGAGAACGTTCCAATCAAAGGAAGCTGAAAAACTAAAGGCATTCTTTCCTGATTCGGTGAAGACACGAGGTACATGGAAACATAACATGTCATTGATAGCTATTCCTCAGAGAGAGATTTAATAACTTTCCAAAATTTCTGTGGCTGTTTAGGTTATTAGTGGTGACAGACAAAGATGGTGGTGTAGATGTTCACCATCATTGTTTGTGGCAGGTTGAGCTTCCTCAGCTGCCGTAGAAAGTACATCCTCTGTTTTGTTCTCTTGATGAGAGAGCTGACGTTCAGCTCCTACTTGAGGTCCTGGTAATAGTGATCCATAGGTAGCAGAAGGACTCTATAATCAGTCAATCAATCAATTTTTTTATATAGCGCCAAATCACAACAAACAGTTGCCCCAAGGCGCTTTATATTGTAAGGCAAGGCCATACAATAATTATGTAAAACCCCAACGGTCAAAACGACCCCCTGTGAGCAAGCACTTGGCTACAGTGGGAAGGAAAAACTCCCTTTTAACAGGAAGAAACCTCCAGCAGAACCAGGCTCAGGGAGGGGCAGTCTTCTGCTGGGACTGGTTGGGGCTGAGGGAGAGAACCAGGAAAAAGACATGCTGTGGACAATGGCAACTGGGGAGTCACACAGGACTGGGTTCTTTCTGAAGTCAACAACCATCCTCACTGTCTTGAGGGTGTTGAGCTCCAGCTTGTTCTATTTGCACCAGGACACCAGGTGACCGATCTCTGTCTGTAGACAGACTCGTCCCCATCTTTTACTTGTTCACACGCCAGAATGTCAAGAATTTTGGCCAGCACTGCTCGATTAGATGTTGGTGTATAATTAGTTAAAATCACTGGATAGCAGTCTTTTAGTAAAGGGAGAACAAAAGCTGATTTACATACTATAGTGAAGCAGATGACAGAATATCTACAGAGGCACCAAGCACCAAATTTGGCACAAATACTTCTTAGACATCATCCTTTGTAGAAGAATATGAGCCACCTAAATTTTCATTTGGCAGCCAGGTAGGTGCAAATTATTGGTTGTGCTAATAAGATTAATAAACAGAATAGTTTTGATGTGTTGAATGTTTGGTCTCCAAAGTAAAGGTCATAAAAGGTCGACGTCCATTGGATTCTATGACATGTGACATATGTTACCCTGTAACATGATAACGAAGTGTGACACATGGTGCAAACTATTCCTTTTTAAAACCCTATTACCTCAACCAATAATTTGCACCACTTTTTATCAGAATTGGACCAACTTTAACTTTTGACCCCTGTACAAACTGAAACTGACCTTTGTCACTATTTTTGCTCTTTCTACCCCATGACTCCATAATATTCAGTCATAGATAGACCAAACTATACCTTTTTTGGAATCTTCATGATCAGACAAATAATGTGGTATAGCTTTCAACATGATCACAAGGGAATTTCATTAATTTCCACTGTAAGGTTAAAACGATATGCAAGAAGCTCCGCTAGAAAATCAGCTGCTCGCTTCAAAAAGTAAGGATCAATGAAATCAGGGCCACATGATTTCCTACGATCTAAAGCTTTAAGAGCTTGATGAACTTCCTGAACAGAGAAAGATATAAAGTTGGCAGGCTGACCAGTGTACATTGCGAGGCCTTGCAAGATTTCACAGCGATGGATCTCACAGAGTCAAACAAAGAGCCAGAAGATAAAAAAATGTTTGTTAATACAATTCAACATCTCCATCCTAACATAGACAGGAACAGTATCCTTTAAAACGTGTGAGAGCTGTTACTCACAGAGATCTAATAACTTTCCAAAGTTCCTGTGGGCTGTTGAGGTTATTAGTGGTGACAGACAAATAATATTCTGATTTGACTTTCTTTATAAAAGAAGAACATTTGTTTCTTAGTTTTCAAAACAGCGATCAGTGAAGGAGTGGAAATTAAAAGTATTCATTTCACTGAGCGCTTTTAAATCCACATTGAGAGCACTTGAGGCCAACTCCATAATATGCACTTGGTAAATTATAGTATGCCTGTAATTTAAATTTTTCTCATCTTTTTATTTGCCCTTTGTTTGTGTAAAAGTGTAACCGTGCTTTGTATTTGCTGCTGTTTATCTTGGCCAGGACTCCTTTGGAAAAGATGTTCTAAATCTCAAAAGGAGTTTTTCTGGTAAAAAATAAAAAACATGCCACTCACGGGATTCAAACCTGAAAAGCGCTAAACAGTAGACAGGAGTCTTACCGCTGCACCACAACCATAGTTACAAAACACATGCGTAAAATCCTTCAAATAAATAAGGAGGGAAGTGTATTTATTAAAAAAAAAACAGTGAAACGATATATGAAAGAGGATGTTAATTTATGACATATTTTCCTGCCTAACCCCCAAAATACTAGCCGATGTTAAATGACACAACAGGTAAGTTGGAGCAAACTTTGCCGCACAGAGATCTGTGCTGGACTGATTCTGTCTGCTTGTCTTGTTCAGCGATTGGACACAAACACTTCAAGTTCAGTGGCTGAGAGAAAAGGAGGCTGGAGATAATTATCATACCACACAAATTTCGTTTTTACGCGCATCGTGAAGTGCACAGACGCGTGTATTTTACGCGCATTGTGGCCATCTGAACTGTGTTTTTTTTTTTTTTTTTTTAAGGGTTCCATTGCGGCGTAAAAACGGCATGTTGTTTGACACATTAAGCCGCATTTAATGGCATCTTTAATTACAGCGTAAAAAGTGCCGTAATAACTGATAAAATGGTATTTTTTACTGCGTATTTTTGGTGAAACGCGTCTGAAAGTGGCATAATTGTGGCACTGTTGGCTTGCCATAGAACTGTGGGATAGCTCACACCCACAGATTGAGCTCGCCGGACTACTTTTGCGAAACTGCTCAGTAGAGGTGGGTGATACTGGGAATTTTAGTATTGATCTGATACCAAGTAAATACAGGCCCAGTATCGCTGATATTGATACTTTTCATATTTAAGCTTCATAGATCCAAAGGATCCAAAAGACCTAGGATAGAATTTCGACAAACATTGTACGTGACAACAAAATACTTTATTATCACAATGAACATTTTTGTTTTAAAAAATATCACTCAACACAACTTAAAATCTCCTGAGGTAGAGGGCTGACAAACCACAATACAATTAACACACCACAACAAATACTGTAAACAGTGTCAGGGCCAGGGAATGGGGGATCCCAGACAGCAAATGGGTACAGGCCGGATGTAGTCCAACATCTGGTACCAATCCTGAAAACAGATTCGGTCCAGACAGTTTTTATACCCTGGCCCAGATCCGGCACGGCTCCGCTTTGCAGTTCTGGAACAGATCCGGACCAGATCTGAACTGGATCCGCAAAAGACCAACCGTTTACAGACCATATCTGGTACGGATCTGGGGCAGATGTGGACCGCATCACAGCACCATGGCAGGAACAAGTTTTACAGGGGTAAGTTCCGTGGATCCAAGGAAACTGATTTGTATCTATAACACACAGATCAGTGTCCCTGGACTTATAAAACTTGATTGTCGTAAAGAAACAAACCGCTTTGCAATAAGCATTTAAAAAAGCCTCAGTGACGATCACGATTACAGAGTACAGAGTTTCTTCTTCTTTGTCTTTCGGCTGTTCCCGTTAGGGGTCGCCACAGCAGATCAATCGTTTCCATCTCACCCTGTCCTCTGTATCTTCCTCTGTCACACCAACCACCTGCATGTCCTCTCTCAGCACATCCGTGAACCTCCTCTTTGGTCTCCCTCTTCTCCTCCTGCCTGGTGGCTCCATCCTCAGCATCCTTCTCCCTATATACCCTGGGTCCCTCCTCTGCACATGTCCAAACCATCTCAATCTCACCTCTCTGACTTTGTCTCCAAACCGTCCCACCTGCGCTGTCCCTCTGATATGTTCATTCCTAATCTTGTCCATTCTTGTCACTCCCAAAGAGAATCTCAACATCTTCAGCTCTGCCACCTCCAGCTCTGCCTCCTGTCTTTTTGTTAGTGCCACTGTCTCACAAATCACTCCTGCCACCTTTCTCCACCCACTCCACTCTGCCTGCACTCTCTTCTTCACCTCTCTACCACACTCTCCATTACTTTAAACAGTTGACCTCAAATATTTAAACTCATCTACTTTCACCACTTCTGCTCCTTGTAACTGCACTATTCCACTGGGCTCCCTCTCATTCACACACATGTACTCAGTCTTGCTTCTAGTGACTTTCATTCCCCTTCTCTCCAAAGCATATCTCCACTTCTCCAGACTAGACACAACTTGCTCTCTACTCTCACTACAGATCACAATGTCATCTGCAAACATCATAGTCCATGGGGACTCCTGTCTGATCTCATCTGTCAACCTGTCCATCACCACTGCAAACAAGAAAGGACTCAGAGCTGATCCTTGGTGTAATCCCACCTCCACCTTGAATGAGTCTGTCATTCCGACTGTGCATCTCACCGCTGTCACACTATTCTTGTACATGTCCTGCACTACCCTAACATACTTCTCTGCCACTCCAGACTTCCTCATACAATACCACAACTCTTCTCTTGGCACCCTATCATAAGCTTTTTCTAAGTCCACAAACACACAATGTAACTCTTTCTGTCCTTCTCTGTACTTTTCCAACAGTATTCTCAGAGCAAAAATTGCATCTGTAGTGCTCTTTCTCGGCATGAAACCATATTGCTGCTCACAGATCTTCACCTGTTTTCTAAGCCTAGCTTCTACTACTCTTTCCCATAACTTCATGCTGTGGCTGATCAGCTTTATGCCTCTGTAGTTACTGCAGCTCTGCACATCACCCTTGTTCTTGAAAATAGGAACCAGCACACTTTGTCTCCACTCCTCAGGCATCCTCTCACTTTCCAAGATTTTATTAAACAATCTGGTTAGAAACTCTACTGCCATGTCTCCTAGACATTTCCATGCCTCCATTGGAATGTCATCTGGACCACCTGCTTTTCCACTCTTCATCCTCTTCATAGCAGCCCTCACTTCTTCCTTGCTAATCTCTTTTACTTCCTGATTTACTCTCACCACATCATCCAGCCTTTTTCTCTCGCTCATTTTCTTTATTCATCAACTCTTCAAAATATTCCCTCCACCTTCTCAGCACACACTCCTCACTTGTCAGCACATTACCATGTGCATCTTTTACCACCCTAACCTGCTGCACATCCTTTCCAGCTCTGTCCCTTTTTCTGGACAATCGGTACAAGTCCTTTTCTCCTTCCTTACTATTCAACTTCTTGTACAGCTCACAATATGCCTTTTCCTTTGCTTTTGCTACTTCTCTTCTCGCCTTACGCCGCATCTCCTTGTACTCCTGTCTACTTTCTTCATCTCTCCGACTATCCCAAAACTTTTTCGCCAACCTCTTTCTCCTTATGCTTTCCTGGACCTCTTCATTCCACCACCAAGTCTCCTTGTCTTCCTTCCACTGTCCAGATGTCATACCCAGTACTGCCCTAGCTGTCTCCCTCACCACATCTGCAGTACTTTTCCAGTTGTCCAAAATTGCTTCCTCTCCAACTAGTGCTTCTCTCACCTGCTCGCTAAATTTCACACAACAGTCTTCCTCCTTCAGCTTCCACCATCTGATCCTTTGTTGAGCTCTCACTCTCTTCTTCTTCTTTACCTCTAAAGTCATCCTACAAACAACCATCCTATGCTGTCTAGTGACACTCTCTCCTGCTACCACCTTACAGTCTGTGATTTCTTTTAGCTTGCATCTCCTATAAAGAATGTAGTCCACCTGTGTGCACCTTCCTCCACTCTTATATGTTACCCTGTGCTCCTCCCTTTTCTTAAAGTAGGTATTCACCACAGCCATTTCCATCCTTTTTGCAAAATCAACTACCATCTGTCCTTCCCCATTCCTATCCTTGATACCATATCTACCCATTACTTCCTCATCACCTCTGTTCCCTTCACCAACATGCCCATTGAAGTCTGCTCCTATCACCACTCTTTCATGCTTGGGCACACTCTCTACCACCTCATCTAACACACTCCAGAAATCTTCTTTCTCCTTCATCTCACAATCTACCTGTGGGGCATATGCACTGATGATATTCATCATCACCCCTTCAATTTCCAACTTCACACTCATCAGCCTGTCAGACACTCGCTTAACCTCCAACACACTTTTAACATACTCTTCCTTTAAAATGACCCCAACACCATTTCTCTTCCTGTCCTCACCATGGTACAACAACTTGTACCCACCGCCGATGCTCCTGCTCTTACTTCCCTTCCACTTGGTCTCTTGCACACACAGTATGTCTGCCTTTCTCCTCTCCATCATATCAGCCAGCTCTCTCCCTTTACCAGTCATACTACCAACATTCAAAGTCCCCACTCTCATTTCCACCCTTCTAGTTTTGTTCTTCTCCCGCTGTTCGTGGCAACGTTTTCCTCCTCTTCTTCGTCGTCTTCGCCCAGCAGTAGCCCAATTTCCACCGGCACCCTGTTGGGCAATAGCACCGGTGGCGGACGTTGTTAACCCGGGCCGCGACCGATCCGGTATGGGAATTCGATTCTGAGTCTGCATAGTTGGGTTGGCTTGTTTTACGCCGGACGCCCTTCCTGACGCAACCCTCCTCATTTATCCGGGCTTGGGACCGGCACTCAGAATGTACTGGCTGCACACCCCATGTGGCTGAGTTAGAGTACAGAGTTTACAACTGCTAATAGATAGTTTCTACCGAGTGCAGATAAAATTGCTTATCTTTATGCCCCATGTTCCTGCCACGGTGCTGTGATGCGGACCACATCTGTCCCAGATCCGTGCCAGATATGGTCTGTAAACGGTTGGTGTTTTGCGGATGCAGTTCAGATCTGGTCCGGATCTGTTCCAGAACTGTAAAGCGGAGCTGTGCCGGATCTGGGCCTGGGGGCAAAAACTGTCTGGACCGGATCTGTTTTCAGGATTGGTACCAGATGTTGGTCTACATCCGGCCCGGATCTATTTGCTGTCTGGGATGTCTCTCCTCTCGGTTTCTGCAGCTCCGCGTTTTCTGCTGCATGGTTTTTCATGTGCTTGTAGAGGTTAGTTGTGTTTCCACTGTATTTAACAGCCCTATTGCAAACTGTACAGCTTGCTGTTGATTCATTTTCTGCGGTTTCTCCGTAGTGTCATGTGTTGACTCGAGGAGAGCGCTGAGTGGGCGGGGGAGGGTGCCCTGCTCCGTGTTGTGTGGCACAGTGCAGCGCTGCTCTTACAGACAGAGAGTAGACTTTGATGAATCTGCGTGCGCAGCAGTCAGTGCATGTGGGAGAGGAAAAAAAGCTTGAATATTGATCTTTTACACAAGGATCGTTCAGTATCAATACCAGCGTTATTATCGATATTAGGATCGATCCACCCACCTCTACTGCTCAGCGTGCCGCTCTCGTTGGAGTGACTGTCTCTTCCCAAACAAATCTCTTTCAGTGCAGCTTCTTGTTCTGACTTTAACGCGAAGTTAACACCCAAGTCTTTCATCGCCAACTGTAAATGGTAATCAAAACATTCCAATCGTATCTTTCTGAATTCTTCCGCATCAAACTCCATCATGTCAGTGTTTACAGTGTACTTGAGCAATAACAAGTGAAGTTGCTCATAAACCTTAAGTTTCTTAAATATTTATTATGGCCACTCTTAAAACTTCCGTTATTTTAATAATTTTATTACTGTTAAATTTTAGAATGAATTTAGATAAGATACGAGGTCTATTAGAAAAGTATCCGACCTTATTATTTTTTTCAAAAACCATATGGATTTGAATCACGTGTGATTACATCAGACATGCTTGAACCCTCGTGGGCATGCGAGAGTTTTTTCACGCCGGTCGGTTACGTCATTCGCCTGTGGGCAGTCGTTGAGTGAGGAGTCGTCCACCCGCTCGTCGATTTTTTTCATTGTTTAGGAATGGCTCAGAGACTGTTGCTTTGTTTGATAAAAATTTTTTCAAAACTGTAAGGCACAACTGAGTGGACACCATTCAATAAATTCAGCTGGTTTTCAGTAAAAATTTTAACGGCTGATGAGAGCTTTTGGTCTGGTAGTGTCGCTTTAAGGACGGTCCACGGCGCCTGACGGCGATCTGCGCTTCGAGGCGGCAGCGTCTCGCCGTTTCAAGTTGAAAACTTCCACATTTCAGGCTCTGTTGACGCAGTAAGTCGTCAGAGAACAGAGAACTTTCAGAAGAAGTCGGCATGAGGAGTTTATTCGGACATTCCATTGTTAACGGTCATTTTGTAATGAAAGAACGTGCGGGCAGAGTCGCATGTCGGGCTGGACCCGACCGCGGGGGGTCGCGGCAGGAAAAACACCTCCGTTGGAAATCTTAACGGGCAAGTTGGAACATGCCCAAGCTGTTAAACAATTTCTCAGTTACTCACTTGTTGAAAGCCATTAAAAGCCGCCTAAATTCTACAAATGGTTTTCAACACGGAGGTGTTTTTCCTGTCGCGGCGCATACAGATTTGCCGAGTCGTCACGGAAACGACTCGGCGAATTTGCGCGTACGTCTTTCATTAAAAAAATGTCCTTAAACAGTGGAATGTCCGCATAAATTCCTCATGCCGGCCTCTTCTGAATCTTCTCTGTTCTCTCACGATGTCCTGGGTGAATTAAGCCTTAAATTAGGATGTTTTCAGCTCGAAACAGGCCGACGACAGCGCCTGGAAGCGCTGCAAGACGTCCCGCTCCGTGGGAAGTCCTTACACCGACAGAAACACCCCATAATCTCTCATCAGCTGTTAAACTTTTCACAGAAAACCAGCTTAATTTCTCGAATAGTGTCCACTCGGATATTCCTCACAGGTCCAGAAAAAATTTTGATAAAGCAACGCGCGCCGTCTCGAGCAGCGTGTGAAACAAAGGAATTCAGCCGAGAGGGCGGGACCACATCTCACTCAAGGCCTGCCCACAGGGAAATGACGTCAGCGACACGCGTGAAAAAACTCACGCATGCGCACGAGGGTTCAAGCATGATTGGTGTAATCGCATGTCATTCAAATCCATATAGTTAAAAAAAAAAATAAAAGGGTCGGTTTATTATCTAAGAGACCTCGTATACTCATTATTTCACAGGAATATATCACAATTATCTGGGAACTAATTTTTGCGCAGGAATTCATCAAGCACGTCATCCGCAGGCGCATACTAACACAGTATTACCAGAAACTGGACAGTTGTTCGGTGAGAGTGTGTCCACACTCTCACGAGCGCCACTACCTTAGCTTATGACAAGCTAAAAGTGGACGTTCTCGTTATGGCCGAACAACTCTCCAGTTTCTGGGGATTCTGTGTTAGTACACGCCCGCAGCCGAGGTGCTTGTTGAATTCCTGAGCAAAAAGTACTTCCTAGATAATTGTAAGAGTATATCTCATCTACATTAATTCTAAAATTTACCACTAATATAATTATAAAAATAACTGAAGTTTTAAGAGTGTCTGTCTGTAATAAATATTTAAGAAACTTAAAGTTTATGAGCAACTTCACCTGTTATTGCTCAAGCACACTGTAAAGACTGACACAATGGAGTCTGATGCGGAAGAGTTCAGAAAGATATGATTGGAATGTTTTGATTACCATTTACAGTTGGCAATGAAAGACTTGGGTGTTAACTTCGTGTTGAAGTCAGAACAAGAAGCTGCACTGAAAGTGATCTATCTGGGAAGAGACACATTCTCCAATGAGAGCAGCACGCTGAGCAGGGTAGTGAAAGTAGTCCAGCGAGCTCAATCTATGGGCGCGAGCTATCCCACAGTTCCATAATAGCAGAAATGTCGGTCCAGTGAGAGCGGCACTCTGAGCAGGGTGTCCACGCTCGTCTCGCTCTCTTCCGGGTCTCACGTGCGAGGTCAAAGAGCAAGAGGTGTAAACTGCAGTCTCTGGGCGTGATCATGACCGACTGTGGGCAGCGAGAATGACAGAGACTTTGATTATTTTACCTGTTGGAGTGTTGATTCATTGAAAGTTTTTTTTTTTGTGTGGAAACGTGGTATTGGTGTCCAAGGAAGAAAAACTGAAGTTTATGCTGCACACAAACTGAAAATTCAGGTTTTGCCCGACTCGACCCACTGCTGACCCACGCAGTGTCAATTCGTAAACATAGAATCAGCTGATCACTGTTTTGCTTTGCAGACCTATAAATCTTGTGCACTGTGTTTGTATTTCCATCACGATCCGGATCATGATGCTAACGCGTTAGCATGTCTATGGCATTTTCAATGTTAAAAGTTAGCATTAAGCAGTTGCAGCTGTCATCACGTTCGGGTGCATTTGTTTTCAAATTGTAATATTTCTTACATTTATTTTTGTTTATATATTAATAATCTAATGATTATTATATACAATTTTAGAGAAAGAGACAAAAAGAAATAGATCACTGTGCCAAGGAGGGAATCTCTTTAGGGTCAGTGACCCTATGGCCTTGTTTAGAGAAGTGTTTCATAAATCTAAAAAAAAATCATATATTTGCAGTTTAGTTGAATAATAAATTGAATTTTATCTATTTGTTTTTGTCTATAAGCACATGCAATATCAATATCAGTGCTCAGATGACATTAGCTTCTGGAAAGGTGCAAGTTGCAATAAACTGTGATGCCAAGCGCTAAGGATACATGCTATCCAGTCACAGCAGATGAAACATTTTTTACTACTGAGCAAACATCATTGTTAGACTTGTGTAGGTTCAATGATTCCACGGCGTGTACATGTTATGGCGTCAGTGACCCCATGGCCTTGGCGGAGGTTTGCACTCTCTGAGTGCTTCTAGTGTTTATTATGGATTTAGACAGTTGTTTGACTGATGCTGTCAATGTCCGACCGAGCGTCTATTTACTTTGTTACACCTCTCGACCTTTGAACCAACCTGGTCGTGCATGCTTACGTATTTTATTGTTCTTCTTTTAAAAAGTATATAGTTTTACTGATTTTGACGTGACACACTTGTGTGGTTCTATTGTGCAAAAAAAAAAAAAGTCAAAGACTAGAAAAGACTCCATATGTCACATGTTCTGGATCATATGATCTTGATTAAAAACAACAATAACAAATCACTCATTTTCTGGAATATCCGTCTGCTCACCAAGTTTTATTAACATGCTCTCCCAACTTTTTTTTGAGTAAAATTTTGCCTTGCACTGAATTTCATTGAAATCTGTTCATAACTTCTTGAGTTACCCTGCTAACACACAAACAAACCTATGAAAATATTACTTCCTTTGCAAAGGTAATAAGAATTCGAAATTGTGCTTTGCATGAAGCCATTGTGTCTTTGGTGTTGACGGGAGCTCCATTTTGCTGAGACGTGCCACCAGCATTGCCATGACCTATTTATATTTATGCCACCGATTCACAAGATGACGCCTATTTCAGAGACTTTTCTGTTCTTCCTCTTGATCAGTACTTGAACCAATAGAAATACAGTTTTCCATGTCGCTTTCATTCAGCCAGTTCAAAGTGAGTGGGACTTAAAGAGCATCACATATCTCATTTCTTGTCTGCATGTTGTTTGATTTACACTGAATGTCCTTCCTGGTGCACCGCCAGATGTACACAAAGAACTAGACAAGTCACTTTGTTGAAGTACTTTGTAGAAGTTTTTAAACCTGTATTTTTTTCCCCCCTGACAAGGTATTTTGTCCCAAGAGGTATACAAGCCGACACAGTCTGGTTCAGCATTTATTGCTGCGTCCTATGTCAAATTCCTAGAATCAGCAGGAGCGAGGGTTGTTCCAGTCATGTGAGTTATGTGTATGTCTTCAGGAAATAAAAAAAAAAAAACTTTGGAACAAACTGTTCATTCACCAGTCGTATGGGCACTAATCTCTAAAATTCAGTTCCATTTCTACAGGATTAACCGGACAATGGAGGAGTATAAGACACTGTTCAATTCAATTAACGGGTAAATTTTTTTATACATTTTTTTTCTGTGCATTTTAGTGCTGTAATTAAAAAATTAGTTTCAGTGTGAAAAATGTTTTTTTTTTTTTTTCCTGTTTGAAATACAAAAAGTTTGTACTTAATGATATTTAGTTTAGTTTGACTGACACTTGCACATGCAGTCCCTTTGATTCCCCACAATGACAAATTTTACTTTTGTATTGAAATGCAGTTACTTCAGAGTACCGATTGATTGATTGATTCACTTATTCATTACCGATTTCCACTCACTCCCATTAAGGAACACCAGTAGAGCTGGAGCCTGTCCAAGAGAAGTAGCTTTATTGCTATGGTAAACTGTAAAATTATATCAAATTTTATTGTTGGTAAAGTTTTTGTAACCCAAAAAAGTTGGGGCGATATGGAAAATTCTGCAACAAAAATCCAACAAACAAAAAACAAAAATGCACTGATCCTTAAATTTACTTTGACTTTGATTTATTGAAGAAAGTATGAACATAAAATATTTCATATTTTGTGTAGTCAAGTTCACTTTATTTGATAATACACATCAATTTCTGAATTTAAGACCTGCAAAACATTCCAAAAAAAAAAAAAAACTGATCGGACTGTTTATTCTAAATATAAGGATTAAATCATCACTTTCTCAGCTATTTTCTTGGGGCAAGTCATGGGACGAATACATTGCAGAAGTTGCGGATCACCGGTGTAGAGGTTGTGGTGTCACGAAGTGCAAAGTGCTCCAGTTTTTCTGTAGAAAGTTTAGAATTTGTGTGGTAGCACTAATTAGCAGGTATTGATAGCGTGAAAGTATGAACGTAATCAGCATTAGGAACACTTCCTAACAAGAACACATGCTTCAAAGAGTTTTTGGTTTCTTTGAGAGTGGAAACTCAGATCCTTTCTGTCTTGGACAGGATCCTTTTTCCAGGTGGAGCAAACAGCATCGTCTCATCGAGCTATGCGAAGACAGCAAGGATCTTTTATGACCTAGCTATTGAGGTAAAAGAGTTAACAGGCTTTATTGCACAGATTTTGTGCTGCAGTTTTTTTGTTTAAATTGTGTGATGTTTCAGGCAAACAAGAGAGGTGACTATTTTCCTGTGTGGGGCACCTGTCTGGGATTTGAGCTGCTGAATTATTTGACAAGCAATAAGTTAATTTTGATAAAAACCAACACCAACAATGTGTCGTTGCCCCTGAACTTCACTAAAGGTGTGTATGAACACACTCATCAGAGTTTCTGTCATTCCTTTGTGTATTGTTGTTGCTGAACCTGATATTTTACATTTCACTCCCTGAATGTATTTTGAACATGAGTTGGGTAATTTATGTGTCAAACATTGGCTGCAGGGCATGTCATCAGCATAGTCATTTTTTTTTAAATCATAAAATATATTTTTACTTTTTTACTCGATTTTTCATTAAAAATGTACAGTTACATGCTTTTTCTTTGTCACTGTGTCACATTGTTAAAATGCATGTTCCAGCCTACATCTAATTAATTAATTAATTACTTAAGAAATCTAATCTCGACCCGAGTGTATTGAAAAACTATAGGCTGATATCAAATCTATCATTGTGCTCTAAAATTCTGGAAAAAGTGGTTTCACGACAGCTCGTGGACTATCTTACTGAGAATAATCTCTTTGAGCCACTGCAGTCTGCTTTTAGAAAATATCAGTCCACAGAGACAGCTCTCACTAAAGTGGTGAATGATGTTCTGCTTGCAATAGATTCGGACACCACTACGGTTCTGGTGCTGTTAGATCTCAGTGCTGCATTTGATACCGTGGATCATCATATTCTACTCGATAGGCTGGAAAATCATTTTGGGATTACTGGGAGTACTCTTGCATGGTTGACATCATACCTGACCAGTCGTTCTCACTGTGTTTTATACAGTAACACTACCTCTAACCTTAGTGACATGAAATTTGGGGTTCCACAGGGGTCCGTCTTAGGCCGCCTGCTTTTCTCCCTTTATATAGCACTGCTTGGTGACATATTGTGGGATTTTGGGATTACCTTTCACTGCTATGCTGATACTCAGTTATACATGCCAGTAACTGCTGGTAATCTCATCCACATAAAATCCTTAGAAGATTGCCTTGCATCAGTGAGAAGTTGGATGTCCAGCAACTTCCTATTTTTAAACTCTGATAAGACTGAAATGATGGTTTTTGGTCCAGTGAGAGATCAGCATCAATTTGACCAGTTAACGCTCAGCCTCGGCTTGTGTGCCATACATCACACGGACAAAGTGAGGAACCTTGGGGTAATTTTTGATCCTACATTGTCCTTTGGCCTCCACATTAGAAATATTGCGAGGACTGCTTTTTTCCACTATAGAAAAGATTTCGTCCCATCCTGTCTATGGCTGATGCTGAGACCCTGATCCATGTGTTTATCTCTTCTAGATTGGACTACTGCAGTGTTCTATTTTCTGGTTTACCGCAGTCCAGCATTAGGGCTCTCCAATTGGTTCAAAATGCTGCTGCCAGACTTTTGACATGAAGCAGAAAGTTTGACCACATTACACCCATTTTGGCATCTCTTCACTGGCTTCCTGTCCCAGTGAGATCAGATTTTAAGGTTCTGCTACTAGTCTATAAAATTGTTCACAGACTGGCACCTCCCTACTTAGCTGACGTAATTAAACCCTACGTTTTGGTCCGAGCTCTGCGTTCTCAGGGTGCAGGACTACTTTGTGTACCTTGAGTCAATAAAAAGTCTGCATGTCACAGAGCTTTCTCTTATCATGCCCCTGTTCTGTGGAATGATCTCCCTGTGTCAACAAAACAGTCAGATTCTGTGGAGACTTTCAGGTCCAGACTTAAGACATAGCTATTTTCCCTTTCGTATGGCTAGCATACTGGTATAGTATGTTACTATGCTTTATACTCTTAAATTAATTTTATTCGTAAATAGAGTGGGCCCAGGCCTCAACTTTATCTAAATTCTGGGTCTTTTAGTGAAGCTTAGGGCTAGTGGTCGGCGATCACCTTAGTATTTCTTCTGTTTTTCTTGTTGCTTAATGCTGACAAATTATACTGTATTTGCTGTCTTTCTGATGCCTGATTCTGTTTTTTTACTCTCTGTTTGAGGTGCGGCTCCATCCAGAGATGGGTGTGGTGCCTGTTTCTGTAACCCTCCTGTCCTGTGCACTGACATTTCCTATATATTTGTTTTGTGGATTGTTTTGTAATTTGTGTCTGTAGCATGGCCCAAGCAGAGGCTCACCCCTTTGAGTTTGGTCCACTTGAGGTTTCTTCCTCAGAAGAAGTTTATTCTTACCACTGTCACCTGTGTGCTTGCTCTGCGGGTTGGTAAGGTTAGATCTTACTTGTTTGAAGCACCTTGAGGCAACTTTGTTGTGATTTGGTGCTATATAAATTGAAAAAATTAAATTGAAATAGTATTGAGGAAGTGGTTGAGCAGCCTGTCTGCTCTGTGTCAGCCTGATCCCGTCAGATCTCAGAAGCTAAGCAGTGCAGGATCTGGTTAGTACTTGGATGGGAGACCTCTTCGGAACAGCAGTGGCTGGCTGTGTGTGTTTCTTCAGGTAAAACTGGAGTTGCGTCAGGAAGGGCATCCGGCGTAAAACATGTACAGTGCGGATCTGGCTGTGTCCGCTGTGGCGACCCCGAACAGGGGAGCAGCCGAATGGACAACAGCAAGAACAACAACAACAACATTGAGGAAGTGGTTGAACAAAATCTCTGTGGCGATCTGTCGATTTATTAATAGGAATGAGGTGAAAAAGAAACTGGGGACGCACATAAAATAGAAATGTTTAAAAGCCCAAAGGTGTGTGTGAACTTTCCATCTCCACTGGATGTCCAAGTGGTATTATTTAATGTCTTGTTTTAATGAGCGTATTCTCTCACTTCCAGAAGCCAAAGACAGCAGGATGTTTAAAGACTTCCCAGCTGAACTTGTGAAAGCTCTGGGTTCTGAGCCGCTGTCGACACACTGCCATAAGTGGAGTGTGGCAGTGGAGGTACGTGATTGAGAAATCAGACACGTAAACACAGTAATCATTATTACTGAGTTTAACGTGCCAATGTTTAACAGATGAACATCACAAAAATTTTCTGGAAACTTACAAAGCAAGAGGAAGAGTGCGACTAAACAAACCTTATTCTGATTATTTTCAGACTTTCAACTCAAATGAAGATCTGAGAAACTTTTACAAAGTGCTTTCCACAAACACAGATGGAAAAACAGAGTTTGTGTCAACAATTGAAGGTGGATTTGATTCTGGTTATTTGCACGTTTTGGAAAATTTTAGCGTTTTGATGAGCTCCCTTCAACGTATCTGTTTCTGCTTCACTCCAGCTTACAATTTCCCAATTTACGGCACACAGTGGCATCCAGAGAAATCTGCATTTGAGTGGACGAAACCTCACTATCCACACTGTCCGTTGGCAGTCCAGATCAACTTCTACATCGCCGCTTTCTTTGTAAACGAAGGTGTGAAGAAATTACTTAAAAAAAAAAAAAAAAAAAAAAAAAAAAAAGTTATTTAAAAGTTAATTTTGTGGCCCGACTTTTGCAATGTGTAAATCTGCGGTTTTATTTCCCTACAGCAAGAAAGAGCCAACACAGCTATGATCCTGAGGACTTAAAGAAAGCTGTGATTTACAACTACAGTCCTGTTTACACTGGAACCACATGTATGTACGAGCAAATATATTTTTTTTGATGCAGGCCAGTGATTGGCTACTTTAACATTCATACATTCATTTTCTATGAATGTTTGCAGATGACTAGATCCAGTGAAGCAGCTCTTCAGCATCTCACCATGTCATTTAGGTCCTTCAGACTTTTTTTCAGTAAACTGGTTCTTGGGAGCATGAGCATGGCTAAAACCTGTCTATCAACTTCTGTGGGGGCTCCACTCCCCAGACCCCCCCTAATTACAGCCCTCTTAACCCCTTGCCACTTCAAGCATTTTTTTAATGTAGATGTAAATTAATATTCAGTGTTCAGCTAGTTGACAGTAGGGCTGTACAATATGGCCAAATTATCGTACATCAATATTGTCACATCATTGTGATATACAGGCCTGGTATTTTTCCGGACTGAGCTGGATTTCTGGCTTTTGGATCCGGATATATGCAGCGGAGGCAACAGGTTGCCATGTAATCCCTATGCAAGGACGCGTTGTGGGTATGTAGTGATGTGGAGATGTCTGTCTGGAGTTTATACTTGACGTGGACATGTCCTGTCTCTGGCAATCAGACTGTAAGCAGAACTTATGTCCCTTTTGTCTTTTATTTAACACAATTATGACAGAGTTTGAGGGGGAGAAAACGAGGAAGTGCAGCAGCTGGTGTTTTTTTTTTTTTTTTTTCACGTGCACGTGCGAACAAATCATCTGTGAAGATAATTTTATTAATTACACAGATGTATAATAAATCAAATGGTGACTGATTTATAACAGAATTATCACAGAGTTTGAGGGGAGAAAGCGAGGAAGTGCAGCAGCAGCCGGTGTTTTTTTGTTTTGGCGACAGTGGGAAGGAAAATGACGTTTAGTGCCGGGAAATATACCGGTTCTTTGTTTAATAAGAGCCGCAAAATATACCCGGTTCTTTGTTTAATAACACGGTTTTTCATTGGTCTAGCTCAATGTGATAATCAATCATTGAATGTGTTTTAATGTGGCTTGATCTGTATCAGAACAAAAATCTTAGCATTTTGCAGGCGCCTGTTAGACAAAGCGATCAAATTAAAGAAAGAGATTATTTAGTGGATATGATTTTGACCAGTGTAGCCGATTGCCGTAAGTAGTCCTTTGTTTTTTTTTTATCTATGTACACTCAACAAAAATATAAACGCAACACTTTAGGTTTTGCTCCCATTTTGTATGAGATGAACTCAATTTTTCCACATACACAATATCACCATTTCCCTCAAATATTGTTCACAAACCAGTCTAAATCTATGATAGTGAGCACTTCTCCTTTGCTGAGATAATCCATCCCACCTCACAGGTGTGCCATATCAAGATGCTGATTAGACACCATCATTAGTGCACAGGTGTGCCTTAGACTGCCCACAATAAAAGGCCACTCTGAAAGGTGCAGTTTTATCACACAGCACAATGCCACAGATGTTGCAAGATTTGAGGGAGCGTGCAATTGGCATGCTGACAGCAGGAATGTCAACCAGAGCTGTTGCTCGTGTATTGAATGTTCATTTCTCTACCATAAACCATCTCCAAAGGCGTTTCAGAGAATTTGGTAGTACATCCAACCAGCCTCACAACCTCAGACCACGTGTAACCACACCAGCCCAGGACCTCCACATCCAGCATGTTCACCTCCAAGATCGTCTGAGACCAGCCACTCGGACAGCTGCTGAAACAATCGGTTTGCATAACCAAAGAATTTCTGCACAAACTGTCAGAAACCGTCTCAGGGAAGCTCATCTGCATGCTCGTCGTCCTCATCGGGGTCTCGACCTGACTCCAGTTCGTCGTCGTAACCGACTTGAGTGGGCAAATGCTCACATTCGCTGGCGTTTGGCACGTTGGAGAGGTGTTCTCTTCACGGATGAATCCCGGTTCACACTGTTCAGGGCAGATGGCAGACGGCGTGTGTGCCTCGTGTGGGTGAGCGGTTTTCTGATGTCAGTGTTGTGGATCGAGTGGCCCATGGTGGCGGTGGGGTTATGGTATGGGCAGGCATCTGTTATGGATGAACACAGGTGTATTTTATTGATGGCATTTTGAATGCACAGAGATACCGTGACGAGATCCTGAGGCCCATTGTTGTGCCATACATCCAAGAACATCACCTCATGTTGCAGCAGGATAATGCACGGCCCCATGTTGCAAGGATCTGTACACAATTCTTGGAAGCTAAAAAGGTCCCAGTTCTTACATGGCCGGCATACTCACCGGACATGTTTGGGATG
Organism: Thalassophryne amazonica; assembly: GCF_902500255.1. Taxonomy (NCBI): domain Eukaryota; kingdom Metazoa; phylum Chordata; class Actinopteri; order Batrachoidiformes; family Batrachoididae; genus Thalassophryne; species Thalassophryne amazonica. Next base: position 26,276,543 of record NC_047103.1, on the reverse strand, counting down.
CTCTGGACCGGCGTATACGACAGCGTGTACCAGTTCCTGCCAATATCCAGCAACTTCGCACAGCCATTGAAGAGGAGTGGACCAACATTCCACAGGCCACAATTGACAACCTGATCAACTCTATGCGAAGGAGCTGTGTTGCACTGCATGAGGCAAATGATGGTCACACCAGATACTGACTGGTATCCCCCCCAGTACACAAAACTGCACCTTTCAGAGTGTCCTTTTATTGTGGGCAGTCTAAGGCACACCTGTGCACTAATCATGGTGTCTAATCAGCATCTTGATATGGCACACCTGTGAGGTGGGATGGATTATCTCAGCAAAGGAGAAGTGCTCACTATCACAGATTTAGACTGGTTTGTGAACAATATTTGACGGAAATGGTGATATTGTGTATGTGGAAAAAGTTTTAGATCTTTGAGTTCATCTCATAAAAAATGGGAGCAAAACCAAAAGTGTTGCGTTTATATTTTTGTTGAGTATAGTTTGAAGAGGTCTTAGTAAAACAATTAAGCATCCATGACGAGTGTTCGATAATTTCAAAATGAAACTCGGAGTGGATGCAAACCCAACCCTTTTCATTTTCTGCCTTGCTTTTCTTTCCACACTGATGTTCGCTTAGACTGGTCTGTTGAATAAACTATAAAATAATTGCCCTGAAAACATGAGCCCAGCAGCAACAGTGTTCGGTGATGGTAGTATGTAGACAAAACCTGCAGATGTTAGAGGAACCTGTGCCAAATTTTTGTTTGTGGTTATTTTATTTGTGCTTTAGAAACCTGCATAAACACAAACCACTTGACCTCAAAGATGGTAATGATTGTTTAAAATCTTTAACATTGGGTGTTCCTGAGAGCATTCCAAACAGGTTTGAAAAGGCCTAAAATTGCAGCCCCAGCCAGGGGCTTTGCCCCTGGACCCCACTGGGGACCTAGGTGGCCCCGAAACCCCTCAACAAATTAGTTTCAGGCTTAGCCATATTGCCTTAATGCCAGCCCTGGATATACAATATGACTATGATTTCACACAAAGTGCAGCAACAGTGGAAATTAAATATTCTTAAACAAAACAGTAATAATACCACACTCATTTTGCACTCATCATAAGGTTAGGATACTGTGCCCTCCAAAAGTATTGGAACACTTGGAATTTCATGCATTTTAATTTTGTTTGTCATTTCAAATAAAAGAAATACAAAAAATATAAAGAATAAAAATTTCTAAAATTATCTTCCTCAAACTCAACCTGAAAGCAAATCTCTAAAACTTGATAAAACTTGTAAATAATAATGTTTTATTGCCAGTTTTCTTCAGACAAGTCAGGGGATGGAAACATGAACATTTCCAAGTCACTGAATATGTCTTGGACTTTATTTACATCAGTTATGAAGAAATACAAAAGTTTCTTTCACCAAAACATCAAATCTAGGCTTTCATCTCAAATGTACTTTCTGGCAAATTGTAGCTGAATGCTCAGGTCGTCTTTTTAAGAAAATCCTCCTCTACACCACTTCATCAGGAAGCTGGATTTTATATTTTTAATTAATTTATATCAAGTTGTAGACATTTGCTTTCAGTCTGAGTTTAAGGAAGATAACTTTAGATGTATTTATTTGTATTTGAAATGACATAAACAAATTAAAATGTGTGAAATGCCAAGTGTTCCAATACTTTTGAGTACAGTTGAGAAACACTCAGTGGCATGTGTATTTTTAAGTGAAATGCATAATCCTGGTGTCACTCAGAGAGCAAAATTAAGAGGTTATTTAAGTCCTTCAGCCAGCAAAAATAAGAGGTTATTTAATCAACAGCTGCCTGCTTGTTTAAAAATCACTGGAGACACGCATATACAAGTCAACCCAAATTAAAGGAGAAATGCCGCTTTTAACAACCTTGACCTCATTTCTGACATAAAATACGGTCGTTTACTTAACAGTATAACTGTGGTGTCATTATTAGTCCTTGGTTCAAACAACATGTTCAGTTCAAATCTGAGGCAAACATTTTTCTTCTTCTACTAAGGTGGATTAGAACTTTTTGTGGTACACAGCACCAGCTACTGGACAGGAGGAACCTAGCAGTCAATGTGACTCACTGATTTCAAAACGCAGCTCTTTTCAACCAGACGTGCGGTGTCGTGACATGTTTATCATCTGTGTCCAATCAGATTTCAGGGGAGTCCAGTGCAACCCAGGCTTCTGCTCAAGCTCCAAGTGTTCAACATTTGACATTTCCTGTTTCACTGTGGACTCAAAATTTGGCATGTCCTGCTTCAGTGAGAACTTGCCACTGAGTTCCCGTTAGATTCCATGGGATCTCGTCTGTCAGTCCAGGAAGTGCTTGACATTTAACATTTCCTGTTTCACTGTGGACTAAAAAATTTGGCACTCCCTGTAGCATGAGCAAGCTTCGCGCCACTGTGCGGCGCTTCGCTCGTATTAACATTTGGTTGGTAGATTAACGTATTTACAGTCTTGTACAACCGCTATTGTAATAACTGTCACTACTAATAATTATTACAATGTCAGGTATGAATGCACTTAACTGGACCACTGTTATAATAAATGTTACTGCTATTCTCACTCAGTTCCGCTTTCCACACAGTATACCTGCCAATTAAGGGGCACAGGGAGCTGGAGCCTATCCTTTCGGTCAGTGGGCAAGAGGTGGGGTACACCCTGGACACAGCGCCAGTCTATCACAAGGCCACACATAGACAAATACATTCACACTCTGTCAGTAGGGGGATTCCATGTGTCAGTGCACATGCCTGCAAGTCACCCTTGGGCAGTGCATCATGGGATTGCAGGCTGTATGCTTACAGCCTGTGACTATGGATGTAAACAACGAGAGATGCAGTACCTTTAAGCCAATTTTGGACCCAGAAGATGTACCTGGAGCTGTTATTAACTCATCATTCAAGGCAGCAACAGTAGCGGAACTAAAGAATAGTTAAAGTGCAGAATTTTACGAGTGAAGCAACGCACAGCGGTGAGAAGCTCGCTCATGGAGTCCCAAACAGAAAGTGCCAAATTTTGAGTCCACAGTGAAACAGGAAATGTCAAATGTCAAGCACTTCCTGGATTGACAGTAGACGGGATCTCGTGGAATCTTGCAGGAATTTGGTGGCAAGTTCAGACTGAAACAGGAAATGTCAAATGTTGAACACTTCCTGGATTGACAAGACAGGAAATCTTGTGGCAATTTGAGACTGAAACAGGAAGTGCCAAATGTTGAGTCCACAGTGAAACAGGAAATGTGAAACGTGTTTTAACTTTGGAAATTTTTTTTTTTTTTTTTTAATTAGTCTGTTCTTTGGTGAGTTGTTTTTGTTGTTGTATTTAATCCTCTGTAAGGTTTCAGTGTAACTTTTTGTTTCATTAAATAATAAAGTCAAATGTTGAACATTTCCTGGTTTGACAGGTAAACAAGATCTCATGGGATCTCACAGGAATTCAGTGGGAGGGTGAGACTGACACAATAAGTGCACAGTGAAACAGGAAATGTCAAATGTTGAACACTTCCTGACATTGGTGTAGCTGAGTTGCACTGGACTTCCCAGAAATCTGATTAGACACCCCAGGTGCCACCCGGATGATTGACATGTCACAGCACCACACGTCTGGTTGAAAAGAGCCCTTTTGATCGGTGACACATATTGACTGCTGGGTTCCTCCTGTACAGTAGTTGGTGCTGTGTTCCACAAAAAAGTTCTGATCTACTTTAGTAGAAGAAGAAAAATGTTTGAGCCAATTTTGAATATGAACACAATTTTTGAACCACAGATTCATAGTTATATTGGTGAGTAAACAGCTGTTATTACCTCCGACCAAGGAGGTTATGTTTTTGGTCGCGTTTGTTTGTTTGTCTGTCTTGTTTGTTAGGATAACTCAAAAGGTTTTGAATGGATTTTGATGAAATTTTGTGGAGTGGTTGGAAATGACAAGAGGAACAAGTGATTAAATTTTAGTGGTGATCTGGATCACGAGCCGGATCCCAATGCTAATGCGTTAACATGTCTATGGCATTTTCAACGTTAAAAGTTAGCATTAAATAGTTGCAGCTGTCATCACGTTCGGGTGCATTTGTTTTCAAATTGTAATATTTCTTAAATTTATTTTTGTTTATATATTAATAATCTAATGATTATTATATACAATTTTAGAGAGAGACAAAAAGAAATAGATCACTGTGCGTCAGTGACCCTATGGCCATGTTTAGAGAAGTGTTTCATAAATGTTAAAAAATTAATGTATTTGCAGTTTAGTTGAATAATAAATTGAATTTCGTCTCTTATTTGTTTTTGTCTATAAGCACATGCAATATCAATATCAGTGCTCAGATGACAGTAGCTTCTGGGAAAGGTGCAAGTTCAATAAAGTGTGATGCCAAGCGCTAAGGATACATGCTATCCAGTCACAGCAGATGAAACTTTTTTTACTAATGAGCAAACATCATTAGACTTATTTAGGTTCAATGATTCCACGGCGTGTACATGTTATGGCGTCAGTGACCCCATGGCCTTGGCGGAGGTTTGCACTCTGAGTGCTTCTAGTCTAATGTATAAAATGATCTTCCTTAAACTCAAACTGATAGCAAATCTCTACAACTTAGTATAAATTTAATTAAAAATATAAAATACAGCTTCATGAAGGAGTGGTGTAGAGGAGGCTTTTCTTAAAAAAAAAAAAAAGACCTGAAAGTTCAGCTAATTTGGCCATATTGTGCAGCCGTACTGTGAAGTAGCTTGAAAAGTTACTGAATTTACATCACTTTAAAAAATGCTTAACGTGGCAGGGGGTTAACAGGGGTGAAGGTCGGGTGGTCGGGGGGGGTGAAGATTTTTAACCATGCATATGCTCCCAGAAGCATTTACTGAGGAAAAAAAAAAAATAAAAGTTTGAAGGACCTAAATGACATGGTGAGGACTGTTTTTCCAGGCATGCGAGAAGCCATATTTAAAAAATGCTTAAAGTGACGGGGTTAGGATGGCTGTAGTTGGGGTTCTGGGGAGCTTCACCCCCAGAAGCTGAAGATTTTGAGCCATGCATGTGCTCCTCAGAAGCATTTACTTAAAAAAAAAAAAAGTCTGAAGAACCTAATCGACATGGCGAGATGCTGAAGAGCTTCAGTCGTTCATGTCTGCAACATATACATATTAAAGTTTAAAAGGCAAGAAAATGGATCTGATCCTAGGGGTAAGTTCTGGCTAACTTACCTCTAGGGAGGGATTTATGAAATTACATGTCAAATGGCAGCCGTGATTTTGCCGCAAGTTGTGGACAAAACTACTCTATATTGGTGGTTTGCATAGAAAACCCATTGGTGTGTCGACCATGAAAGTTTTGTGGCTTCTGCGGACTCGGTGGATTAATGTTGGCTTGAACTTACTAAATTTTCTCTCATTTCCAGTCCTTCCAATATTGTGAATCCATTTGTTTCTAAGTGTCGCATTCTTAGAACATAGAAGTTCACATGTTTATCACTGAGATTGTTATTGAAGCATCCAGGGACCCAGCAAGTAGCACTTGAAGAGAACCCATGCAAATGTGGGGAGAACATAACTCCACACAGAAAGAATCAGGTGGGACACGATCTCAGGACCATCCCTGGTTCACAAGACCAGGCACCTAAGTGTCTTTTTTTTTTTTTTTTTAAGATATTTATTTCATGAGCCATTTTCCTCACTGTGAATGAATTTATTTATCCTTAGTACTATTGTACATGGTAATGGAATTACAATGACGGGGCATTATTAATGGTAAGATCAAATATGGCTCAGTGCTCACAGACTGCTCTTGTATGATTCTGCTAAAATACTCAAACGTGTCCTGTTTCCTAAGTGTTATTTATTGTACATTTTGATTATTTTATCTTTCATTTTATTTTTTTAGGTGGTGGCATGTACCTTTTAAAGCTTGTGAGATTTATTTTTGTCCATTGTTAAGAGTTAAGTTTATTTTCAAACTGCAGCTGATGGAAACAATTGTCTGGCAGCGATTTATTCTTTCTGCTAAAAGAATAGACATGACGTTGGCAACCATACTGAACCGTCACAGTCTGCAAGATGTTCGCGGGACCTAAACGGTCGTGTGGCAAAGATGAAACCTTGGTGATACATAACAGAAAGAAATTACCTGCTCTTGACAGGGGCAGAAAATGTCAGTTTGAAAATGCCAAATCCAGAATTAGCAGAGCTGTTGACGGAATAACTTTGAGCGGTAACAAACACCGGTACAAACACCACAAATTATTACAGTAGCAGTTGAACATTCGAATGGTTTGAAATTTTTCTGCAGAGTCACTGATCAATAGCAAGTCTTATCCCACTGAGCTGCTTGCTCTTTGGAGCAGATAAGTCACTGGGCAAGTGATGTGTAAAACTGTTTGATTCCTGATCACGCTACCCCCATCTGTGTCCTTGGACAAAAGAGATATATACTTTATTGATCTCTGAAGCATGCTTCAGAGATCAGTCCTATGAAAACAGTTTATTGTCTTTGTGAGTTGAAATAAGAAAGAGCCAAATGATTACCAAGGCCAGAAGACATTCCTCTGGAGGAAAACAGTCTGGCAATTTGTCCTTCAGGCTTGATAAGCCCGCCGTGTTGTGGTTGAGCAGTGAAAAACACATTATCTGCTCTGTCTCAGTCCACCCATCTGTAAATAGTTACTAGTCTTGGCTGAGGAAGTAACCTGTGACAGACCTGTTTCCCATCCAGACTCTTCCACTTGACGCTACAGAATGTGGGGTTTAGTACCTGTACCAAGGTGCCTCAGGGCCTCGGACTTAGTGGACATTGGATCAAGTAGAAATGTAATTTTTTATTTTTAAATTTCAAAAACTTTTACGCAGCGTTACATGTCAATGCAGACAATCTAATGAGGTTGAATTCTAAATGAATAAAATTAAATGCAGTCCAGGATTGTATATTATTTGTAAGCGAGCATTGTGATTGCTGTTAGCGGAATTACGACCGCTTGTTTTTGTTCAAAAACATGAGAAATCAAATAAAATGTATACAACCAGTAACACTGGTTCTATTTATTTATATTTTTTTTTGGTTTTAATGCTAACATTTACTGTCATTCTGCAATCTGCTAAAACCATCCCTTGGGGCAACTGTTTGTTGTGATTTGGCGCTATATAAAAAAAATTGATTGATTGATTGATTGATAGTTATGCTGCTATAGACTGCTGGGGGGTTTCCCATGATGCACCCAGTGTTTCTTTTTATTCACCTCTTTTTGCTGTGTATGCACCACTCTGCTTTTGATAATTTGTGATTGATCGCTGCTCTCTTCCACAGCATGTCTTTTTCCTGATTCTCTCCCCTCAGCCCCAACCAGTCCCAGCAGAAGACTGCCCCTCCCTGAGCCTGGTTCTGCTGGAGGTTTCTTCCTGTTAAAAGGTTGTTTTCCTTCCCACTGTCACCAAGCGCTTGCTCATAGGGGGTTGTTTTGACCGTTGGGGTTTTTCTGTAATTATTGTATGGCTTTTGCCCTACAATATAAAGTGCCTTGGGGCAACTGTTTGTTGTGATTTGGTGCTATATAAATAAGTGATTTGATTTGCTAGTAGTTTCCTACATGTTGGATAAAAATGAGGGCTTACAAATTGTTCAGTGTTTGATTTTTATATATATATATATATATATATATATTTTTTTTTTTTTTTTTGCCTAGATAGTGATCAGCATGCCTGTACGCCCGTCTGCCAGTTTTCGCTTGTTAGCGTGATATCTCAAGAACTGGTTGACCAATTTCATTCATATTTATGATCACTTGGGTGATCCCCCCCCCAGACACTTGGTAATACTGACTTATGGGGTCTGAGGGGATTCATAATCTCCTGATGACTTTTGTTGTACTTGCATACGGTCCACCTTGATCTTACTTCAAAGACAGCGACAGGAGAACACAAATGAACAGTCACATGTAATTTCCAAAATGCTTTATGCACAAATGACACTCATAATACTGTTTCTGTGTTGTTTTCTTCCTCAGAATAAAATAATAATTGAATAACATTTACACATCAAGCTGACAAGACGGGGATTCTCAATCACAATACTATCGGAAATGTAATTATGCAATCCAGTAAAGAACATTCAAGATGTCAAAAATTACCACATGGGACTGAGCTACTGCAGGATTTGGCTGCAAAAAACCTCAACATGCATGGAACGCTAACTCATGGCCATTCAAAATAAATAGCTTAATAAAAAGGAAAAATAAATAAATTTGTGCCTCAAAAATCATTTGCATTACTTTGTATCATGTCTGGGACAAGAATAACTCATTTTAAACATTTCTTGCTCTGTCTCTGCTGAACTCTAGTTGCTGTTTTTATTGAACACATTCTGTACTTGGGGTGGAAATTTTCAAAACGCATGCAGATATTGTACATTTCAGTTTGGTCTTATGAGTAATACAGTATATTTCCCGTGTTCGCTATTGAAGACAAGCCGTTTGTTTCATTTTCTAGCTTTCTTTTTTCCTTCTTGTTCTTCAAAATGAGCTTTGTTGCACATCATAAATGCACAGTCCCGCTGTAGGACATTTTACAAACAATTAAGGCACAGTTGACATTTGATAAAACCGAAGCAAAATAATGCGTCACAATAAAATGTTCTCAATACAGTAAACCCCCCTCCCCCCCACTCCTTCCTTTTCCGCCAGCATCACCGATTATGAAATGAAGCTACGAGATAATACCAACATGGGGGCAAAAGTAAAAGAGAAGGAGCCAAGTGTGCTATTTTACATACTGTAAGAACAACAGACACGACCACAGTCCAACATGAAAAGTTCTTCAAGACTTTAAAAATAGTAACATTTCTTCTTGGAAAGCAGGCGCCCCCTCCTCCCCCTTTTTTTTCCCAAGCACAGGGCGCGTTTTCCACATGTGCTATAAGACGCCGCGTCGCCTCACAGCTGCAAAGTTTGTGCGAGAGCTCGACGCTTTCTCTCCACCGCTTTGGAGGAGCTTGTCCATCCTGTTGAAAAGGACACCTGTTAAAATCACTACACTCCAGGTTTATGTCAAAACAATGTGTCGGGTTATCAGTCGTGGCGGAAGAGGAGGATGGGAAGATGGCTGGCGTGGATCCGTACTCTGCTGGAGAGGCAGCCTCAGGTTCAGGTTCATGCTGACACAGGGAGTCCGAATGCAGCGAGTTGAACCAAAACTACGTGGGGAGGAGTAACGGATCAAAGTTGGCATGTTGTGTGGAGAAGTAGACACCAGGGTTGTGTTTGGGCATATGGGGGGGATTAGAGGGGTGGGGAGAAATTTATTGCACAGGAGGAGCCACGTGGGACTAAGCTCTAACCCTCATCTTCACTCTCCTCCTCCAGCGTCTCCTCAAACAATCTGTCTGGTAGCCTGAAGCACTCCTCGAAGAAGTTCACCAAGGACTGACTGAGGTGCTGCCGTGTTGTGTCGCTGTGAATGAAATGGCCCTCATCAGGGTAGATCTGAGACACACAGAAGAGATGAGTATAAAACAGTGGCCGCTTCAGGCTGGCTCCAAAACTGAGCAGATAGTCATAGAAGCTCATGTTAAAATGTCCAACTTTAAAGCAGAAATAAAATTTACCGCCTGGCACAAAATCTGGTTTTGGTCTCTATAGATAGTTTCCCCCTCTGTGACAACCGTACTTAGTGCAGGAGATAACAGAATATGTCACATATCATAGAATCCAATGGATGTTGACATTGTTTGACCTTTACTTTGGAGACCAAACATTCAACACATTCAAAACAATTCCATTTATTAATCCTATTAGTTCAACAAATAATTTCCACCACTTTTTACTATAATTGAAGCAACTTTAATTTTGACCCCTGTACAAACAGAAACTGACCTTTGTTACCATTCTTGCTGTTTTTGCGCTATAGCTCCATATCATTTAGTCATAGATAGTCCAAACTACAGTATATAGTCCATGAGCCACCATTTAAGGGGAATAAACAACACTTTGAATCCAGCCTCAGTGTATCATGGCCTACACACAAATGCATGATAGCCATCCCAGGGTGGTAGCTCTAGCCAGGTAGGGGTCAATGAAGAATTACACAGAGGTCAAACTTTAAAAATGCTCCAATCATGTTGAAAACTATATCACATTACTTGTCTGGTCATAACAATTCCAAAAAGGTATAGTTTGGACTATCTGCGATGGAATTCATAATCATAGAATCCAATGGATGTTGACATTGTTTGACCTTTACCTTGGAGGCCAAACATTCAACACAGTCAAAACTATTCCATTGAATGTTTGGTCTCCAAGGTAAAGGTCAAACAAGTTTAACATCTATTGGATTCTATGACATATGATATATATTGCCCTGTAACATGATAACTAAGCATGACAGATGATGCAAATTATTCCTTATTAGAACCCTATTAACCCAAACAATAATTTGCATCAGTTTGTACTGAAATTGGAGCAACTTTAACTTTTGACCCCTGTACAAACTGAAACTGACCTTTGTCACCATTTTTGCTGTTTTTACCCCATAACTCCAAAACATTCCATCACAGATAGTCCAAACTATACCTTTTTGGAATCATTATGACCAGACAAGTAATGTGATATAGTTTTCAACATGATTGGAGCATTTTTAAAGTTTGACCTCTGTGTAATTCTTCATTGACCCTACCTGGCTACAGCTACCACCCTGGGATGGTTATCATACATTTTTGTGTAGGCCATGATACACTGAGGCTGGATTCAAAGTGTTGTTTATTCCCCTTAAGTGGTACTGAAAACCTGCTTGGCTCAGTTTTCAATATGACTGGAGCATCTTTCTAATGTTGACCCATGTGTAATTCTTCAATTGACCCCTACCTGGCTGCCTACTGAAAATTATGGCCAATCATTTTTTTTTCTTTCAAAAAAGTAATGTCTAAGGAGCATTTCTTCCAAATTTGGTGCTTGCATCACCATTTGAAGGATTGTTAGTTATCTACTGCACTAACGGGTGAATTATTTTCTAACTTCTTAGTTTAAGATGTTTTAAAGAATTACATTATGCATAATTAAGATGGCCATTTTGAGTGACAGGTCATTGAGCCAAGAGGGTAGGTTGCTCAGAGGCTGGTAGCTGTGCTTGCTCGTTTACTGTAGTTGACCTATTCTGTCCTTTGAACAGTTTATAACAATATCTGTAATAATAGGGCTTGTTGTGGGTTAATTCTACCAATGGATTAACTGTGACTACTCAAAGTAAAATTTTCATTAATGTTGTTTCCTAATGTGATAGTGTTTTTAGCAGTTATCTGTAGCTTGATCTGTTAGGTCCTGCGATTACTGAGAAAATAAGCGGGCCATAATTTTTAATGCCCACAAAAAAGGCAAACTGCTATGAGAACCACCACGCAGTCCCCAAAAATATGTTTTAACGAACACCGGAATGGAGGTTAGCTTGTTATCTTGTCGGTAACTCGAAGAAGGGAGCATTTTTGGCTATCATTCCTCCTGTCCAGGTGATACACTGTCACCCACACTCCATCTCTTTATCCAAACATGGGTTGGCTTTGACATAGTCGGAGTCCGCACTACTAACATGGTGACATCCAGAGTAGCACTTTTTGGGCTTCAAAACGGCTCTTTGGATCATTACAGAAAACCTATGTGTGATGCCATTCAAGGTTTGTCCAGTATACAGTCTGTGCTATTTTCATGGGAATTAATCGAAGCACAAAAAAGCATTGGTTGTAAATGGGTTGTGTTTCAGCACATAAGAAGCCGTGGGTGTGTTTTGGGTGCAACATGAATTACACCAAGCAGATTAGTACCCATCACAGCGTTCGAGAGCACTGTGTGAATCTGCTGCATGACTACAGCATTTTGATTGTGGACTCAGTCGGTGAGCGAAGTGAGACATTTTCTGGCAAAGAAGGGGATCCTCACAAAAGTCAAAGTGTGCCAGTACATTGAAGCTAGTTGTAAAGCACTTTTGTTTTCAAAACTCTTTATGATAACCTAAGATAAAGTGAGAGTATGTGATGTATGATTTAGACATTTTATACACATTACAGTCTATTTTAAGAGATCATAAGTACTTGGACAAACTAAATGTCCAACCAAGTATCATTTCTACAGCCAATTCACCCGAGAAGAGTCAGGATGGATACATGAACATGTCCAAGTTACCGAATATGTCTTGGACTTCATTCCTCTGATGAAGGGCAGGTCGCCTGAAATGTAACATCTTGCTTAATAACGTGTTTTTTCTGTATCGGAGCGCTGTGGCTGTGCAGATCATTTGGTCTCTATCTTTGGACTTCATTCCTATCATTCATTAAGAAATACAAACTATGTTAAATCTGTGTGGAGTAGGCGGTTCTTATATACTGAGTGACTGAGTGAGGGAAGCCATCAAGGCACGAGGGATGGGAATTCCAAATTTTCCAATCTATCACCATAATAAGCTATTATCAGATGGGACTCAGGGCCGGTGTAGGACTTACTACTCAGAAAATAGAGGAAATATGTATAAAAAAAAAACATGGCTATAAGTCCTTATAGGTATGCACTACAATCACACGTACACAGAGGCAAAAAGATAAAAACTGCCATTGTCCAAATATGCATATGTGTGACTGCACTCTATTTCATTGAGCCCAGTACCCGGAATTGCAAATCGCATCCCTGTCTGTCTGATCACAGACATCTCAGAAAGTAATGGAATATTATTTTGTTATGGTCTTTATAGAAGAATTAATTAATGTTGCCTCAGAATTATTCCTTTTTAGCTTTTCTGTCATTTTATGAGAGGTTTTCCTTTAATACCATTTGAGCCTCTTTACGATATCAGAAAGACTTTGTCGGAGTGTTAGCTTAACGGAGTCGCTTACGAGTTGACTGGGCTTTTCGCATATTTGTGCAGGGTAACCAGCATATTATGTCTTAATTAGATTAGTCGTGTTACTCAAATAGGTTTCATAATGTTACTAAATAGAATGACGGGGTTAATCCTCCGCCAGCTGTTGGGACTCTGGGATAAAATAAAATCAGCAAGAGATAATGTGAACATAGAAAATTAAGCAGCACCACCTGCAGGAGAAGAGAAGGTTAAATTGTACCTGTAAGGTGTAGTTTGCCTTCTCATTGATGAGCTGAGCAATGAATTTTGCTGTATGCTGGAAGTGGACTTTTTCTGCAAAAATCCAATAATATAAAAAAAAGAAATCGGTTCCATCATTATAATCAGTTAAATCTCTAAACACTTTTAATAATAATAATAATAATAAAAAAAATCCTCCTACCATCAGCTGTTGGATGGATGATTAGAAACTTCTTGTCCACAAACTGAGACGCTCTGTGTGCTAAATTCGCCATCTAAGGAGTATTGACACCACACGTGAACAATGTAGATTAACACTGGATTAATCCGAGTGGAATCGGAACACAAACTCACTGTGTACGCCCTCGGATCCGGTTTCGGGAGTCCCAGATACCTCTCTGAAAATGCTGATGCTGCAGGGGAGAAACGGTTTCAGTCAACACTTGGTATTGCCGTACGTTTACGTCACGGTTTCCCGTTCGCTCCAACACACTTTTCAATATTCAAATATATGCAGCTATGCACACATCTACATTTTGTCTCCGAGCCGCTGCACGCCATCCTCATTTGCATTTCACAATGACACGGTGTCTGTTTCAGGCCTCTGGCAAACCCAGAGAAACCAAACATGAGAAATCAGTCAAAGCGTGACGCTGGCTTCTCTTTAACACTTTTGCGACTGAGTGCACCGACAGCTTGCAGGAGCTGAACTACTACAGCATACTACAGAGGTGAGTACCATCAAAAATGTATTGTTGTATATCAATAGTTCTAGGGATGCACCGATACCACTTTTTTCCAAACTGAGTACAAGTATGAGTACATACATTTTGGTACTCGTCAATACCGAGTACCGATACGAATGCTTACTTTGAAAATATGTTTACTGTTTCTGTTTTCATCTACAATGTGTGACACTGTGCTAAACAGTTTTTCACTCTCCACACTATTTTTTTTTTAACTTTTTATTAAATACGTACCAGTAACATACACAAATACAAATCATAAATGTTTTTATTTTTCCCCAAAGGAGGAACATGTACTATTGATGAGCATGGCATGCATGCACACACAGTGTTACACGGCATCTCCGCAACACACGGAGGCAAAACAGAGTAATTTTAACATTATTTTATTTTTTCTTTGTGGATCATGGGATAATTTCCTCGCATTCTGACAGATTAGCCTGAGGCTTGTGATAACTGAGCTGTAATAAAATAAAATTGTTAAAATAAATAAAATTGATTTGATTTGATGAATCCTTATTAGAGGTGGCCACAGTAAAAACAACAGTAACCTAGCTTGAAGCGTTCACCTCAGAGAGTTATTTTTCTGATTTTCACAAAGTGCCCCCCTATATGCCAAGAAAATGGTTGAAAAGCAATATTAGTGGCGCAGATTCAATGGACGGATGAACGGACAGGCACCGCCAGTGGTAACAGTACCCCGACTTGCCTCGGTGTAAAAACATTGCATAGGTCAGATGATTTTTCAAACATGTTCACTTAATGAGAAGCATTTATTTTATTTACTGAAGTGAACACCAGATGTCTCTGCTGAGGTGCAATAGTTTCATCAAAATTGTCTATGATATGACTTCATCTACCTGTAGGATGATAAAAAAAAATGAGATTTCAGCAATATTTGTATGGGTTGCAGTAACTCATGATACCATAGGGGCTGGCAGGAGACCTCTCTCTCTAGATTATGAATCAACATCATATACACATAGTGTATGCATATCACATGTACTGCATGGCAAGCACTGAATATTATGAAACCACACTTGCTAATTTTAAGACGTAAGACCTACAAACTCTCATCTATTTCATGAATGAATTTTCCTGTTTGTAGCACTTGAAATTCACCTGATATGACCACTACAAATTCCACTTTTAGGTCAAATTCTGTCAAATGTTACTTTAAATTGAGACTTCAAGGTCATCATGGCTTCACCTCATTGAATAAGAAACAAAAGACAGACAGTACAGCCATCTATATTTAATTGGTTACTCTATAATCATTATCCATTGAAGGCCACCCTTACCAAAAAGTAGTATATGCAAGTATGTTTCAAGTATACTTCTAGTTTACTTTTTATATACTTATCAGTACTATTTTTTGGTAAGGGCATTTCAAGAAGAGCTTAAACTAGCTCTTGATGTGTACTTTGTCCTGCGAAATAAAGGGTTAATATTGAGTAGAAACCTATGAAAATGTTTCAAATCAGCAGGAAGGGGTGTACATGTCTGAAACTAAAGCAGAGGAAACATTAGATATGATTTATTTCCACCTGTCGGTGCAAAGTAGCAAACACAAACAAATGACATAAATTTTCAGAGTTTTCATGGTTGCCGCACGTAAGGGGTTAATAAACATTGTAGAAAGTAGATTTGACGAGTACAACCTCCATTTCCTTATAGTAGACATCCCAATGAACAAAAGGATACCTAATTTGTTTTGTTCTAAAGTTGTGCAAGCTAAATCCATTTTTAAGGCTGTTTTTGGGTCATAGCCACAGCACTAAGTATTGAAAATGGTAAAAGAAACTGACGTTTACCAGTACCGGTGATTAATTGTGATTGTTTTCGTGTTACTGTTCGTAGTCTGACAGAAATGTTTTATTTTTAATATTGACACGGTATAAAGTTAAAAGCTAGACAGCTTCAGCCTTGACCTTTTTCACTCAGCTATGTTTTGTTTTTTCAGTATATTCATTATGTGTTTTCTTATTTGTTTGATTTTATCTATTCATTCATTTATTTTCTGTTATTGCATGAGTTTGCTGATTGAAATAAAACTAAATAAAATGGGGGAGGTGATGGTCTTGTGGTTAAGGCGCTGGGCATGAGACCAGAAGATCCTCGGTTCAAATCCCAGCCTGACTAGAAAATCGCTAAGGGCCCTTGGGCAAGATCTTTAATCCCGTATTGCTCCTGGTGTGTAGTGAGCGTCTTGTTTGGCAGCAGCCTGACATCGGGGTGAATGTGAGGCATTATTTGTAAAGCACTATGAGCGTCTGATGCAGATGGAAAAGCGCTATATAAATTCAGTCCATTAATAAATGAGGCGCACAGTAACTCAACTTCTTGCCCAAATTGCAGCTCATGGAGGAGTAGTGGAGGAGGGTCCAAACGCAGTGCCACAGAGATTCTGCAAATGGATTACACCTGTAGCGGACTGAGCCAGCCTCCTATTGGCTTGAACACCCACACCAAGGGCTGAAACTCACCAACCTGATGGACAATCTCCACCACTGAAACCCTGATCTGAGTTCTGACAGAGGAAGTGGCGCAAAGTGCAGAACTCACAGAGGAACTTTTTTCAGCCACACAAGAAATTAAAGTATTTTCAGATGTTGTTTTCCAAAGTCAGGAGGCTTTGTGTGGATTATTTTTCTTCAAGATCGTATGATGATGAATTCCACTGAAACAAACAGGTAAGACTTTTTATTTACTCTGTGTGTGTGAATTTCAATTTCTATTTTCATTTATAAAGCGCCAAATCACAAAGTTGCCTCAAGGTGCTTCACACAAGGAAGGTCTAACTTTAATAATCCCCAGAGCAACAGTCATAAGGAGAAACCTCAAGCAGACCAGACTCAAAGGGGTGACCCTCTGCTTGGGCCATGCTACAGACACAAATTACAAAACAATTCACAAAACAAATATACAGGAAATGCTGTTTGTGCACAGGACAGGAGGGTCTCCAGCACAAATACCACACCCATGTCTGGATGGAACTGCACCTCTGCTAGATTCTGGGCCCCTGGCATTCCTCCTGGCAGAAGCACCACATCATATGGGCCCTGTTTGCAGGCGTCCTCCAGGCTAGCATTAGGACAGATGACAACATTTCGGAGCACTGGACTGACTCTTTGCCCGTCAGTCCTGCAACAGTTACAGCAATCCCAGCTCTACGTGTGATGTCCACAGGAATAACAGTTTCCATTTCCTCAGCTCCTTTGGACAGGATGACTAACGCCCTCTTGCCTGCCATGTTCAAGCTTGCAGATGTGTTCCTGTGAAGTGCAAAAAGCCCTCAAGTACATACCTCTAGCAGCTAGCAGGCTAAAGCAACTGGAGCGAAGTTGCCAGGTTGTGTACGTTTATCCCGCATGATGGACGGCGGCTTTCAGCCAATCAGAGGACAGCATTGACAGACGTATTTCGACTTATGAGTAAATTGCACGAAAGCCTGTAAAAATCCGTATATTAGCAGCATCACTGTTCAAAACGTAAGAAAAAAGTAGCGGCTTATAGTCTGAAGATTTCGGAGCAATCCCACATTGAGAGGTCGTGAAGTATCGGAGACATTTTATGATTAAAAGTACGAGTAAATGAATACGGGATCGGGCCGATACCTGATACTGGCATCAGGATCAGTGCATCCCTAAATAATTCCTATCATACTATAGTGAAACTACAGATCCACGATTACTGAGAAAATAAGCGGGTCATAATTTTAATGCCCACAAAATTTGTGGACATTTGTATCTGTGTAAGATTTTTTGACACTCTTTATTTTTAATACAGAATTTAAAATATGTTCACAAATAAATGCAAAAAAAAAAAAAAATGTACAGTCAGAATCAGACTATGATTTGCAAAATGTGTTTGTTTAATCCACTACTCCTCACAGGTGATTGGGCCCATTTCAAAACCCAAAATTTACCCAACTCGCTGTGCACATTTAGGTTGATCTCACTGTCCTGGCAAGGTCACCCACGGCGATTTGGGTGAACTTCAAGTTCAAGTGTCAGATTTCCGTAGCACTTACACAGCTTCATGAAGAGGGTGGAACAGAACAGTACCGACCCCCACCCTCCCCCCCACCCTCCCCAAAAAGATTTGGAGTTTGCCTGAAGAAATCTGGCTGATTCCAGCCTAGATTAGCTCTACTTTCTTGTTCCTGCTCTGCTGCACTTCACCGTGGAGCTGTGACTGCAGGTGCATGAAGAAAAAAGATGCACGATGCACAGGATAGAGTGGCATAAAAAAGGACTTTGTGGAAAAAGATGTGAAATTTCAACTACAGTTTCCCAGAAAGCACAGGGGAGACGCGAGCTGAGATTTTATCTTTGTTGCAGCTGCAGCACGCCCAGTTTATCACAGCGTACACACACTCATACTGACTTCTGCTGCACCGAGTTTCTACTTTGGGGCCTGTAGTCTCAATGTCGTCTTTTTAAATCCAATTGCATCTGTGATTGAGTGTTTGTGAGTGGAAACAATTTACATGTCGACTTCAACATAATGCAGTTATTGAGAGGTGACAGTTCTAAGTCATTATTGTGTCATTGTTGTGTGATTGTTACCAAACGTGCACAAACACACCGTATAACTCAAAATCTGTGATGGGTGACACAACGGCTCCACATTTCACAGGAGACTCCTCGCCACTGAGCAACAGGCTAGTCACGTAACCTCCGAACACCTGAGGAGCAAAAAACGGAACAATGAGAACGTGTTCATGATTTAAACACAACTTAACATAAAAACAAAGAGCCAGAGCTTATTTTGGAAAGCCGGTGTCGATGTTGGAGAGTAGAATGTTGTGTTGTAGATGACATATGAAAAGCATTTAGGTGGTTCAGCAGTTAGCACTGTCACCTAACAGCAGGAAGGATCTGGGTTTGATCCCCACCTGGCTCTTTTCTGTGATGAGATTGAAAAATGACTGTCAGACAAATGATATTGAAATTAAAAGGCTACTCTTACCTTTCCAAAAGCTCCAATTCTGGTTTTATCAATGTAGGGCTTTTTCAAGATAAAACTGCAAAAAGAATAAAATATCATTACAATAAGAAAACACAACACAGTTTTACTGAACTCTTATATCTATATTATAATAGCCAAGTAGCTTGTGTGTGTGTGTGTGTGTGTGTGTGTGTGTGTGTGTGTGTGTGTGTGTGTGTGTGTGTGTGTGTGTGTGTGTGTGTGTGTGTGTGTGTGTGTGTGTGTGTGTGTGTGTGTGTGTGTGTGTGTGTGTGTGTGGCTTTGATCACGCAAAAACTGGGGAAAGCTATTTGCAGTTTGGTATGCTTATGTATTTTGGGTCAAGGATGAAGGCTGCAAAAATGAAAAGTTGATAGGACAAATATTATTGGAGAAATTAGCAATTTTAGCTAACCAGTAAATGGTGGACATTGTGTTGCAATGCACCATGGGGGTTCGGGATTTTGAGGTTTTAAATGGTGTTATGGTGGTTCATGTTAGTTTAACAGTGTTGTTAGTGTTACTGATTTATTTTATTTTTGTAGTTCAGTTGGTTTAGTCAGGCAGCACGGTGGATTAGTGGTTAGCACTGTTGCCTCACAGCGAGAAGGTCATGTGTTCAATTCCTGCCCGTGGCCTTTCTGTGTGGAGTTTGCATGTTCTCCCCATGTTTGCGTGGGTGCTCCGGTTTCCTCCCACATCCAAAGACATGCAGGTTAGGTGGATTGGAATCTTTGCGTCGGTGTGCGAGTGGGTGTGAATGTGTTTGTTTGTGGCCCTGTGACAGACTGGCATCCTGTTCTGGGTGTACCTGTAGTCTATAACTACTGGGGTAGGCTCCGGCCCCCCGCGACCCTTAATTGGACTAAGCGGTTGAAGATGAGTGTGTGTGGTTTAGTCAGTTTAGTTAAGTTGCTCTTACCATGAGTGACTTAAGTCTCATGTTGGTACCATGAGTAAAGTGTGTTGTGGTTTTAATGTCTTCCGCCACCGTCTTTTTTTTTTTTTTTTGTCAAATTAAAAGCACCTGCTTACAGCAGCTGTGCATGCGTGCATGCACGTAACTTCGATCACAGACAAACTGTGAACAGTTGACACTTGCCATTTTGTAAACATATATATTTTAGGCCAAGGATGAACGCTGTGAAAATGGAATATTGATAGGACTAATATTCTGGAAAAGCTATGGATATTAGCTAACAACATTTGACAATGGATGTTGCTAATTATTTCCTGGACTCACATGCCATTCCAGCAGGGGGCAGTAAGTTATCTTTATAATAAAAGTGTGAGTGTGGTGAGTGATTTTATTTCGTAAGTTCAATGTAAGTACATAATAATTAAAAATACATGGACGACACAAGAAAGTGAAAATACTTATTTCCATTGTGGTCTATTTAAAAATCAAATGAGTAAAAATAATAATAAGAAAAACTATAATAATGTGTATATGATAATAAGAACCTAAACAATTTATAAATACATCAAGACAGCAAATTAACATTAAAAATTTACATAATTACCACGAAATAAAAGGGCTGAGTTCCTTTCTAAAACATTCTGGACTCAAACATCATTCTAACTCATTATACAAGCTTTGCTTAATTTATTACCACCCTTGAAAAATGTCAGCTACCTATTTTATAAACACTACCCAATCTAGAGCCAGTGGATCCCCACAGGCAACACGTTTCTATTAATATTGGTATAATTCTTATTATTTGGATAGGACAGCTTGATACCTTCGAGTTTTTTAAATCCAGATTAAAGATTTTGCTTTACAACTGCTGTGTGGTGTGATGACCTCCATTTTCAAAATGATTCAAGGATTCAAAAGAATTTTATTGTCATATGCAAAAAGGAACATGTTCCCTGCACAATGAAATGTGTTTACTGCATTTAACCCATCCTAATTGCCAGTTAGGAGCAGAAGTCGCTTTTAGGCGCCCGGGGACCAGCTCCAGATGTATGTCCTGCCTTAGGTCAACAGCAGGGCTGAGCAAACCATGACTGGCCTCATGACGACAAACGACACACACAAACACACACATAAGCCGGCCCGGTACATGAACACATATAAAAAGCACACACAAGGTAAGACTTGGGAAAGAAAAACCTTCATTGCTGCTGCATTGAATCATGCAGCAGCAAAGCAGGAAAAAACCCATCAGCACAATGAACAATGATCACACACAACAATAGGACGAGAGACGACGACCGAGATTTGTAAGAGTCCAGTTATCAGACAGAACACCCGGAGGCCGTCTTTAGGCGCCATCAACAGCCTTGCTCATCCATTCTGGAGGGAGGAAGGGCCCAGCCCTGAACTGTCCACAGTCAACGTCAGAGCTGGAGAAGCTGAGGGCGGG